>NW_027488573.1:649429-974143 GCF_050948215.1 Halictus rubicundus
GTATAGGATAGAGGATAGGATAGGGTAGAGGATAGTATGGGATAGAGGATAGGATAGGGGATTGGATAGGGTAGAGTATAGGATACGATAGAGGATAGGATCGGATAGAGGATAGGATAGGGGATTGGATAGGATAGACAATTGGAGACGATAGAGGATAGGATAGGGGATTGTATAGGATAGAGAATAGGAGACGATAGAGGATAGGATAGGGGATTGTATAGGATAGAGGACAGGAGACGATAGAGGATAGGATAGGGGATTGTATAGGATAGAGAATAGGAGACGATAGAGGATAGGATAGGGGATTGTATAGGATAGAGGACAGGAGACGATAGAGGATAGGATAGGATAGAGGATAGGATAGGATAGGATACAGGATAGGATAGGATAGAGGATAGGATAGGATAGAGGATAGTATAGGAAAGAGGATAGGATAGGATAGAGGATAGGATAGGATAGAGGAAAGGGTAGGATTGAGGATAGGATAGGATAGAGGAAAGGATAGGATAGAGGATTGGATAGGTGATTGGATAGGATAGAGGATAGGATAAGATAGAGGATAGTATAGGATAGAGGATAGATAGGATAGAGTTTAGTATAGGACAGAGGATAGGATAGGATAGAGGATAGGATAGGGGATTGTATAGGATAGAGGACAGGAGACGATAGAGGATAGGATAGGATAGAGGATAGGATAAGATAGAGCATAGGATATGATAGAGGATAGGATAGGATAGAGGATAGCATAGGATAGAGGATAGGATAAGATAGAGGATAGGATAGGATAGAGGATAGGATAGGATAGAGGATAGGATAGGATAGAGGATAGGATAGGATATAGGATACGATAGGATAGATTATAGGATAGGATAGAGGATAGGATAGGGTAGAGGATAGGATCGGATAGAGGATAGGATAGGGGATTGGATAGGATAGAGTATAGGATACGATAGAGGATAGGATCGGATAGGGGAAAGGATAGGGGATTGGATAGGATAGAGGATAGGAGACGATAGAGGATATTATAGGGGATTGGATAGGATAGAGGATAGGAGACGATAGAGGATAGGATAGGGGATTGTATAGGATAGAGGACAGGAGACGATAGAGGATAGGATAGGGTAGAGGATAGGATAGGATACAGTATAGGATAGGATAGAGGATAGGATAGGATAGAGTATAGGATAGGATAGAGGATAGGATATTATAGAGGATAGGATAGGATAGAGGATAGGATAGGATAGAGGATAGGATAGGATAGAGAATAGGATAGAGGATAGGATAGGGGATTGTATAGGATAGAGGACAGGAGACGATAGAGGATAGGATAGGATAGAGGATAGGATAGCATACAGTATAGGATAGGATAGAGGATAGGATAGGATAGAGGATAGGATAGGATAGAGGATAGGATAGGATAGAGGATAGGATAGGATAGAGGATAGGATAGGATAGATTATAGAATAGGATAGAGGATAGGATAAGATAGCGGATAGGATAGGATTGAGGATAGGATAGGATAGAGGAGAGGATAGGATAGAGGATTGGATAGGTTATTGGATAGGATAGAGGATAGGATAGGATAGAGGATAGTATAGGATAGAGGATAGGATAGGATAGAGGATAGTATAGGATAGAGGATAGGATAGTATAGAGGATAGGATAGGGGATTGGATAGGATAGAGTATAGGATACGATAGAGGATAGGATCGGACAGAGGATAGGATAGGGGATTGGATAGGATAGACAATTGGAGACGATAGAGGATAGGATAGGGGATTGTATAGGATAGAGAATAGGAGACGATAGAGGATAGGATAGGGGATTGTATAGGATAGAGGACAGGAGACGATAGAGGATAGGATAGGATAGAGGATAGGATAGGGGATTGTATAGGATAGAGGACAGGAGACGATAGAGGATAGGATAGGATAGAGGATAGGATAAGATAGAGCATAGGATATGATAGAGGATAGGATAGGATAGGATACAGGATAGGATAGGATAGAGGTTAGTATAGGATAGAGGATAGGATAGGATAGAGGATAGGATAGGGGATTGTATAGGATAGAGGGTAGGATAGGATAGCGGATAGGAGAGCATATAGGATTGGATAGGATAGAGGATAGAATAGGATAGAGGATAGAATAGGATAGAGGATAGGATAGGATAACGGATCGGATAGGATATAGGATTGGATAGGATAGAGGATAGGATACGATAGAGGATAGGATAGGATAGAGGATAGGATAGGGGATTGGATAGGATAGAGGATAGGATAGGATATAGGATAGGATAGGATAGATTATAGGATAGGATAGAGGATAGGATAGGATAGAGGATAGGATAGGATAGATAATAGGATAGGATCGAGTATAGAATAGGATAGAGGATAGGATAGGATAGAGGATAGGATAGGATTGAGGATAGGATAGGATAGAGTAAGGGATAGGATAGAGGATCGGATAGGTGATACGATAGGATAGAGGATAGGATAGGATAGAGGATAGGATAGGATAGAGGATAGGATAGGATAGAGGATAGGATACGATAGATGATAGGATAGGATAGAGGATAGGATAGGGGATTGGATAGGATAGAGGATAGGATAGGGTAGAGGATAGGATCGGATAGAGGATAGGATAGGGGATTGGATAGGATAGAGTATAGGATACGATAGAGGATAGGATCGGATAGGGGAAAGGATAGGGGATTGGATAGGATAGAGGATACGACAGGATATAGGATAGGATAGGATAGATTATAGGATAGGAGAGAGGATAGGATAGGATAGAGGATAGGATAGGATAGAGGATAGTATAGGATTGAGGATAGGATAGGATAGAGTAAAGGATAGGATAGAGGATCGGATACGTGATTGGATAGGATAGAGGATAGGATAGGATAGAGGATAGGATAGGATAGAGGCTAGGATAGTATAGAGGATAGGATAGGGGATTGGATAGGATAGAGTATAGGATCGGATAGAGGATAGGATAGGGGATTGGATAGGATAGACAATTGGAGACGATAGAGGATAGGATAGGGGATTGTATAGGATAGAGAATAGGAGACGATAGAGGATAGGATAGGGGATTGTATAGGATAGAGGACAGGAGACGATAGAGGATAGGATAGGATAGAGGATAGGATAGGATAGGATACAGGATAGGATAGGATAGAGGATAGGATAGGATAGAGGATAGGATAGGATAGAGGATAGGATAGGGGATTGTATAGGATAGAGGACAGGAGACGATAGAGGATAGGATAGGATAGAGGATAGGATAAGATAGAGCATAGGATATGATAGAGGATAGGATAGGATAGGATACAGGATAGGATAGGATAGAGGTTAGTATAGGATAGAGGATAGGATAGGATAGAGGATAGGATAGGGGATTGTATAGGATAGAGGGTAGGATAGGATAGCGGATAGGAGAGCATATAGGATTGGATAGGATAGAGGATAGAATAGGATAGAGGATAGGATAGGATAACGGATCGGATAGGATATAGGATTGGATAGGATAGAGGATAGGATACGATAGAGGATAGGATAGGATAGAGGATAGGATTGGGGATTGGATAGGATAGAGGATAGGATAGGATATAGGATAGGATAGGATAGATTATAGGATAGGATAGAGGATAGGATAGGATAGAGGATAGGATAGGATAGATAATACGATAGGATCGAGTATAGAATAGGATAGAGGATAGGATAGGATAGAGGATAGGATAGGATTGAGGATAGGATAGGATAGAGTAAGGGATAGGATAGAGGATCGGATAGAGTATAGGATAGGATAGAGGATAGGATAGGATAGAGGATAGGATAGGATAGAGGATAGGATAGGATAGAGGATAGGATACGATAGATGATAGGATAGGATAGAGGATAGGATAGGGGATTGGATAGGATAGAGGATAGGATAGGGTAGAGGATAGGATCGGATAGAGGATAGGATAGGGGATTGGATAGGATAGAGTATAGGATACGATAGAGGATAGGATCGGATAGGGGAAAGGATAGGGGATTGGATAGGATAGAGGATACGACAGGATATAGGATAGGATAGGATAGAGGATAGGATAGGATAGAGGATAGGATAGTATAGAGGATAGGATAGGGGATTGGATAGGATAGAGTATAGGATACGATAGAGGATAGGATCGGATAGAGGATAGGATAGGGGATTGGATAGGATAGACAATTGGAGACGATAGAGGATAGGATAGGGGATTGTATAGGATAGAGAATAGGAGACGATAGAGGATAGGATAGGGGATTGTATAGGATAGAGGACAGGAGACGATAGAGGATAGGATAGGATAGAGGATAGGATAGGATAGGATACAGGATAGGATAGGATAGAGGATAGGATAGGATAGAGGATAGGATAGGATAGAGGATAGGATAGGATAGAGGATAGGATAGGGGATTGTATAGGATAGAGGACAGGAGACGATAGAGGATAGGATAGGATAGAGGATAGGATAAGATAGAGCATAGGATATGATAGAGGATAGGATAGGATAGGATACAGGATAGGATAGGATAGAGGTTAGTATAGGATAGAGGATAGGATAGGATAGAGGATAGGATAGGGGATTGTATAGGATAGAGGGTAGGATAGGATAGCGGATAGGAGAGCATATAGGATTGGATAGGATAGAGGATAGAATAGGATAGAGGATAGGATAGGATAACGGATCGGATAGGATATAGGATTGGATAGGATAGAGGATAGGATACGATAGAGGATAGGATAGGATAGAGGATAGGATAGGGGATTGGATAGGATAGAGGATAGGATAGGATATAGGATAGGATAGGATAGATTATAGGATAGGATAGAGGATAGGATAGGATAGAGGATAGGATAGGATAGAGGATAGGATAGGGGATTGTATAGGATAGAGGACAGGAGACGATAGAGGATAGGATAGGATAGAGGATAGGATAAGATAGAGCATAGGATATGATAGAGGATAGGATAGGATAGGATACAGGATAGGATAGGATAGAGGTTAGTATAGGATAGAGGATAGGATAGGATAGAGGATAGGATAGGGGATTGTATAGGATAGAGGGTAGGATAGGATAGCGGATAGGAGAGCATATAGGATTGGATAGGATAGAGGATAGAATAGGATAGCGGATAGGATAGGATAACGGATCGGATAGGATATAGGATTGGATAGGATAAAGGATAGGATACGATAGAGGATAGGATAGGATAGAGGATAGGATAGGGGATTGGATAGGATAGAGGATAGGATAGGATATAGGATAGGATAGGATAGATTATAGGATAGGATAGAGGATAGGATAGGATAGAGGATAGGATAGGATAGATAATAGGATAGGATCGAGTATAGAATAGGATAGAGGATAGGATAGGATAGAGGATAGGATAGGATTGAGGATAGGATAGGATAGAGTAAGGGATAGGATAGAGGATCGGATAGGTGATTCGATAGGATAGAGGATAGGATAGGATAGAGGATAGGATAGGATAGAGGATAGGATAGGATAGAGGATAGGATACGATAGATGATAGGATAGGATAGAGGATAGGATAGGGGATTGGATAGGATAGAGGATAGGATAGGGTAGAGGATAGGATCGGATAGAGGATAGGATAGGGGATTGGATAGGATAGAGTATAGGATACGATAGAGGATAGGATCGGATAGGGGAAAGGATAGGGGATTGGATAGGATAGGGGATACGACAGGATATAGGATAGGATAGGATAGAGGATAGGATAGGATAGAGGATAGGATAGTATAGAGGATAGGATAGGGGATTGGATAGGATAGAGTATAGGATACGATAGAGGATAGGATCGGATAGAGGATAGGATAGGGGATTGGATAGGATAGACAATTGGAGACGATAGAGGATAGGATAGGGGATTGTATAGGATAGAGAATAGGAGACGATAGAGGATAGGATAGGGGATTGTATAGGATAGAGGACAGGAGACGATAGAGGATAGGATAGGATAGAGGATAGGATAGGATAGGATACAGGATAGGATAGGATAGAGGATAGGATAGGATAGAGGATAGGATAGGATAGAGGATAGGATAGGGGATTGGATAGGATAGAGGATAGGATAGGATATAGGATAGGATAGGATGGATTATAGGATAGGATAGAGGATAGGATAGGATAGAGGATAGGATAGGATAGATAATAGGATAGGATCGAGTATAGAATAGGATAGAGGATAGGATAGGATAGAGGATAGGATAGGATTGAGGATAGGATAGGATAGAGTAAGGGATAGGATAGAGGATCGGATAGGTGATTCGATAGGATAGAGGATAGGATAGGATAGAGGATAGGATAGGATAGAGGATAGGATAGGATAGAGGATAGGATACGATAGATGATAGGATAGGATAGAGGATAGGATAGGGGATTGGATAGGATAGAGGATAGGATAGGGTAGAGGATAGGATCGGATAGAGGATATGATAGGGGATTGGATAGGATAGAGTATAGGATACGATAGAGGATAGGATCGGATAGGGGAAAGGATAGGGGATTGGATAGGATAGAGGATACGAAAGGATATACACATAGGATAGGATAGGATAGATTATAGGATAGGATAGAGGATAGGATAGGATAGAGGATAGGATAGGATTGAGGATAGGATAGGATAGAGTAAAGGATAGGATAGAGGATCGGATACGTGATTGGATAGGATAGAGGATAGGATAGGATAGAGGATAGGATAGGATAGAGGATAGGATAGGATAGAGGATAGGATAGGATAGAGTATAGGATACGATAGATGATAGGATAGGATAGAGGATAGGATAGGGGATTGGATAGGATAGAGGATAGGATAGTGTAGAGGATAGGATCGGATAGAGGATAGGATAGGGGATTGGATAGGATAGAGTATAGGATACGATAGAGGATAGGATCGGATAGGGGATAGGATAGGGGATTGGATAGGATAGAGGATAGGAGACGACAGAGGATATTATAGGGGATTGGATAGGATAGAGGATTGGAGACGATAGAGGATAGGACAGGGGATTGTATAGGATAGAGGACAGGAGACGATAGAGGATGGGATAGGATAGAGGATAGGATAGGATAGAGGATAGGATAGGATAGAGTATAGGATAGGATAGAGGATAGGATAGGATAGAGGATAGGATAGAGGATAGGATAGGGGATTGTATAGGATAGAGGACAGGAGACGATAGAGGATAGGATAGGATAGAGGATAGGATAGGGGATTGGATAGGATAGAGGATAGGATAGTGTAGAGGATAGGATCGGATAGAGGATAGGATAGGGGATTGGATAGGATAGAGTATAGGATACGATAGAGGATAGGATCGGATAGGGGAAAGGATAGGGGATTGGATAGGATAGAGGATAGGAGACGACAGAGGATATTATAGGGGATTGGATAGGATAGAGGATAGGAGACGATAGAGGATAGGACAGGGGATTGTATAGGATAGAGGACAGGAGACGATAGAGGATAGGATAGGATAGAGGATAGGATAGGATAGAGGATAGGATAGGATAGAGTATAGGATAGGATAGAGGATAGGATAGGATAGAGGATAGGATAGAGGATAGGATAGGATAGAGGATAGGATAGGATAGAGAATAGGATAGAGGATAGGATAGGGGATTGTATAGGATAGAGGACAGGAGACGATAGAGGATAGGATAGGATAGAGGATAGGATAGCATACAGTATAGGATAGGATAGAGGATAGGATAGGATAGAGGATAGGATAGGATAGAGGATAGGACAGGATAGATTATAGAATAGGATAGAGGATAGGATAAGATAGCGGATAGGATAGGATTGAGGATAGGATAGGATAGAGGAGAGGATACGATAGAGGATTGGATAGGTTATTGGATAGGATAGAGGATAGGATAGGATAGAGGATAGTATAGGATAGAGGATAGGATAGGATAGAGGATAGTATAGGATAGAGGATAGGATAGTATAGAGGATAGGATAGGGGATTGGATAGGATAGAGTATAGGATACGATAGAGGATAGGATCGGATAGAGGATAGGATAGGGGATTGGATAGGATAGACAATTGGAGACGATAGAGGATAGGATAGGGGATTGTATAGGATAGAGAATAGGAGACGATAGAGGATAGGATAGGGGATTGTATAGGATAGAGGACAGGAGACGATAGAGGATAGGATAGGATAGAGGATAGGATAGGATAGGATACAGGATAGGATAGGATAGAGGATAGGATAGGATAGAGGATAGGATAGGATAGAGGATAGGATAGGATAGAGGATAGGATAGGGGATTGTATAGGATAGAGGACAGGAGACGATAGAGGATAGGATAGGATAGAGGATAGGATAAGATAGAGCATAGGATATGATAGAGGATAGGATAGGATAGGATACAGGATAGGATAGGATAGAGGTTAGTATAGGATAGAGGATAGGATAGGATAGAGGATAGGATAGGGGATTGTATAGGATAGAGGGTAGGATAGGATAGCGGATAGGATAGCATATAGGATTGGATAGGATAGAGGATAGAATAGGATAGAGGATAGGATAGGATAACGGATCGGATAGGATATAGGATTGGATAGGATAGAGGATAGGATACGATAGAGGATAGGATAGGATAGAGGATAGGATAGGGGATTGGATAGGATAGAGGATAGGATAGGATATAGGATAGGATAGGATAGATTATAGGATAGGATAGGGGATAGGATAGGATAGAGGATAGGATAGGATAGATAATAGGATAGGACCGAGTATAGAATAGGATAGAGGATAGGATAGGATAGAGGATAGCATAGGATTGAGGATAGGATAGGATAGAGTAAGGGATAGGATAGAGGATCGGATAGGTGATTCGATAGGATAGAGGATAGGATAGAATACAGGATAGGATAGGATAGAGGATAGGATAGGATAGAGGATAGGATACGATAGATGATACGATAGGATAGAGGATAGGATAGGGGATTGGATAGGATAGAGGATAGGATAGGGTAGAGGATAGGATCGGATAGAGGATAGGATAGGGGATTGGATAGGATAGAGTATAGGATACGATAGAGGATAGGATCGGATAGGGAAAAGGATAGGGGATTGGATAGGATAGAGGATACGACAGGATATAGGATAGGATAGGATAGATTATAGGATAGGCTAGAGGATAGGATAGGATAGAGGATAGGATAGGATTGAGGATAGGATAGGATAGAGTAAAGGATAGGATAGAGGATCGGATACGTGATTGGATAGGATGGAGGATAGGATAGGATAGAGGATAGGATAGGATAGAGGATAGGATAGGATAGAGGATAGGATAGGATAGAGGATAGGATAGGATAGAGGATAGGATACGATAGATGATAGGATAGGATAGAGGATAGGATAGGGGATTGGATAGGATAGAGGATAGGATAGTGTAGAGGATAGGATCGGATAGAGGATTGGATAGGATAGAGTATAGGATACGATAGAGGATAGGATCGGATAGGGGAAAGGATAGGGGATTGGATAGGATAGAGGATAGGAGACGACAGAGGATATTATAGGGGATTGGATAGGATAGAGGATAGGAGACGATAGAGGATAGGACAGGGGATTGTATAGGATAGAGGACAGGAGACGATAGAGGATAGGATAGGATAGAGGATAGGATAGGATAGAGGATAGGATAGGATAGAGTATAGGATAGGATAGAGGATAGGATAGGATAGAGGATAGGATAGAGGATAGGATAGGGGATTGTATAGGATAGAGGACAGGAGACGATATAGGATAGGATAGGATAGAGGATAGGATAGCATACAGTATAGGATAGGATAGAGGATAGGATAGGATAGAGGATAGGATAGGATAGAGGATAGGATAGGATAGATTATAGAATAGGATAGAGGAAAGGATAAGATAGAGGATAGGATAGGATTGAGGATAGGATAGGATAGAGGAAAGGATAGGATAGAGGATTGGATAGGTTATTGGATAGGATAGAGGATAGGATAGGATAGAGGATAGTATAGGATAGAGGATAGGATAGGATAGAGGATAGTATAGGATAGAGGATAGGATAGGATAGAGGATAGGATAGGGGATTGGATAGGATAGAGGATAGGATAGGATAGAGGATAGGATAGGATAGAGGTTAGGATAGGATAGAGGATAGGATAGGATAGAGGATAAGATAGGGGATTGGATAGGATAGAGGATAGGAGACGATAGAGGATAGGATAGGGGATTGGATAGGATAGAGGATAGGATAGGGGATTGTATAGGAAAGAGGATAGGATAGGATAGAGGATAGGATAGGATAGAGGATAGGATATTATAGAGGATAGGATAGGATAGAGGATAGAATAGGATAGAGGATAGGATAGGATTGAGGCTAGGATAGGATAGAGGATAGGATAGGATAGAGGTTAGGATAGGATAGAGGATAGGATAGGATAGAGGATAAGATAGGGGATTGGATAGGATAGAGTATAGGATACGATAGAGGATCGGATAGGATAGAGGATAGGATAGGGGATTGGTTAGGATAGAGGATAGGAGACGATAGAGGAGAGGATAGGGGATTGGATAGGATAGAGTATAGGATACGATAGAGGATAGGATCGGATAGGGGAAAGGATAGGGGATTGGATAGGATAGAGGATACGACAGGATATAGGATAGGATAGGATAGATTATAGGATAGGATACGATAGATGATAGGATAGGATAGAGGATAGGATAGGGGATTGGATAGGATAGAGGATAGGATTGGGGATTGTATAGGAAAGAGGATAGGATAGGATAGAGGATAGGATAGGATAGAGGATAGGATATTATAGAGGATAGGATAGGATAGAGGATAGAATAGGATAGAGGATAGGATAGGATTGAGGCTAGGATAGGATAGAGGATAGGATAGGATAGAGGTTAGGATAGGATAGAGGACAGGATAGGATAGAGGATAAGATAGGGGATTGGATAGGGTAGAGTATAGGATACGATAGAGGATCGGATAGGATAGAGGATAGGATAGGGGATTGGTTAGGATAGAGGATAGGAGACGATAGAGGATAGGATAGGGGATTGGATAGGATAGAGTATAGGATACGATAGAGGATAGGATCGGATAGGGGAAAGGATAGGGGATTGGATAGGATAGAGGATACGACAGGATATAGGATAGGATAGGATAGATTATAGGATAGGATACGATAGATGATAGGATAGGATAGAGGATAGGATAGGGGATTGGATAGGATAGAGGATAGGATAGGGTAGAGGATAGGATCGGGTAGAGGATAGGATAGGGGATTGGATAGGATAGAGTATAGAATACGATAGAGGATAGGATCGGATAGTGGAAAGGATAGGGGATTGGATAGGATAGAGGATACGACAGGATATAGGATAGGATAGGATAGATTATAGGATAGGATAGAGGATAGGATAGGATAGAGGATAGGATAGGATTGAGGATAGGATAGGATAGAGTAAAGGATAGGATAGAGGATCGGATACGTGATTGGATAGGATAGAGGATAGGATAGGATAGAGGATAGGATAGGATAGAGGATAGTATAGGATAGAGGATAGGATAGGATAGAGGATAGGATAGGGGATTGGATAGGATAGAGGATAGGATAGGATAGAGGATAGGATAGGATAGAGGTTAGGATAGGATAGAGGATAGGATAGGATAGAGGATAAGATAGGGGATTGGATAGGATAGAGGATAGGAGACGATAAAGGATAGGATAGGGGATTGGATAGGATAGAGGATAGGATAGGGGATTTTATAGGAAAGAGGATAGGATAGGATAGAGGATAGGATAGGATAGAGGATAGGATAGGATAGAGGATAGGATAATATAGAGGATAGGATAGGATAGAGGATAGAATAGGATAGAGGATAGGATAGGATTGAGGCTAGGATAGGATAGAGGATAGGATAGGATAGAGGTTAGGATAGGATAGAGGATAGGATAGGATAGAGGATAAGATAGGGGATTGGATAGGATAGAGTATAGGATACGATAGAGGATCGGATAGGATAGAGGATAGGATAGGGGATTGGTTAGGATAGAGGATAGGATAGGGGATAGGATAGGATAGAGGATAGTATAGGATAGAGGATAGGATAGGATAGAGGATAGTATAGGATAGAGGATAGGATAGGATAGAGGATAGGATAGGGGATTGGATAGGATAGAGGATTGGATAGGATAGAGGATAGGATAGGATAGAGGTTAGGATAGGATAGAGGATAGGATAGGATAGAGGATAAGATAGGGGATTGGATAGGATAGAGGATAGGAGACGATAGAGGATAGGATAGGGGATTGGATAGGATAGAGGATAGGATAGGGGATTGTATAGGAAAGAGGATAGGATAGGATAGAGGATAGGATAGGATAGAGGATAGGATATTATAGAGGATAGGATAGGATAGAGGATAGAATAGGATAGAGGATAGGATAGGATTGAGGCTAGGATATGATAGAGGATAGGATAGGATAGAGGTTAGGATAGGATAGAGGATAGGATAGGATAGAGGATAAGATAGGGGATTGGATAGGATAGAGTATAGGATACGATAGAGGATCAGATAGGATAGAGGATAGGATAGGGGATTGGTTAGGATAGAGGATAGGAGACGATAGAGGATAGGATAGGGGATTGGATAGGATAGAGTATAGGATACGATAGAGGATAGGATCGGATAGGGGAAAGGATAGGGGATTGGATAGGATAGAGGATACGACAGGATATAGGATAGGATAGGATAGATTATAGGATAGGATACGATAGATGATAGGATAGGATAGAGGATAGGATAGGGGATTGGATAGGATAGAGGATAGGAGACGATAGAGGATAGGATAGGGGATTGGATAGGATAGAGGATAGGATAGGGGATTGTATAGGAAAGAGGATAGGATAGGATAGAGGATAGGATAGGATAGAGGATAGGATATTATAGAGGATAGGATAGGATAGAGGATAGAATAGGATAGAGGATAGGATAGGATTGAGGCTAGGATAGGATAGAGGATAGGATAGGATAGAGGTTAGGATAGGATAGAGGACAGGATAGGATAGAGGATAAGATAGGGGATTGGATAGGATAGAGTATAGGATACGATAGAGGATCGGATAGGATAGAGGATAGGATAGGGGATTGGTTAGGATAGAGGATAGGAGACGATAGAGGATAGGATAGGGGATTGGATAGGATAGAGTATAGGATACGATAGAGGATAGGATCGGATAGGGGAAAGGATAGGGGATTGGATAGGATAGAGGATACGACAGGATATAGGATAGGATAGGATAGATTATAGGATAGGATACGATAGATGATAGGATAGGATAGAGGATAGGATAGGGGATTGGATAGGATAGAGGATAGGATAGGGTAGAGGATAGGATCGGATAGAGGATAGGATAGGGGATTGGATAGGATAGAGTATAGGATACGATAGAGGATAGGATCGGATAGTGGAAAGGATAGGGGATTGGATAGGATAGAGGATACGAGAGGATATAGGATAGGATAGGATAGATTATAGGATAGGATAGAGGATAGGATAGGATAGAGGATAGGATAGGATTGAGGATAGGATAGGATAGAGTAAAGGATAGGATAGAGGATCGGATACGTGATTGGATAGGATAGAGGATAGGATAGGATAGAGGATAGGATAGGATAGGGGATAGTATAGGATAGAGGATAGGATAGGATAGAGGATAGGATAGGGGATTGGATAGGATAGAGGATAGGATAGGATAGAGGATAGGATAGGATAGAGGTTAGGATAGGATAGAGGATAGGATAGGATAGAGGATAAGATAGGGGATTGGATAGGATAGAGGATAGGAGACGATTAAGGATAGGATAGGGGATTGGATAGGATAGAGGATAGGATAGGGGATTTTATAGGAAAGAGGATAGGATAGGATAGAGGATAGGATAGGATAGAGGATAGGATATTATAGAGGATAGGATAGGATAGAGGATAGAATAGGATAGAGGATAGGATAGGATTGAGGCTAGGATAGGATAGAGGATAGGATAGGATAGAGGTTAGGATAGGATAGAGGATAGGATAGGATAGAGGATAAGATAGGGGATTGGATAGGATAGAGTATAGGATACGATAGAGGATCGGATAGGATAGAGGATAGGATAGGGGATTGGTTAGGATAGAGGATAGGAGACGATAGAGGATAGGATAGGGGATTGGATAGGATAGAGGGTAGGATAGGATAGCGGATAGGATAGCATATAGGATTGGATAGGATAGAGGATAGAATAGGATAGAGGATAGGATAGGATAACGGATCGGATAGGATATAGGATTGGATAGGATAGAGGATAGGATACGATAGAGGATAGGATAGGATAGAGGATAGGATAGGGGATAGGATAGGATAGAGGATAGGATAGGATACAGGATAGGATAGGATAGATTATAGGATAGGATAGAGGATAGGATAGGATACAGGATAGGATAGGATAGATAATAGGATAGGATAGAGGATAGGATAGGATAAGATAGAGGATACGATATAGGATTGGATAGGATAGAGAATAGGATACGATAGAGGATAGGATTGGATAGAGAATAGGATAGGATAGAGGATACGATAGGATAGAGGATAGGATAGAGGATAGGATATAGGATTGGATAGGATAGGATAAGATAGAGGATAGGATAGAGGATTGGATAGGATAGGATAAGATAGAGGATAAGATAAGGGATTGGATAGGATAGCGGATAGGATAGGATAGAGGATACGATATTATAGAGGATAGGATAGGATAGAGGATAGGATCGGATAGAGGATAAGATAGGGGATTGGATAGGATAGAGTATAGGATACGATAGAGGATCGGATAGGATAGAGGATAGGATAGGGGATTGGATAGGATAGAGGTTAGGATAGGGGATTGTATAGGAAAGAGGATAGGATAGGATAGAGGATAGGATAGGATAGGATAGAGGATAGGATATAGGATTGGATATGATAGAGGATAGGATACTATAGACGATAGGATAGGGGATTGGATAGGATAGAGGATACGATAGGATTGAGGATAGGATAGGTTAGAGGCTCGGATATCATAGAGGGTAGGATATAATACAGGATATGATAGGATAGATGATATTATAGGATAGAGGACGGGATAGGATAGAGGATACGATCTTATGGAGGATAGGATAGGATGGAGGAAAGTATAGGGTAGTGGAAAGGATAGGATAGAGGATAGGATAGGGGATTGGATAGGATAGAGGATAGGAGGCGAAAGAGGATAGGATTGGATAGAGGATAGGATAGGATAGAGGATAGGGTAGGATAGAGGATAGGATAGGATAGAGGATAGGATATGATAGGGAATAGGATAGGATAGAGGACAGGATAGGATAGAGGATAGGATTGGATAGAGGATAGGACAGGGTAGAGGATAGGATAGGATAGAGGATAGGATAGGATAGAGGATAGAGGATAGGATACAGGATAGGATACAGGATAGGATAGAGGATAGGATAGAGGATAGGATAGGATAGGGGATAGGATAGGATAGAGGATAGGATAGGATTGAGGCTAGGATAGGATAGTGGATAGGATAGGATAGAGGATAGGATAGGATAGGATAGAGGATAGGATAGAGGATAGGATAGAGGATTGGATAGGATAGAGGATATTATAGGATAGGAGATAGGATAGGATAGGATTGAGGATAGGATAGTATAGAGGATAGGATAGGATAGAGGATAGGATAGGATAGAGGATAGGTTAGGATAGAGGATAGGATAGAATTGAGGATAGGATATGCTTGAGGATAGGATAGGATAGAGGATAGGATAGGATAGAGGATAGGACAGGATAGAGGATAGGATATGATAGGGAATAGGATAGGATAGAGGAAAGGATAGGATAGAGGATAGTATTGGATAGAGGATAGGACAGGGTAGAGGATAGGATAGGATAGAGGATAGGATAGGATAGAGGATAGGATAGGATAGATTATAGGGTAGGATAGAGGATAGGATAGGATTCAGGATAGGATAGGATAGAGGATAGGATAAGATAGAGGATAGGATAGAGGATTGGATAGGATAGGATAAGATAGAGGATAAGATAGGGGATTGGATAGGATAAGGGATAGGATCGGATAGAGGATAAGATAGGGGATTGGATAGGATAGAGTATAGGATACGATAGAGGATCGGATAGGATACAGGATAGGATAGGGGATTGGATAGGATAGAGGATAGGAGACGATAGAGGATAGGATAGGGGATTGGATAGGATAGAGAATAGGATTGGATAGAGAATAGGATAGAGGATAGGATAGGATAGAGGAAAGGATAGGATAGGATAGAGGATAGGATAGAGGATAGGATAGGATAGAGGATAGGATAGGATAGAGGATAGGATAGGATAGAGGATAGGATAGGATAGAGGATAGGATAGGATAGAGCATAGGATAGGATAGAGGATAGGATAGAGGATTGGATAGGATAGGATAAGATAGAGGATACGATATAGGATTGGATAGGATAGAGAATAGGATACGATAGAGGATAGGATTGGATAGAGAATAGGATAGGATAGAGGATACGATAGGATAGAGGATACGATAGGATAGAGGATAGGATAGAGGATAGGATATAGGATTGGATAGGATAGGATAAGATAGAGGATAGGATAGAGGATTGGATAGGATAGGATAAGATAGAGGATAAGATAAGGGATTGGATAGGATAGCGGATAGGATAGGATAGAGGATACGATATTATAGAGGATAGGATAGGATAGAGGATAGGATCGGATAAAGGATAAGATAGGGGATTGGATAGGATAGAGTATAGGATACGATAGAGGATCGGATAGGATAGAGGATAGGATAGGGGATTGGATAGGATAGAGGTTAGGATAGGGGATTATATAGGAAAGAGGATAGGATAGGATAGAGGATAGGATAGGATAGGATAGAGGATAGGATATAGGATTGGATATGATAGAGGATAGGATACTATAGACGATAGGATAGGGGATTGGATAGGATAGAGGATACGATAGGATTGAGGATAGGATAGGTTAGAGGCTCGGATATTATAGAGGGTAGGATATAATACAGGATATGATAGGATAGATGATATTATAGGATAGAGGACGGGATAGGATAGAGGATACGATCTTATGGAGGATAGGATAGGATGGAGGAAAGTATAGGGTAGTGGAAAGGATAGGATAGAGGATAGGATAGGGGATTGGATAGGATAGAGGATAGGAGGCGAAAGAGGATAGGATTGGATAGAGGATAGGATAGGATAGAGGATAGGATAGGATAGAGGATAGGATAGGATAGAGGATAGGATATGATAGGGAATAGGATAGGATAGAGGACAGGATAGGATAGAGGATAGGATTGGATAGAGGATAGGATATGGGATTGGATAGGATAGAGCAGACGATAGCGGATAGGATAGGGGATTGGACTGGATAGAGGATAGGATATGACAGAGGATAGGATAGGATAGACGATAGGATAGAGAATAGGATAGGATAGAGGATAGGCTAGGATAGAGCAGACGATAGAGAATACGATATGATTCAGGATAGGATAGGATAGAGCAGACGATAGCGGATAGGATAGGGGATTGGATAGGATAGAGAATAGGATAGGATAGAGGATTGACTAGGATAGAGGATAGGATAGGATAGAGGATAGGATAGGATAGAAGATAGGATAGGATAGAGGATAGGATAGGATAGAGGATAGGATAGGATAGAGGATAGGATAGAGGATAGAGGATAGGATAGAGGATAGGATAGAGGATAGGATAGAGGATTGGATAGGATAGGGGATATTATAGGATAGAGGGTAGGATAGGATAGCGGATAGGATAGGATATAGGATAGGATAGGAAAGAGGATAGGATAGGATAGAGGGTAGGATAGAGGATAGAGGATAGGATAGAGGATAGGATAGAGGACTGGATATTATTGGGGATATTATAGGATAGAGGGTAGGATAGGATAGGGGATTGGATAGGATAGAGGATAGGATAGGATAGAGGATAGGATAGAGGATTGGTTAGAGGATTGGATAGGGTAGGGGATATTATAGGATAGAGGGTAGGATAGAATAGCGGATAGGATAGGATATAGGATAGGATAGGAAAGAGGATAGGATAGGATAGAGGGTAGGATGGGATAGAGGATAGGATAGGATAGAGGATAGGATACGATAGAGGATATGATAGGATAGAGGATAGGATAGGATAGAGGATAGGATAGGATAGAGGATAAGATAGAGGATAGGATAGGATTGAGGATAGGATAGGATAGAGGATAGGATAGGATAGGATAGAGGATAGGATAGGATAGGATAGATGATAGGATAGAGGATAGGATAGGATAGAGGATAGGATAGGGTAGAGGATAGGATAGGATAGAGGATAGGATAGGATAGAGGATAGGATAGGATAGAGGATAGGATAGGATAGAGGATAGGCTAGGATAGGATAGAGGATAGGATATAGGATTGGATATGATAGAGAATAGGATATAGGATTGGATATGATAGAGGATAGGATACTATAGACGATAGGATAGGGGATTGGATATTATAGAGGATAGGATAGGATTGAGGATAGGAAAGGTTAGAGGCTCGGATATTATAGAGGATAGGATATAATACAGGATATGATAGGATAGATGATATTATAGGATAGAGGACGGGATAGGATAGAGGATACGATCTTATGGAGGATAGGATAGTATGGAGGAAAGTATAGCGTAGTGGAAAGGATAGGATAGAGGATAGGATAGGGGATTGGATAGGAGAGAGGATAGGAGGCGAAAGAGGATGGGATTGGATAGAGAATAGGATAGAGGATAGGATAGAGGATTGGATAGGATAGAGGATATTATAGGATAGAGGATGGGATAGGATAGTGGATAGGATAGGATGAAGTATAGGATAGAATTGAGGATAGGATAGGATAGAGGATAGGATAGGATAGAGGATAGGACAGGATAGAGGATAGGATATGATAGGGAATAGGATAGGATAGAGGACAGGATAGGATAGATGATAGTATTGGATAGAGGATAGGACAGGGTAGAGGATAGGATAGGATAGAGGATAGGATAGGATAGAGGATAGGATAGGATAGATTATAGGGTAGGATAGAGGATAGGATAGGATTCAGGATAGGATAGGATAGAGGATAGGATAAGATAGAGGATAGGATAGAGGATTGGATAGGATAGGATAAGATAGAGGATAAGATAGGGGATTGGATAGGATAAGGGATAGGATCGGATAGAGGATAAGATAGGGGATTGGATAGGATAGAGTATAGGATACGATAGAGGATCGGATAGGATACAGGATAGGATAGGGGATTGGATAGGATAGAGGATAGGAGACGATAGAGGATAGGATAGGGGATTGGATAGGATAGAGAATAGGATTGGATAGAGAATAGGATAGAGGATAGGATAGGATAGAGGAAAGGATAGGATAGGATAGAGGATAGGATAGAGGATAGGATAGGATAGAGGATAGGATAGGATAGAGGATAGGATAGGATAGAGGATAGGATAGGATAGAGGATAGGATAGGATAGAGCATAGGATAGGATAGAGGATAGGATAGAGGATTGGATAGGATAGGATAAGATAGAGGATACGATATAGGATTGGATAGGATAGAGAATAGGATACGATAGAGGATAGGATTGGATAGAGAATAGGATAGGATAGAGGATACGATAGGATAGAGGATAGGATAGAGGATAGGATATAGGATTGGATAGGATAGGATAAGATAGAGGATAGGATAGAGGATTGGATAGGATAGGATAAGATAGAGGATAAGATAAGGGATTGGATAGGATAGCGGATAGGATAGGATAGAGGATACGATATTATAGAGGATAGGATAGGATAGAGGATAGGATCGGATAGAGGATAAGATAGGGGATTGGATAGGATAGAGTATAGGATACGATAGAGGATCGGATAGGATAGAGGATAGGATAGGGAATTGGATAGGATAGAGGTTAGGATAGGGGATTGTATAGGAAAGAGGATAGGATAGGATAGAGGATAGGATAGGATAGGATAGAGGATAGGATAGGATAGGATAGAGGATAGGATATAGGATTGGATATGATAGAGGATAGGATACTATAGACGATAGGATAGGGGATTGGATAGGATAGAGGATACGATAGGATTGAGGATAGGATAGGTTAGAGGCTCGGATATTATAGAGGGTAGGATATAATACAGGATATGATAGGATAGATTATATTATAGGATAGAGGACGGGATAGGATAGAGGATACGATCTTATGGAGGATAGGATAGGATGGAGGAAAGTATAGGGTAGTGGAAAGGATAGGATAGAGGATAGGATAGGGGATTGGATAGGATAGAGGATAGGAGGCGAAAGAGGATAGGATTGGATAGAGGATAGGATAGGATAGAGGATAGGATAGGATAGACGATAGGATAGGATAGAGGATAGGATATGATAGGGAATAGGATAGGATAGAGGACAGGATAGGATAGAGGATAGGATTGGATAGAGGATAGGATATGGGATTGGATAGGATAGAGCAGACGATAGCGGATAGGATAGGGGATTGGATTGGATAGAGGATAGGATATGACAGAGGATAGGATAGGATAGACGATAGGATAGAGAATAGGATAGGATAGAGCAGACGATAGAGAATACGATATGATTCAGGATAGGATAGGATAGAGCAGACGATAGCGGATAGGATAGGGGATTGGATAGGATAGAGAATAGGATAGGATAGAGGATTGACTAGGATAGAGGATAGGATAGGATAGAGGTTAGGATAGGATAGAGGATAGGATAGGATAGAGGATAGGATAGGATAGAGGATAGGATAGAGGATAGAGGATAGGATAGAGGATAGGATAGAGGATTGGATAGGATAGGGGATATTATAGGATAGAGGGTAGGATAGGATAGCGGATAGGATAGGATATAGGATAGGATAGGAAAGAGGATAGGATAGGATAGAGGGTATGATAGAGGATAGAGGATAGGATAGAGGATAGGATAGAGGACTGGATATTATAGGGGATATTATAGGATAGAGGGTAGGATAGGATAGGGGATTGGATAGGATAGAGGATAGGATAGGATAGAGGATAGGATAGAGGATTGGTTAGAGGATTGGATAGGGTAGGGGATATTATAGGATAGAGGGTAGGATAGGATAGCGGATAGGATAGGATATAGGATAGGATAGGAAAGAGGATAGGATAGGATAGAGGGTAGGATGGGATAGAGGATAGGATAGGATAGATGATAGGATACGATAGAGGATATGATAGGATAGAGGATAGGATAGGATAGAGGATAGGATAGGATAGAGGATAGGATAGAGGATAGGATAGGATTGAGGATAGGATAGGATAGAGGATAGGATAGGATAGGATAGAGTATAGGATAGGATAGGATAGATGATAGGATAGAGGATACGATAGGATAGAGGATAGGATAGGATAGGATAGAGGATAGGATAGGATAGAGGATAGGATAGGGTAGAGGATAGGATAGGATAGAGGATAGGATAGAGGATAGAGGATAGGATAGAGGATAGGATAGAGGATAGGATAGAGGATTGGATAGGATAGGGGATATTATAGGATAGAGGGTAGGATAGGATAGCGGATAGGATAGGATATAGGATAGGATAGGAAAGAGGATAGGATAGGATAGAGGGTAGGATAGAGGATAGAGGATAGGATAGAGGATAGGATAGAGGACTGGATATTATAGGGGATATTATAGGATAGAGGGTAGGATAGGATAGGGGATTGGATAGGATAGAGGATAGGATAGGATAGAGGATAGGATAGAGGATTGGTTAGAGGATTGGATAGGGTAGGGGATATTATAGGATAGAGGGTAGGATAGGATAGCGGATAGGATAGGATATAGGATAGGATAGGAAAGAGGATAGGATAGGATAGAGGGTAGGATGGGATAGAGGATAGGATAGGATAGAGGATAGGATACGATAGAGGATATGATAGGATAGAGGATAGGATAGGATAGAGTATAGGATAGGATAGAGGATAAGATAGAGGATAGGATAGGATTGAGGATAGGATAGGATAGAGGATAGGATAGGATAGGATAGAGGATAGGATAGGATAGGATAGATGATAGGATAGAGGATAGGATAGGATAGAGGATAGGATAGGGTGGAGGATAGGATAGGATAGAGGATAGGATAGGATAGAGGATAGGATAGGATAGAGGATAGGATAGGATAGAGGATAGGCTAGGATAGGATAGAGGATAGGATATAGGATTGGATATGATAGAGAATAGGATATAGGATTGGATATGATAGAGGATAGGATACTATAGACGATAGGATAGGGGATTGGATATTATAGAGGATAGGATAGGATTGAGGATAGGAAAGGTTAGAGGCTCGGATATTATAGAGGATAGGATATAATACAGGATATGATAGGATAGATGATATTATAGGATAGAGGACGGGATAGGATAGAGGATACGATCTTATGGAGGATAGGATAGTATGGAGGAAAGTATAGGGTAGTGGAAAGGATAGGATAGAGGATAGGATAGGGGATTGGATAGGAGAGAGGATAGGAGGCGAAAGAGGATGGGATTGGATAGAGAATAGGATAGAGGATAGGATAGAGGATTGGATAGGATAGAGGATATTATAGGATAGAGGATGGGATAGGATAGTGGATAGGATAGGATGAAGTATAGGATAGAATTGAGGATAGGATAGGATAGAGGATAGGATAGGATAGAGGATAGGACAGGATAGAGGATAGGATATGATAGGGAATAGGATAGGATAGAGGACAGGATAGGATAGAGGATAGTATTGGATAGAGGATAGGACAGGGTAGAGGATAGGATAGGATAGAGGATAGGATAGGATAGAGGATAGGATAGGATAGATTATAGGGTAGGATAGAGGATAGGATAGGATTCAGGATAGGATAGGATAGAGGATAGGATAAGATAGAGGATAGGATAGAGGATTGGATAGGATAGGATAAGATAGAGGATAAGATAGGGGATTGGATAGGATAAGGGATAGGATCGGATAGAGGATAAGATAGGGTAGTGGAAAGGATAGGATAGAGGATAGGATAGGGGATTGGATAGGATAGAGGATAGGAGGCGAAAGAGGATAGGATTGGATAGAGGATAGGATAGGATAGAGGATAGGGTAGGATAGAGGATAGGATAGGATAGAGGATAGGATATGATAGGGAATAGGATAGGATAGAGGACAGGATAGGATAGAGGATAGGATTGGATAGAGGATAGGACAGGGTAGAGGATAGGATAGGATAGAGGATAGGATAGGATAGAGGATAGAGGATAGGATACAGGATAGGATACAGGATAGGATAGAGGATAGGATAGAGGATAGGATAGGATAGGGGATAGGATAGGATAGAGGATAGGATAGGATTGAGGCTAGGATAGGATAGTGGATAGGATAGGATAGAGGATAGGATAGGATAGGATAGAGGATAGGATAGAGGATAGGATAGAGGATTGGATAGGATAGAGGATATTATAGGATAGGAGATAGGATAGGATAGGATTGAGGATAGGATAGTATAGAGGATAGGATAGGATAGAGGATAGGATAGGATAGAGGATAGGTTAGGATAGAGGATAGGATAGAATTGAGGATAGGATATGCTTGAGGATAGGATAGGATAGAGGATAGGATAGGATAGAGGATAGGACAGGATAGAGGATAGGATATGATAGGGAATAGGATAGGATAGAGGAAAGGATAGGATAGAGGATAGTATTGGATAGAGGATAGGACAGGGTAGAGGATAGGATAGGATAGAGGATAGGATAGGATAGAGGATAGGATAGGATAGATTATAGGGTAGGATAGAGGATAGGATAGGATTCAGGATAGGATAGGATAGAGGATAGGATAAGATAGAGGATAGGATAGAGGATTGGATAGGATAGGATAAGATAGAGGATAAGATAGGGGATTGGATAGGATAAGGGATAGGATCGGATAGAGGATAAGATAGGGGATTGGATAGGATAGAGTATAGGATACGATAGAGGATCGGATAGGATACAGGATAGGATAGGGGATTGGATAGGATAGAGGATAGGAGACGATAGAGGATAGGATAGGGGATTGGATAGGATAGAGAATAGGATTGGATAGAGAATAGGATAGAGGATAGGATAGGATAGAGGAAAGGATAGGATAGGATAGAGGATAGGATAGAGGATAGGATAGGATAGAGGATAGGATAGGATAGAGGATAGGATAGGATAGAGGATAGGATAGGATAGAGGATAGGATAGGATAGAGCATAGGATAGGATAGAGGATAGGATAGAGGATTGGATAGGATAGGATAAGATAGAGGATACGATATAGGATTGGATAGGATAGAGAATAGGATACGATAGAGGATAGGATTGGATAGAGAATAGGATAGGATAGAGGATACGATAGGATAGAGGATACGATAGGATAGAGGATAGGATAGAGGATAGGATATAGGATTGGATAGGATAGGATAAGATAGAGGATAGGATAGAGGATTGGATAGGATAGGATAAGATAGAGGATAAGATAAGGGATTGGATAGGATAGCGGATAGGATAGGATAGAGGATACGATATTATAGAGGATAGGATAGGATAGAGGATAGGATCGGATAAAGGATAAGATAGGGGATTGGATAGGATAGAGTATAGGATACGATAGAGGATCGGATAGGATAGAGGATAGGATAGGGGATTGGATAGGATAGAGGTTAGGATAGGGGATTATATAGGAAAGAGGATAGGATAGGATAGAGGATAGGATAGGATAGGATAGAGGATAGGATATAGGATTGGATATGATAGAGGATAGGATACTATAGACGATAGGATAGGGGATTGGATAGGATAGAGGATACGATAGGATTGAGGATAGGATAGGTTAGAGGCTCGGATATTATAGAGGGTAGGATATAATACAGGATATGATAGGATAGATGATATTATAGGATAGAGGACGGGATAGGATAGAGGATACGATCTTATGGAGGATAGGATAGGATGGAGGAAAGTATAGGGTAGTGGAAAGGATAGGATAGAGGATAGGATAGGGGATTGGATAGGATAGAGGATAGGAGGCGAAAGAGGATAGGATTGGATAGAGGATAGGATAGGATAGAGGATAGGATAGGATAGAGGATAGGATAGGATAGAGGATAGGATATGATAGGGAATAGGATAGGATAGAGGACAGGATAGGATAGAGGATAGGATTGGATAGAGGATAGGATATGGGATTGGATAGGATAGAGCAGACGATAGCGGATAGGATAGGGGATTGGACTGGATAGAGGATAGGATATGACAGAGGATAGGATAGGATAGACGATAGGATAGAGAATAGGATAGGATAGAGGATAGGCTAGGATAGAGCAGACGATAGAGAATACGATATGATTCAGGATAGGATAGGATAGAGCAGACGATAGCGGATAGGATAGGGGATTGGATAGGATAGAGAATAGGATAGGATAGAGGATTGACTAGGATAGAGGATAGGATAGGATAGAGGATAGGATAGGATAGAAGATAGGATAGGATAGAGGATAGGATAGGATAGAGGATAGGATAGGATAGAGGATAGGATAGAGGATAGAGGATAGGATAGAGGATAGGATAGAGGATAGGATAGAGGATTGGATAGGATAGGGGATATTATAGGATAGAGGGTAGGATAGGATAGCGGATAGGATAGGATATAGGATAGGATAGGAAAGAGGATAGGATAGGATAGAGGGTAGGATAGAGGATAGAGGATAGGATAGAGGATAGGATAGAGGACTGGATATTATTGGGGATATTATAGGATAGAGGGTAGGATAGGATAGGGGATTGGATAGGATAGAGGATAGGATAGGATAGAGGATAGGATAGAGGATTGGTTAGAGGATTGGATAGGGTAGGGGATATTATAGGATAGAGGGTAGGATAGAATAGCGGATAGGATAGGATATAGGATAGGATAGGAAAGAGGATAGGATAGGATAGAGGGTAGGATGGGATAGAGGATAGGATAGGATAGAGGATAGGATACGATAGAGGATATGATAGGATAGAGGATAGGATAGGATAGAGGATAGGATAGGATAGAGGATAAGATAGAGGATAGGATAGGATTGAGGATAGGATAGGATAGAGGATAGGATAGGATAGGATAGAGGATAGGATAGGATAGGATAGATGATAGGATAGAGGATAGGATAGGATAGAGGATAGGATAGGGTAGAGGATAGGATAGGATAGAGGATAGGATAGGATAGAGGATAGGATAGGATAGAGGATAGGATAGGATAGAGGATAGGCTAGGATAGGATAGAGGATAGGATATAGGATTGGATATGATAGAGAATAGGATATAGGATTGGATATGATAGAGGATAGGATACTATAGACGATAGGATAGGGGATTGGATATTATAGAGGATAGGATAGGATTAAGGATAGGAAAGGTTAGAGGCTCGGATATTATAGAGGATAGGATATAATACAGGATATGATAGGATAGATGATATTATAGGATAGAGGACGGGATAGGATAGAGGATACGATCTTATGGAGGATAGGATAGTATGGAGGAAAGTATAGCGTAGTGGAAAGGATAGGATAGAGGATAGGATAGGGGATTGGATAGGAGAGAGGATAGGAGGCGAAAGAGGATGGGATTGGATAGAGAATAGGATAGAGGATAGGATAGAGGATTGGATAGGATAGAGGATATTATAGGATAGAGGATGGGATAGGATAGTGGATAGGATAGGATGAAGTATAGGATAGAATTGAGGATAGGATAGGATAGAGGATAGGATAGGATAGAGGATAGGACAGGATAGAGGATAGGATATGATAGGGAATAGGATAGGATAGAGGACAGGATAGGATAGATGATAGTATTGGATAGAGGATAGGACAGGGTAGAGGATAGGATAGGATAGAGGATAGGATAGGATAGAGGATAGGATAGGATAGATTATAGGGTAGGATAGAGGATAGGATAGGATTCAGGATAGGATAGGATAGAGGATAGGATAAGATAGAGGATAGGATAGAGGATTGGATAGGATAGGATAAGATAGAGGATAAGATAGGGGATTGGATAGGATAAGGGATAGGATCGGATAGAGGATAAGATAGGGGATTGGATAGGATAGAGTATAGGATACGATAGAGGATCGGATAGGATACAGGATAGGATAGGGGATTGGATAGGATAGAGGATAGGAGACGATAGAGGATAGGATAGGGGATTGGATAGGATAGAGAATAGGATTGGATAGAGAATAGGATAGAGGATAGGATAGGATAGAGGAAAGGATAGGATAGGATAGAGGATAGGATAGAGGATAGGATAGGATAGAGGATAGGATAGGATAGAGGATAGGATAGGATAGAGGATAGGATAGGATAGAGGATAGGATAGGATAGAGCATAGGATAGGATAGAGGATAGGATAGAGGATTGGATAGGATAGGATAAGATAGAGGATACGATATAGGATTGGATAGGATAGAGAATAGGATACGATAGAGGATAGGATTGGATAGAGAATAGGATAGGATAGAGGATACGATAGGATAGAGGATAGGATAGAGGATAGGATATAGGATTGGATAGGATAGGATAAGATAGAGGATAGGATAGAGGATTGGATAGGATAGGATAAGATAGAGGATAAGATAAGGGATTGGATAGGATAGCGGATAGGATAGGATAGAGGATACGATATTATAGAGGATAGGATAGGATAGAGGATAGGATCGGATAGAGGATAAGATAGGGGATTGGATAGGATAGAGTATAGGATACGATAGAGGATCGGATAGGATAGAGGATAGGATAGGGAATTGGATAGGATAGAGGTTAGGATAGGGGATTGTATAGGAAAGAGGATAGGATAGGATAGAGGATAGGATAGGATAGGATAGAGGATAGGATAGGATAGGATAGAGGATAGGATATAGGATTGGATATGATAGAGGATAGGATACTATAGACGATAGGATAGGGGATTGGATAGGATAGAGGATACGATAGGATTGAGGATAGGATAGGTTAGAGGCTCGGATATTATAGAGGGTAGGATATAATACAGGATATGATAGGATAGATTATATTATAGGATAGAGGACGGGATAGGATAGAGGATACGATCTTATGGAGGATAGGATAGGATGGAGGAAAGTATAGGGTAGTGGAAAGGATAGGATAGAGGATAGGATAGGGGATTGGATAGGATAGAGGATAGGAGGCGAAAGAGGATAGGATTGGATAGAGGATAGGATAGGATAGAGGATAGGATAGGATAGACGATAGGATAGGATAGAGGATAGGATATGATAGGGAATAGGATAGGATAGAGGACAGGATAGGATAGAGGATAGGATTGGATAGAGGATAGGATATGGGATTGGATAGGATAGAGCAGACGATAGCGGATAGGATAGGGGATTGGATTGGATAGAGGATAGGATATGACAGAGGATAGGATAGGATAGACGATAGGATAGAGAATAGGATAGGATAGAGCAGACGATAGAGAATACGATATGATTCAGGATAGGATAGGATAGAGCAGACGATAGCGGATAGGATAGGGGATTGGATAGGATAGAGAATAGGATAGGATAGAGGATTGACTAGGATAGAGGATAGGATAGGATAGAGGTTAGGATAGGATAGAGGATAGGATAGGATAGAGGATAGGATAGGATAGAGGATAGGATAGAGGATAGAGGATAGGATAGAGGATAGGATAGAGGATTGGATAGGATAGGGGATATTATAGGATAGAGGGTAGGATAGGATAGCGGATAGGATAGGATATAGGATAGGATAGGAAAGAGGATAGGATAGGATAGAGGGTATGATAGAGGATAGAGGATAGGATAGAGGATAGGATAGAGGACTGGATATTATAGGGGATATTATAGGATAGAGGGTAGGATAGGATAGGGGATTGGATAGGATAGAGGATAGGATAGGATAGAGGATAGGATAGAGGATTGGTTAGAGGATTGGATAGGGTAGGGGATATTATAGGATAGAGGGTAGGATAGGATAGCGGATAGGATAGGATATAGGATAGGATAGGAAAGAGGATAGGATAGGATAGAGGGTAGGATGGGATAGAGGATAGGATAGGATAGATGATAGGATACGATAGAGGATATGATAGGATAGAGGATAGGATAGGATAGAGGATAGGATAGGATAGAGGATAGGATAGAGGATAGGATAGGATTGAGGATAGGATAGGATAGAGGATAGGATAGGATAGGATAGAGTATAGGATAGGATAGGATAGATGATAGGATAGAGGATACGATAGGATAGAGGATAGGATAGGATAGGATAGAGGATAGGATAGGATAGAGGATAGGATAGGGTAGAGGATAGGATAGGATAGAGGATAGGATAGAGGATAGAGGATAGGATAGAGGATAGGATAGAGGATAGGATAGAGGATTGGATAGGATAGGGGATATTATAGGATAGAGGGTAGGATAGGATAGCGGATAGGATAGGATATAGGATAGGATAGGAAAGAGGATAGGATAGGATAGAGGGTAGGATAGAGGATAGAGGATAGGATAGAGGATAGGATAGAGGACTGGATATTATAGGGGATATTATAGGATAGAGGGTAGGATAGGATAGGGGATTGGATAGGATAGAGGATAGGATAGGATAGAGGATAGGATAGAGGATTGGTTAGAGGATTGGATAGGGTAGGGGATATTATAGGATAGAGGGTAGGATAGGATAGCGGATAGGATAGGATATAGGATAGGATAGGAAAGAGGATAGGATAGGATAGAGGGTAGGATGGGATAGAGGATAGGATAGGATAGAGGATAGGATACGATAGAGGATATGATAGGATAGAGGATAGGATAGGATAGAGTATAGGATAGGATAGAGGATAAGATAGAGGATAGGATAGGATTGAGGATAGGATAGGATAGAGGATAGGATAGGATAGGATAGAGGATAGGATAGGATAGGATAGATGATAGGATAGAGGATAGGATAGGATAGAGGATAGGATAGGGTGGAGGATAGGATAGGATAGAGGATAGGATAGGATAGAGGATAGGATAGGATAGAGGATAGGATAGGATAGAGGATAGGCTAGGATAGGATAGAGGATAGGATATAGGATTGGATATGATAGAGAATAGGATATAGGATTGGATATGATAGAGGATAGGATACTATAGACGATAGGATAGGGGATTGGATATTATAGAGGATAGGATAGGATTGAGGATAGGAAAGGTTAGAGGCTCGGATATTATAGAGGATAGGATATAATACAGGATATGATAGGATAGATGATATTATAGGATAGAGGACGGGATAGGATAGAGGATACGATCTTATGGAGGATAGGATAGTATGGAGGAAAGTATAGGGTAGTGGAAAGGATAGGATAGAGGATAGGATAGGGGATTGGATAGGAGAGAGGATAGGAGGCGAAAGAGGATGGGATTGGATAGAGAATAGGATAGAGGATAGGATAGAGGATTGGATAGGATAGAGGATATTATAGGATAGAGGATGGGATAGGATAGTGGATAGGATAGGATGAAGTATAGGATAGAATTGAGGATAGGATAGGATAGAGGATAGGATAGGATAGAGGATAGGACAGGATAGAGGATAGGATATGATAGGGAATAGGATAGGATAGAGGACAGGATAGGATAGAGGATAGTATTGGATAGAGGATAGGACAGGGTAGAGGATAGGATAGGATAGAGGATAGGATAGGATAGAGGATAGGATAGGATAGATTATAGGGTAGGATAGAGGATAGGATAGGATTCAGGATAGGATAGGATAGAGGATAGGATAAGATAGAGGATAGGATAGAGGATTGGATAGGATAGGATAAGATAGAGGATAAGATAGGGGATTGGATAGGATAAGGGATAGGATCGGATAGAGGATAAGATAGGGGATTGGATAGGATAGAGTATAGGATACGATAGAGGATCGGATAGGATACAGGATAGGATAGGGGATTGGATAGGATAGAGGATAGGAGACGATAGAGGATAGGATAGGGGATTGGATAGGATAGAGAATAGGATTGGATAGAGAATAGGATAGAGGATAGGATAGGATAGAGGAAAGGATAGGATAGGATAGAGGATAGGATAGAGGATAGGATAGGATAGAGGATAGGATAGGATAGAGGATAGGATAGGATAGAGGATAGGATAGGATAGAGGATAGGATAGGATAGAGCATAGGATAGGATAGAGGATAGGATAGAGGATTGGATAGGATAGGATAAGATAGAGGATACGATATAGGATTGGATAGGATAGAGAATAGGATACGATAGAGGATAGGATTGGATGGAGAATAGGATAGGATAGAGGATACGATAGGATAGAGGATAGGATAGAGGATAGGATATAGGATTGGATAGGATAGGATAAGATAGAGGATAGGATAGAGGATTGGATAGGATAGGATAAGATAGAGGATAAGATAAGGGATTGGATAGGATAGCGGATAGGATAGGATAGAGGATACGATATTATAGAGGATAGGATAGGATAGAGGATAGGATCGGATAGAGGATAAGATAGGGGATTGGATAGGATAGAGTATAGGATACGATAGAGGATCGGATAGGATAGAGGATAGGATAGGGAATTGGATAGGATAGAGGTTAGGATAGGGGATTGTATAGGAAAGAGGATAGGATAGGATAGAGGATAGGATAGGATAGGATAGAGGATAGGATAGGATAGGATAGAGGATAGGATATAGGATTGGATATGATAGAGGATAGGATACTATAGACGATAGGATAGGGGATTGGATAGGATAGAGGATACGATAGGATTGATGATAGGATAGGTTAGAGGCTCGGATATTATAGAGGGTAGGATATAATACAGGATATGATAGGATAGATTATATTATAGGATAGAGGACGGGATAGGATAGAGGATACGATCTTATGGAGGATAGGATAGGATGGAGGAAAGTATAGGGTAGTGGAAAGGATAGGATAGAGGATAGGATAGGGGATTGGATAGGATAGAGGATAGGAGGCGAAAGAGGATAGGATTGGATAGAGGATAGGATAGGATAGAGGATAGGATAGGATAGACGATAGGATAGGATAGAGGATAGGATATGATAGGGAATAGGATAGGATAGAGGACAGGATAGGATAGAGGATAGGATATGGGATTGGATAGGATAGAGCAGACGATAGCGGATAGGATAGGGGATTGGATTGGATAGAGGATAGGATATGACAGAGGATAGGATAGGATAGACGATAGGATAGAGAATAGGATAGGATAGAGGATAGGCTAGGATAGAGCAGACGATAGAGAATACGATATGATTCAGGATAGGATAGGATAGAGCAGACGATAGCGGATAGGATAGGGGATTGGATAGGATAGAGAATAGGATAGGATAGAGGATTGACTAGGATAGAGGATAGGATAGGATAGAGGTTAGGATAGGATAGAGGATAGGATAGGATAGAGGATAGGATAGGATAGAGGATTGGATAGGATAGGGGATATTATAGGATAGAGGGTAGGATAGGATAGCGGATAGGATAGGATATAGGATAGGATAGGAAAGAGGATAGGATAGGATAGAGGGTAGGATAGAGGATAGAGGATAGGATAGAGGATAGGATAGAGGACTGGATATTATAGGGGATATTATAGGATAGAGGGTAGGATAGGATAGGGGATTGGATAGGATAGAGGATAGGATAGGATAGAGGATAGGATAGAGGATTGGTTAGAGGATTGGATAGGGTAGGGGATATTATAGGATAGAGGGTAGGATAGGATAGCGGATAGGATAGGATATAGGATAGGATAGGAAAGAGGATAGGATAGGATAGAGGGTAGGATGGGATACAGGATAGGATAGGATAGAGGATAGGATACGATAGAGGATATGATAGGATAGAGGATAGGATAGGATAGAGGATAGGATAGGGGATTGGTTAGGATAGAGGATAGGATAGGGGATTGGATAGGATAGAGGATAGGATAGGGGATTGTATAGGAAAGAGGATATGATAGGATAGAGGATAGGATATTATAGAGGATAGGATCGGATAGAGGATAGGATAGGATAGAGGATAGGATAGGATTGAGGCTAGGATAGGATAGTGGATAGGATAGGATAGAGGATAATATAGGATAGGATAGAGGATAGGATAGAGGATAGGATAGAGGATAGGATAGAGGATAGGATAGAGGATAGGATAGAGGATAGGATAGGATAGAGGATAGGATAGGATAGAGGATAGAGGATAGGATAGGATAGAGGATAGGATAGGATAGAGGATAGGATAGGATAGAGGATAGGATAGGATAGAGGATAGGATAGGATAGAGGATAGGATAGGATAGAGGATTGGATAGGATAGAGGATAGGATAGGATAGAGGATAGGATAGGATAGAGGATAGGATAGGATAGAGGATAGGACAGGATAGAGGATAGGATAGGATAGGATAGAGGATGGGATAGAGGATAGGATAGAGGATAGGATAGAGGATAGGATAGAGGATTGGATAGGATAGAGGATATTATAGAATGGAAGATAGGATAGGATAGCGGATAGGTTAGGATGGAGTATAGGATACGAATGAGGATAGGATAGGGTTGAGGATAGGATAGGATAGGATAGAGGATAGGAGGCGAAAGAGGATAGGATTGGATAGAGAATAGGATAGAGGGTAGGATAGAGGATAGGATAGGATAGAGGATAGGATAGGATAGAGGATAGGATACGATACAGGATAGGGTAGGATTCAGGATAGGATAGGATAGAGGATAGGATATAGGATTGGATAGGATAGAGGACAGGGTAGGATAGCGGATAGGATAGAGGATAGGATAGAGGATAGGATAGATGATTGGATAGGATAGAGGATAGGATAGGGGATTGGATAGGATAGAGAATAGGATTGGATAGAGAATAGGATAGAGGATAGGATAGGATAGAGGAAAGGATAGGATAGGATAGAGGATAGGATAGAGGATAGGATAGGATAGAGGATAGGATAGGATAGAGGATAGGATAGGATAGAGGATAGGATAGGATAGAGGATAGGATAGAGGATTGGATAGGATAGGATAAGATAGAGGATACGATATAGGATTGGATAGGATAGAGAATAGGATACGATAGAGGATAGGATTGGATAGAGAATAGGATAGGATAGAGGATACGATAGGATAGAGGATAGGATAGAGGATAGGATATAGGATTGGATAGGATAGGATAAGATAGAGGATAGGATAGAGGATTGGATAGGATAGGATAAGATAGAGGATAAGATAAGGGATTGGATAGGATAGCGGATAGGATAGGATAGAGGATACGATATTATAGAGGATAGGATAGGATAGAGGATAGGATCGGATAAAGGATAAGATAGGGGATTGGATAGGATAGAGTATAGGATAAGATAGAGGATCGGATAGGATAGAGGATAGGATAGGGGATTGGATAGGATAGAGGTTAGGATAGGGGATTATATAGGAAAGAGGATAGGATAGGATAGAGGATAGGATAGGATAGGATAGAGGATAGGATATAGGATTGGATATGATAGAGGATAGGATACTATAGACGATAGGATAGGGGATTGGATAGGATAGAGGATACGATAGGATTGAGGATAGGATAGGTTAGAGGCTCGGATATTATAGAGGGTAGGATATAATACAGGATATGATAGGATAGATGATATTATAGGATAGAGGACGGGATAGGATAGAGGATACGATCTTATGGAGGATAGGATAGGATGGAGGAAAGTATAGGGTAGTGGAAAGGATAGGATAGAGGATAGGATAGGGGATTGGATAGGATAGAGGATAGGAGGCGAAAGAGGATAGGATTGGATAGAGGATAGGTTAGGATAGAGGATAGGATAGGATAGAGGACAGGATAGGATAGAGGATAGGATTGGATAGAGGATAGGATATGGGATTGGATAGGATAGAGCAGACGATAGCGGATAGGATAGGGGATTGGACTGGATAGAGGATAGGATATGACAGAGGATAGGATAGGATAGACGATAGGATAGAGAATAGGATAGGATAGAGGATAGGCTAGGATAGAGCAGACGATAGAGAATACGATATGATTCAGGATAGGATAGGATAGAGCAGACGATAGCGGATAGGATAGGGGATTGGATAGGATAGAGAATAGGATAGGATAGAGGATTGACTAGGATAGAGGATAGGATAGGATAGAGGATAGGATAGGATAGAGGATAGGATAGGATAGAGGATAGGATAGGATAGAGGATAGGATAGAGGATAGAGGATAGGATAGAGGATAGGATAGAGGATAGGATAGAGGATTGGATAGGATAGGGGATATTATAGGATAGAGGGTAGGATAGGATAGCGGATAGGATAGGATATAGGATAGGATAGGAAAGAGGATAGGATAGGATAGAGGGTAGGATAGAGGATAGAGGATAGGATAGAGGATAGGATAGAGGACTGGATATTATAGGGGATATTATAGGATAGAGGGTAGGATAGGATAGGGGATTGGATAGGATAGAGGATAGGATAGGATAGAGGATAGGATAGAGGATTGGTTAGAGGATTGGATAGGGTAGGGGATATTATAGGATAGAGGGTAGGATAGGATAGCGGATAGGATAGGATATAGGATAGGATAGGAAAGAGGATAGGATAGGATAGAGGGTAGGATGGGATAGAGGATAGGATAGGATAGAGGATAGGATACGATAGAGGATATGATAGGATAGAGGATAGGATAGGATAGGATAGATGATAGGATAGAGGATACGATAGGATAGAGGATAGGATAGGATAGAGGATAGGATAGGGTAGAGGATAGGATAGGATAGAGGATAGGATAGGATGGAGGATAGGATAGGATATAGGATAGGATAGGAAAGAGGATAGGATAGGATAGAGGGTAGGATGGGATAGAGGATAGGATAGGATAGAGGATAGGATACGATAGAGGATATGATAGGATAGAGGATAGGATAGGATAGAGGATAGGATAGGATAGAGGATAGGATAGAGGATAGGATAGGATTGAGGATAGGATAGGATAGAGGATAGGATAGGATAGGATAGAGGATAGGATAGGATAGGATAGATGATAGGATAGAGGATACGATAGGATAGAGGATAGGATAGGATAGAGGATAGGATAGGGTAGAGGATAGGATAGGATAGAGGATAGGATAGGATAGAGGATAGGATAGGATAGAGGATAGGATAGGATAGAGGATAGGCTAGGATAGGATAGAGGATAGGATATAGGATTGGATATGATAGAGAATAGGATATAGGATTGGATATGATAGAGGATAGGATACTATAGACGATAGGATAGGGGATTGGATATTATAGAGGATAGGATAGGATTGAGGATAGGAAAGGTTAGAGGCTCGGATATTATAGAGGATAGGATATAATACAGGATATGATAGGATAGATGATATTATAGGATAGAGGACGGGATAGGATAGAGGATACGATCTTATGGAGGATAGGATAGTATGGAGGAAAGTATAGGGTAGTGGAAAGGATAGGATAGAGGATAGGATAGGGGATTGGATAGGAGAGAGGATAGGAGGCGAAAGAGGATGGGATTGGATAGAGAATAGGATAGAGGATAGGATAGAGGATTGGATAGGATAGAGGATATTATAGGATAGAGGATGGGATAGGATAGTGGATAGGATAGGATGAAGTATAGGATAGAATTGAGGATAGGATAGGATAGAGGATAGGATAGGATAGAGGATAGGACAGGATAGAGGATAGGATATGATAGGGAATAGGATAGGATAGAGGACAGGATAGGATAGAGGATAGTATTGGATAGAGGATAGGACAGGGTAGAGGATAGGATAGGATAGAGGATAGGATAGGATAGAGGATAGGATAGGATAGGATAGAGGATAGGATAGGATAGGATAGAGGATAGGATATAGGATTGGATATGATAGAGGATAGGATACTATAGACGATAGGATAGGGGATTGGATAGGATAGAGGATACGATAGGATTGAGGATAGGATAGGTTAGAGGCTCGGATATTATAGAGGGTAGGATATAATACAGGATATGATAGGATAGATTATATTATAGGATAGAGGACGGGATAGGATAGAGGATACGATCTTATGGAGGATAGGATAGGATGGAGGAAAGTATAGGGTAGTGGAAAGGATAGGATAGAGGATAGGATAGGGGATTGGATAGGATAGAGGATAGGAGGCGAAAGAGGATAGGATTGGATAGAGGATAGGATAGGATAGAGGATAGGATAGGATAGAGGATAGGATAGGATAGAGGATAGGATATGATAGGGAATAGGATAGGATAGAGGACAGGATAGGATAGAGGATAGGATTGGATAGAGGATAGGATATGGGATTGGATAGGATAGAGCAGACGATAGCGGATAGGATAGGGGATTGGATTGGATAGAGGATAGGATATGACAGAGGATAGGATAGGATAGACGATAGGATAGAGAATAGGATAGGATAGAGGATAGGCTAGGATAGAGCAGACGCTAGAGAATACGATATGATTCAGGATAGGATAGGATAGAGCAGACGATAGCGGATAGGATAGGGGATTGGATAGGATAGAGAATAGGATAGGATAGAGGATTGACTAGGATAGAGGATAGGATAGGATAGAGGATAGGATAGGATAGAGGATAGGATAGGATAGAGGATAGGATAGGATAGAGGATAGGATAGGATAGAGGATAGGATAGAGGATAGAGGATAGGATAGAGGATAGGATAGAGGATAGGATAGAGGATTGGATAGGATAGGGGATATTATAGGATAGAGGGTAGGATAGGATAGCGGATAGGATAGGATATAGGATAGGATAGGAAAGAGGATAGGATAGGATAGAGGGTAGGATAGAGGATAGAGGATAGGATAGAGGATAGGATAGAGGACTGGATATTATAGGGGATATTATAGGATAGAGGGTAGGATAGGATAGGGGATTGGATAGGATAGAGGATAGGATAGGTTAGAGGATAGGATAGAGGATTGGTTAGAGGATTGGATAGGGTAGGGGATATTATAGGATAGAGGGTAGGATAGGATAGCGGATAGGATAGGATATAGGATAGGATAGGAAAGAGGATAGGATAGGATAGAGGGTAGGATGGGATAGAGGATAGGATAGGATAGAGGATAGGATACGATAGAGGATATGATAGGATAGAGGATAGGATAGGATAGAGGATAGGATAGGATAGAGGATAGGATAGAGGATAGGATAGGATTGAGGATAGGATAGGATAGAGGATAGGATAGGATAGGATAGAGGATAGGATAGGATAGGATAGATGATAGGATAGAGGATACGATAGGATAGAGGATAGGATAGGATAGAGGATAGGATAGGGTAGAGGATAGGATAGGATAGAGGATAGGATAGGATAGAGGATAGGATAGAGGATAGGATAGAGGATAGGATAGGATAGAGGATAGGTCGGGATAGAGGATGGGATAGAGGATTGGATAGGATAGAGGATATAATACGATAGAGGCTAGGACACGATAGAGGATAGGATAGGATAGAGGATAGGGTAGGATAGAGGATACGATAGGATAGAGGATAGGTTAGAGGATTGGATAGGATAGGATAAGATAGAGGATATGATAGAGGATTGGATAGGATAGGATAAGATAGAGGATAAGATAGGGGATTGGATAGGATAGCGGATAGGATAGGACGGAGGATACGATATTATAGAGGATAGGATAGGATAGAGGATAGGATAGGGGATTGGATAGGATAGAGGATAGGAGACGATAGAGGATAGGATAGGGGATTGGATAGGATAGAGGATAGGATAGGGGATTGTATAGGAAAGAGGATAGGATAGGATAGAGGATATGATAGGATAGAGGATAGGATAGGATAGAGGATAGGATATGATACAGGATTGGATCGGACCGAGGATAGGATAGAGGATCGGGTAGGATACGATAGAGTGTAGGATATGTTATTGGATAGGATAGCGGAGTGGAGACGTTAGAGGATAGGATAGGGGATTGGATAGGATACAGGATAGGATAGGATAGAGTATAGGACAGGGTAGAGGATAGGATAGGATAGAGGATAGGATAGGATAGAGGATAGGATAGGATAGAGGATAGGATAGGATAGAGGATAGGTCGGGATAGTGGATGGGATAGAGGATTGGATAGGATAGAGGATATAATACGATAGAGGATAGGACACGATAGAGGATAGGATAGGATAGAGGATAGGGTATGATAGAGGATACGATAGGATAGAGGATAGGATAGAGGATAGGATAGAGGATTGGATAGGATAGGATAAGATAGAGGATAGGATAGAGGATTGCATACGATAGAGGATAGGATAGTATTGAGGATAGGATAGGATAGAGGATTGGATCGGACCGAGGATAGGATAGAGGATCGGATAGGATAGAGGATATAATACGATAGATGATAGGATAGGATAGAGGATAGGGTAGGATAGAGGATAGGATAGGATAGAGGATAGGATAGGATAGGATAGCGGATAGGTTAGGATGGAGTATAGGATACGAATGAGGATAGGATAGGGTTGAGGATAGGATAGGATAGGATAGAGGATAGGATAGGATAGGATAGAGGATAGGATATAGGATTGGATATGATAGAGGATAGGATACGATAGACGATATGATAGGGGATTGGATAGGATAGAGGATAGGATAGGATTGAGGATAGGATAGGATAGAGGATTGGATAGGATAGAGGATAGGATAGGATAGAGGATAGGATAGGATAGAGGATAGGATAGGATAGAGGATAGGACAGGATAGAGGATAAGATAGGATAGGATAGAGGATAGGATAGAGGATAGGATAGAGGATAGGATAGAGGATAGGATAGAGGATTGGATAGGATAGAGGATATTATAGAATAGAAGATAGGATAGGATAGCGGATAGGTTAGGATGGAGTATAGGATACGAATGAGGATAGGATAGGGTTGAGGATAGGATAGGATAGGATAGAGGATAGGAGGCGAAAGAGGATAGGATTGGATAGAGAATAGGATAGAGGCTAGGAAAGAGGATAGGATAGGATAGCGGATAGGATAGGATATAGGATTGGATAGGATAGAGGACAGGGCAGGATAGCGGATAGGATAGAGGATAGGATAGAGGACAGGATAGAGGATTGGATAGGATAGAGGATAGGATAGGGGATTGGATAGGATAGAGGATAGGATAGGATTGAGGATAGGATAGGCTAGAGGCTCGGATATTATAGAGGATAGGATATAATACAGGATATGATAGGATAGAGGACGGGATAGGATAGAGGATACGATCTTATGGAGGATATAATAGGATAGAGGAAAGTATAGGGTAGTGGAAAGGATAGGATAGAGGATAGGATAGGATAGAGGATAGGATAGGATAGAGGTTAGGATAGGATAGAGGATAGGATAGGATAGAGGATAGGTCGGGATAGAGGATGGGATAGAGGATTGGATAGGATAGAGGATATAATACGATAGAGGATGTGACACGACAGAGGATAGGATAGGATAGAGGATAGGGTAGGATAGAGGATACGATAGGATAGAGGATAGGTTAGAGGATTGGATAGGATAGGATAAGATAGAAGATATGATAGAGGATTGGATAGGATAGGATAAGATAGAGGATAAGATAGGGGATTGGATAGGATAGTGGATAGGATAGGATGGAGGGTACGATATTATAGAGGATAGGATAGGATAGAGGATAGGATAGGGGATTGGATAGGATAGAGGATAGGAGACGATAGAGGATAGGATAGGGGATTGGATAGGATAGAGGATAGGATAGGGGATTGTATAGGAAAGAGGATAGGATAGGATAGAGGATAGGATAGGATAGAGGATAGGATAGGATAGAGGATAGGATAGGATAGAGGATAGGATAGGATAGAGGATAGGATAGGATACAGGATTGGATCGGACCGAGGATAGGATAGAGGATCGGGTAGGATACGATAGAGGGTAGGATATGTTATTGGATATAATAGCGGAGTGGAGACGTTAGAGGATAGGATAGGGGATTGGATAGGATACAGGATAGGATAGGATAGAGTATAGGACAGGGTATAGGATAGGTTAGGATAGAGGATAGGATAGGATAGAGGATAGGATAGGATAGAGGATAGGTCGGGATAGTGGATGGGATAGAGGATTGGATAGGATAGAGGATATAATACGATAGAGGATAGGACACGATAGAGGATAGGATAGGATAGGGGATTGGATAGGATAGAGGATAGGATAGGATTGAGGATAGGATAGGCTAGAGGCTCGGATATTATAGAGGATAGGATATAATACAGGATATGATAGGATAGATGATATTATAGGATAGAGGACGGGATAGGATAGAGGATACGATCTTATATAGGATATAATAGGATAGAGGAAAGTATAGGGTAGTGGAAAGGATAGGATAGAGGATAGGATAGGATAGAGGATAGGATAGGATAGAGGTTAGTATAGGATAGAGGATAGGATAGGATAGAGGATATGTCGGGATAGAGGATGGGATAGAGGATTGGATAGGATAGAGGATATAATACGATAGAGGATAGGACACGATAGAGGATAGGATAGGATAGAGGATAGGGTAGGATAGAGGATACGATAGGATAGAGGATAGGTTAGAGGATTGGATAGGATAGGATAAGATAGAGGATATGATAGAGGATTGGATAGGATAGGATAAGATAGAGGATAAGATAGGGGATTGGATAGGATAGTGGATAGGATAGGATGGAGGATACGATATTATAGAGGATAGGATAGGATAGAGGATAGGATAGGGGATTGGATAGGATAGAGGATAGGATAGGATAGAGGATAGGATAGGATACAGGATTGGATCGGACCGAGGATAGGATAGAGGATCGGGTAGGATACGATAGAGGGTAGGATATGTTATTGGATAGGATAGCGGAGTGGAGACGTTAGAGGATAGGATAGGGGATTGGATAGGATACAGGATAGGATAGGATAGAGTATAGGACAGGGTAGAGGATAGGATAGGATAGAGGATAGGATAGGATAGATGATAGGATAGGATAGCGGATAGGTCGGGATAGTGGATGGGATGGAGGATTGGATAGGATAGAGGATATAATACGATAGAGGATAGGACACGATAGAGGATAGGATAGGATAGAGGATAGGGTAGGATAGAGGATACGATAGGATAGAGGATAAGATAGAGGATAGGATAGAGGATTGGATAGGATAGGATAAGATAGAGGATAGGATAGAGGATTGGATACGATAGAGGATAGGATAGTATTGAGGATAGGATAGGATAGAGGATTGGATCGGACCGAGGATAGGATAGAGGATCGGATAGGATAGAGGATAGGATAGGGGATTGGATAGGATAGAGGATAGGGTAGGATAGAGGATAGGGTAGGATACATGATAGGATAGGATAGAGGATAGGATAGGATAGAGGATATTATAGGATAGAGGATAGGATAGGATAGCGGATAGTATAGGATGGAGTATAGGATAGGATAGCGGAAAGGATAAGATAGAGTATAGAATAGAATAGAGGATAGGATACTATACAGGATTGGATCGGACCGAGGATAGGATAGAGGATCGTATAGGATACGATAGAGGATAGGATAGGATAGAGGATAGGATAGGATTGAGGCTAGGATAGGATAGTGGATAGGATAGGATAGAGTATGGAATAGGATAGAGGATAGGAGAGGATACAGGATAGGATAGGATTGAGGATAGGATAGTATAGAGGATAGGATAGGGTAGAGGATAGGATATAAGATTGGATATTATAGAGGATAGGATTCGATAGAGGATAGGGTAGGATAGCGGATAGGATAGGATAGAGTACAGAATAGGATAGAGGACAGGATAGGATAGAGGATAGGATAGGATAGAGGATAGGATAGGATAGAGGATATGATAGGATAGAGGATAGGATAGGATTGAGGCTAGGATAGGATAGTGGATAGGATAGGATAGAGTATGGAATAGGATAGAGGATAGGAGAGGATACAGGATAGGATAGGATTGAGGATAGGATAGTATAGAGGTTAGGATAGGGTAGAGGATAGGATATAGGATTGGATATTATAGAGGATAGGATTCGATAGAGGATAGGGTAGGATAGCGGATAGGATAGGATAGAGTACAGAATAGGATACAGGACAGGTTAGGATAGAGGATAGGATAGGATAGAGGATAGGACAGGATAGAGGATACGATAGAGAATAGGATAGGATAGAGGATAGGATAGGATAGAGTATAGGATATAGGATGGATAGGATAGAGGATAGGATACGATAGAGGATAGGGTAGGATAGAGAATAGGGTAGGATAGAGGATACGATAGGATAGAGGATAGGATAGAGGATAGGATAGAGGATTGGATAGGATAGGATAAGATAGAGGATAGGATAGAGGATTGGATAGGATAGGATAAGATAGAGGATAAGATAGGGGATTGGATAGGATAGCGGATAGGATAGGATAGAGGATACGATATTATAGACGATAGGATAGGATAGAGGATAGGATCGGATAGAGGATAAGATAGGGGATTGGATAGGATAGAGTATAGGATACGATAGAGGATCGGATAGGATAGAGGATACGATAGGGGATTGGATAGGATTGAGGCTAGGATAGGATAGTGGATAGGATAGGATAGTGGATAGGATAGGATAGAGGATAGGATAGGATAGAGAATAGGATAGGATAGAGGATAGGATAGGATAGAGGATAGGATAGAGGATAGGATAGAGGATTGGATAGGATAGGATAAGATGGAGGATAGGATAGAGGATTGGATAGGATAGGATAAGATAGAGGATAAGATAGGGGATTGGATAGGATAGCGGATAGGATAGGATAGAGGATACGATATTATAGACGATAGGATAGGATAGAGGATAGGATCGGATAGAGGATAAGATAGGGGATTGGATAGGATAGAGTATAGGATACGATAGAGGATCGGATAGGATAGAGGATACGATAGGGGATTGGATAGGATTGAGGCTAGGATAGGATAGTGGATAGGATAGGATAGTGGATAGGATAGGATAGAGGATAGGATAGGATAGAGAATAGGATAGGATAGAGGATAGGATAGGATAGAGGATAGGATAGGATAGATGATAGGGTAGGATTGAGGATAGGATAGAGGATAGGATAGGATAGGGGATAGGATAGGATAGAGGATAGGAAAGGATTGAGGCTAGGATAGGATAGTGGAAAGGATAGGATAGAGGATAGGATACGAATGAGGATAGGATAGGGTTGAGGATAGGATAGGGGATTGGATAGTGTAGAGGATAGGAGACGAAAGAGGATAGGATTGGGTAGAGAAAAGGATAGAGGATAGGATAGGGTAGAGGAAAGGATAGGATAGGATAGAGGATAGGATAGAGGATTTAATAGGATAGAGGATATTATAGGGTAGAGGATAGGATAGGATAGCGGATATGTTAGGATGGAGTATACGATACGAATGAGGATAGGATAGGGTTGAAGATAGGATAGGATAGGATAGAGGATAGGATAGGATAGAGGATAGGATAGGATAGAGCATAGGATAGGATAGAGGATAGGATAGGATAGAGGATAGGATAGGATAGAGGATAGGATAGGATAGAGGATAGGATAGGATAGAGGATAGGATAGGATAGAGGATAGGATAGGATAGAAGATAGGATAGGATAGAGGATAGGATAGGATAGAGGATAGGATAGGATAGAGGATAGGATAGGATAGAGGATAGGATAGGATAGACGATAGGATAGGATAGAGGATAGGATAGGATAGAGGATAGGATAGGATAGAGGATAGAGGATAGGATAATATAGAGGATAGGATAGGATAGGATAGAGGATAGGATAGAGGATAGGAAAGAGGATAGGATAGAGGATAGGATAGAGGATTGGATATGATAGAGGAATGGATCCGATACAGGATAGGATAGGGGATTGGATAGGATAGAGGATAGGGTAGGATAGAGGATAGGATAGGATTGAGGCTAGGATAGAGGATAGGATAGGATAGAGGATAGGATAGGAAAGAGGATAGTATAGGATAGAGGATAGGATCGAATAGAGGATAGGATAGGATAACGGATAGGTTGGGATAGAGGATAGGATAGGATAGGATAGAGGATAGGAAAGGATAGGATAGAGGATAGGATAGAGGATAGGATAGAGGATAGGATAGGATAGAGGATAGGATGGGATAGAGGAGAGGATAGGATAGAGGATAGGATAGGATAGAGGATAGGATAGGATAGAGGATAGATAGGATAGAGGATAGGATTGGATAGAGGATAGGATAGGATAGAGGATCGGATAGAGGATAGGATAGGATAGAGGATCGGATAGAGGATAGGATAGGATAGAGGATAGGTTAGGATAGAGGATAGGATAGGAAAGAGGATAGGATAGGATACGATAGAGGATAGGATAGATGATAGGATAGGATAGAGGATCTGATAGAGGATACGATCGGATAGAGGATAGGATAGGATAGAGGATCGGGTAGGTAATTGGATAGGATAGGGGAGAGGATAAGGTAGACGCTAGTATAGGATAGAGGATCTGATAGAGGATAGGATAGGATGGAGGATAGGATAGGATCGAGGATAGGATAGGTAATTGGATAGGATAGAGGATAGGATAAGGTAGAGGATAGTATAGGATAGAGGATAGGATAGAGGATCGGATAGGTTATTGGATAGGATAGGGGAGAGGATAAGGTAGAGGCTAGTATAGGATAGAGGATCTGATAGAGGATAGGATAGGATGGAGGATAGGATAGGATCGAGGATAGGATAGGTAATTGGATAGGATAGAGGATAGGATATGGTAGAGGATAGTATAGGATAGAGGATAGGATAGAGGATCGGATAGGATAGGATAGAGGATAGGATAGAGGATACGATAGAGGATCGGATAGAGGATAGGATAGGATAGAGGAAAGGATAGGATAGAGGATAGGATAGGTAAGTGGATAGGATAGAGGATAGGATAAGTTAGAGGATAGTATAGGATAGAGGATAGGATAGGATAGAGGATAGGATAGGATAAAGGATAGGATAGGATAGAGGATAGGATAGGATAGAGGATAGAATAGGATAGATGATAGAATAGGATAGAGAATAGGATAGGAAAGAGGATAGGATAGGATAGAGGATAGGATAGAGGATAGGATAGGATAGAGGATAGGAAAGGATAGAGGATAGGATGGGATAGAGGATAGGATAGGATAGAGGATAGGATAGGATAGAGGATAGGATAGGATAGAGGATAGGATAGGATAGAGGATAGGATAGGATAGAGGATAGGATAGGATAGAGGATAGGATAGGATAGAGGATAGGATAGGATAGGATAGAGGATAGGATAGGATAGGATAGAGGATAGGATAGGATAGAGGATAGGATAGAGGATAGGATAGGATAGAGGAGAGGATAGGATAGAGGATAGGATAGGATAGAGGATAGGATAGGATAGAGGATAGGATAGGATAGGATAGAGGATAGGATAGGATAGAGGATAGAATAGGATACGATAGAGGATAGGATAGGATAGACGATAGGATAGGATAGAGGATAGGATAGGATAGAGGATAGGATAGAGGATAGGATAGGATAGGATAGAGGATAGGATAGGATAGAGGATAGGATAGAGGATCGGATAGAGGATAGGATAGGATAGAGGAAAGGATAGGATAGACGATAGGATAGGTAATTGGATAGGATAGAGGATAGGATAAGGTAGAGGATAGTATAGGATAGAGGATAGGATAGGATAGAGGATAGGATAGGATAAAGGATAGGATAGGATAGAGGATAGGATATGATAGAGGGTCGGACAGAGGATAGGATAGGATAGAGGATAGGATAGGATAGAGGATAGAGTAGGATAGAGGATAGGATAGGATAAAGGATAGGATTGGATAGAGGATCGGATAGAGGATAGGATAGAGGATCGGATAGAGGATAGGATCGAATAGAGGATAGGATAGGATAACGGATAGGTTGGGATAGAGGATAGGATAGGATAGGATAGAGGATAGGAAAGGATAGGATAGAGGATAGGATAGAGGATAGGATAGAGGATAGGATAGGATAGAGGATAGGATGGGATAGAGGAGAGGATAGGATAGAGGATAGGATAGGATAGAGGATAGGATAGGATAGAGGATAGATAGGATAGAGGATAGGATTGGATAGAGGATAGGATAGGATAGAGGATCGGATAGAGGATAGGATAGGATAGAGGATCGGATAGAGGATAGGATAGGATAGAGGATGGTATAGAGGATAGAATAGAGGATAGGATAGGATAGAGGATAGGATAGGAAAGAGGATAGGATAGGATACGATAGAGGATAGGATAGATGATAGGATAGGATAGAGGATCTGATAGAGGATACGATCGGATAGAGGATAGGATAGGATAGAGGATCGGGTGGGTAATTGGATAGGATAGGGGAGAGGATAAGGTAGACGCTAGTATAGGATAGAGGATCTGATAGAGGATAGGATAGGATGGAGGATAGGATAGGATCGAGGATAGGATAGGTAATTGGATAGGATAGAGGATAGGATAAGGTAGAGGATAGTATAGGATAGAGGATAGGATAGAGGATCGGATAGGTTATTGGATAGGATAGGGGAGAGGATAAGGTAGAGGCTAGTATAGGATAGAGGATCTGATAGAGGATAGGATAGGATGGAGGATAGGATAGGATCGAGGATAGGATAGGTAATTGGATAGGATAGAGGATAGGATATGGTAGAGGATAGTATAGGATAGAGGATAGGATAGAGGATCGGATAGAGGATAGGATAGGATAGAGGATCGGATAGAGGATAGGATAGGATAGAGGATGGTATAGAGGATAGAATAGAGGATAGGATAGGATAGAGGATAGGATAGGAAAGAGGATAGGATAGGATACGATAGAGGATAGGATAGATGATAGGATAGGATAGAGGATCTGATAGAGGATACGATCGGATAGAGGATAGGATAGGATAGAGGATCGGGTGGGTAATTGGATAGGATAGGGGAGAGGATAAGGTAGACGCTAGTATAGGATAGAGGATCTGATAGAGGATAGGATAGGATGGAGGATAGGATAGGATCGAGGATAGGATAGGTAATTGGATAGGATAGAGGATAGGATAAGGTAGAGGATAGTATAGGATAGAGGATAGGATAGAGGATCGGATAGGTTATTGGATAGGATAGGGGAGAGGATAAGGTAGAGGCTAGTATAGGATAGAGGATCTGATAGAGGATAGGATAGGATGGAGGATAGGATAGGATCGAGGATAGGATAGGTAATTGGATAGGATAGAGGATAGGATATGGTAGAGGATAGTATAGGATAGAGGATAGGATAGAGGATCGGATAGGATAGGATAGAGGATAGGATAGAGGATACGATAGAGGATCGGATAGAGGATAGGATAGGATAGAGGAAAGGATAGGATAGAGGATAGGATAGGTAAGTGGATAGGATAGAGGATAGGATAAGTTAGAGGATAGTATAGGATAGAGGATAGGATAGGATAGAGGATAGGATAGGATAAAGGATAGGATAGGATAGAGGATAGGATAGGATAGAGGATAGAATAGGATAGATGATAGAATAGGATAGAGAATAGGATAGGATAGAGGATAGGATAGGATAGAGGATAGGATAGAGGATAGGATAGGATAGAGGATAGGAAAGGATAGAGGATAGGATGGGATAGAGGATAGGATAGGATAGAGGATAGGATAGGATAGAGGATAGGATAGGATAGAGGATAGGATAGGATAGAGGATAGGATAGGATAGAGGATAGGATAGGATAGAGGATAGGATAGGATAGGATAGAGGATAGGATAGGATAGGATAGAGGATAGGATAGGATAGAGGATAGGATAGAGGATAGGATAGGATAGAGGAGAGGATAGGATAGAGGATAGGATAGGATAGAGGATAGGATAGGATAGAGGATAGGATAGGATAGGATAGAGGATAGGATAGGATAGAGGATAGAATAGGATACGATAGAGGATAGGATAGGATAGACGATAGGATAGGATAGAGGATAGGATAGGATAGAGGATAGGATAGAGGATAGGATAGGATAGGATAGAGGATAGGATAGGATAGAGGATAGGATATGATAGAGGGTCGGACAGAGGATAGGATAGGATAGAGGATAGGATAGGATAGAGGATAGAGTAGGATAGAGGATAGGATAGGATAAAGGATAGGATTGGATAGAGGATCGGATAGAGGATAGGATAGAGGATCGGATAGAGGATAGGATAGGATAGAGGAAAGGATAGGATAGAGGATAGGATAGGTAATTGGATAGGATAGAGGATAGGATAAGGTAGAGGATAGTATAGGATAGAGGATAGGATAGGATAGAGGATAGGATAGGATAAAGGATAGGATAGGATAGAGGATAGGATATGATAGAGGGTCGGACAGAGGATAGGATAGGATAGAGGACAGGATAGGATAGAGGATAGAGTAGGATAGAGGATAGGATAGGATAAAGGATAGGATTGGATAGAGGATCGGATAGAGGATAGGATAGGATAGAGGATAGGATAGGATAGACGATAGTATAGGATAGAGGATAGGATAGAATAGAGGATAGGATAGGATACAGGATAGGATAGGATAGAGGATAGGATAGGATAGAGGATAGGATAGAGGATAGGATAGAGGATCGGATAGAGGATAGGATAGGATAGAGGAAAGGATAGGATAGAGGATAGGATAGGTAATTGGATAGGATAGAGGATAGGATAAGGTAGAGGATAGTATAGGATAGAGGATAGGATGGGATAGAGGATAGGATAGGATAATATAGAGGATAGGATAGGATAGGATAGAGGATAGGATAGAGGATAGGATAGAGGATTGGATATGATAGAGGATAGGATCCGATAGAGGATAGGATAGGGGATTGGATAGGATAGAGGATAGGGTAGGATAGAGGATAGGATAGGATTGAGGCTAGGATAGAGGATAGGATAGGATAGAGGATAGGATAGGAAAGAGGATAGTATAGGATAGAGGATAGGATCGAATAGAGGATAGGATAAGATAACGGATAGGTTGGGATAGAGGATAGGATAGGATAGGATAGAGGATAGGAAAGGATAGGATAGAGGATAGGATAGAGGATAGGATAGAGGATAGGATAGAGGATAGGATAGGATAGAGGATAGGATGGGATAGAGGAGAGGATAGGATAGAGGATAGGATAGGATAGAGGATAGGATAGGATAGAGGATAGATAGGATAGAGGATAGGATTGGATAGAGGATAGGATAGGATAGAGGATCGGATAGAGGATAGGATAGGATAGAGGATCGGATAGAGGATAGGATAGGATAGAGGATGGTATAGAGGATAGAATAGAGGATAGGATAGGATAGAGGATAGGATAGGAAAGAGGATAGGATAGGATACGATAGAGGATAGGATAGATGATAGGATAGGATAGAGGATCTGATAGAGGATACGATCGGATAGAGGATAGGATAGGATAGAGGATCGGGTAGGTAATTGGATAGGATAGGGGAGAGGATAAGGTAGACGCTAGTATAGGATAGAGGATCTGATAGAGGATAGGATAGGATGGAGGATAGGATAGGATCGAGGATAGGATAGGTAATTGGATAGGATAGAGGATAGGATAAGGTAGAGGATAGTATAGGATAGAGGATAGGATAGAGGATCGGATAGGTTATTGGATAGGATAGGGGAGAGGATAAGGTAGAGGCTAGTATAGGATAGAGGATCTGATAGAGGATAGGATAGGATGGAGGATAGGATAGGATCGAGGATAGGATAGGTAATTGGATAGGATAGAGGATAGGATATGGTAGAGGATAGTATAGGATAGAGGATAGGATAGAGGATCGGATAGGATAGGATAGAGGATAGGATAGAGGATACGATAGAGGATCGGATAGAGGATAGGATAGGATAGAGGAAAGGATAGGATAGAGGATAGGATAGGTAAGTGGATAGGATAGAGGATAGGATAAGTTAGAGGATAGTATAGGATAGAGGATAGGATAGGATAGAGGATAGGATAGGATAAAGGATAGGATAGGATAGAGGATAGGATAGGATAGAGGATAGAATAGGATAGATGATAGAATAGGATAGAGAATAGGATAGGATAGAGGATAGGATAGGATAGAGGATAGGATAGAGGATAGGATAGGATAGAGGATAGGAAAGGATAGAGGATAGGATGGGATAGAGGATAGGATAGGATAGAGGATAGGATAGGATAGAGGATAGGATAGGATAGAGGATAGGATAGGATAGAGGATAGGATAGGATAGAGGATAGGATAGGATAGAGGATAGGATAGGATAGGATAGAGGATAGGATAGGATAGGATAGAGGATAGGATAGGATAGAGGATAGGATAGAGGATAGGATAGGATAGAGGAGAGGATAGGATAGAGGATAGGATAGGATAGAGGATAGGATAGGATAGAGGATAGGATAGGATAGGATAGAGGATAGGATAGGATAGAGGATAGAATAGGATACGATAGAGGATAGGATAGGATAGACGATAGGATAGGATAGAGGATAGGATAGGATAGAGGATAGGATAGAGGATAGGATAGGATAGGATAGAGGATAGGATAGGATAGAGGATAGGATAGAGGATCGGATAGAGGATAGGATAGGATAGAGGAAAGGATAGGATAGAGGATAGGATAGGTAATTGGATAGGATAGAGGATAGGATAAGGTAGAGGATAGTATAGGATAGAGGATAGGATAGGATAGAGGATAGGATAGGATAAAGGATAGGATAGGATAGAGGATAGGATATGATAGAGGGTCGGACAGAGGATAGGATAGGATAGAGGATAGGATAGGATAGAGGATAGAGTAGGATAGAGGATAGGATAGGATAAAGGATAGGATTGGATAGAGGATCGGATAGAGGATAGGATAGAGGATCGGATAGAGGATAGGATAGGATAGAGGAAAGGATAGGATAGAGGATAGGATAGGTAATTGGATAGGATAGAGGATAGGATAAGGTAGAGGATAGTATAGGATAGAGGATAGGATAGGATAGAGGATAGGATAGGATAAAGGATAGGATAGGATAGAGGATAGGATATGATAGAGGGTCGGACAGAGGATAGGATAGGATAGAGGACAGGATAGGATAGAGGATAGAGTAGGATAGAGGATAGGATAGGATAAAGGATAGGATTGGATAGAGGATCGGATAGAGGATAGGATAGGATAGAGGATAGGATAGGATAGACGATAGTATAGGATAGAGGATAGGATAGAATAGAGGATAGGATAGGATACAGGATAGGATAGGATAGAGGATAGGATAGGATAGAGGATAGAATAGAGGATAGGATAGAGGATCGGATAGAGGATAGGATAGGATAGAGGAAAGGATAGGATAGAGGATAGGATAGGTAATTGGATAGGATAGAGGATAGGATAAGGTAGAGGATAGTATAGGATAGAGGATAGGATGGGATAGAGGATAGGATAGGATAATATAGAGGATAGGATAGGATAGGATAGAGGATAGGATAGAGGATAGGATAGAGGATAGGATAGAGGATAGGATAGAGGATTGGATATGATAGAGGATAGGATCCGATAGAGGATAGGATAGGGGATTGGATAGGATAGAGGATAGGGTAGGATAGAGGATAGGATAGGATTGAGGCTAGGATAGAGGATAGGATAGGATAGAGGATAGGATAGGAAAGAGGATAGTATAGGATAGAGGATAGGATCGAATAGAGGATAGGATAGGATAACGGATAGGTTGGGATAGAGGATAGGATAGGATAGGATAGAGGATAGGAAAGGATAGGATAGAGGATAGGATAGAGGATAGGATAGAGGATAGGATAGGATAGAGGATAGGATGGGATAGAGGAGAGGATAGGATAGAGGATAGGATAGGATAGAGGATAGGATAGGATAGAGGATAGATAGGATAGAGGATAGGATTGGATAGAGGATAGGATAGGATAGAGGATCGGATAGAGGATAGGATAGGATAGAGGATCGGATAGAGGATAGGATAGGATAGAGGATGGTATAGAGGATAGAATAGAGGATAGGGTAGGATAGAGGATAGGATAGGATTGAGGCTAGGATAGAGGATAGGATAGGAAAGAGGATAGTATAGGATAGAGGATAGGATCGAATAGAGGATAGGATAGGATAACGGATAGGTTGGGATAGAGGATAGGATAGGATAGGATAGAGGATAGGAAAGGATAGGATAGAGGATAGGATAGAGGATAGGATAGAGGATAGGATAGGATAGAGGATAGGATGGGATAGAGGAGAGGATAGGATAGAGGATAGGATAGGATAGAGGATAGGATAGGATAGAGGATAGATAGGATAGAGGATAGGATTGGATAGAGGATAGGATAGGATAGAGGATCTGATAGAGGATAGGATAGGATGGAGGATAGGATAGGATCGAGGATAGGATAGGTAATTGGATAGGATAGAGGATAGGATAAGGTAGAGGATAGTATAGGATAGAGGATAGGATAGAGGATCGGATAGGTTATTGGATAGGATAGGGGAGAGGATAAGGTAGAGGCTAGTATAGGATAGAGGATCTGATAGAGGATAGGATAGGATGGAGGATAGGATAGGATCGAGGATAGGATAGGTAATTGGATAGGATAGAGGATAGGATATGGTAGAGGATAGTATAGGATAGAGGATAGGATAGAGGATCGGATAGGATAGGATAGAGGATAGGATAGAGGATACGATAGAGGATCGGATAGAGGATAGGATAGGATAGAGGAAAGGATAGGATAGAGGATAGGATAGGTAAGTGGATAGGATAGAGGATAGGATAAGTTAGAGGATAGTATAGGATAGAGGATAGGATAGGATAGAGGATAGGATAGGATAAAGGATAGGATAGGATAGAGGATAGGATAGGATAGAGGATAGAATAGGATAGATGATAGAATAGGATAGAGAATAGGATAGGATAGAGGATAGGATAGGATAGAGGATAGGATAGAGGATAGGATAGGATAGAGGATAGGATGGGATAGAGGAGAGGATAGGATAGAGGATAGGATAGGATAGAGGATAGGATAGGATAGAGGATAGATAGGATAGAGGATAGGATAGGATAGAGGATAGGATAGGATAGAGGATAGGATAGGATAGAGGATAGGATAGGATAGGATAGGATAGAGGATAGGATAGGATAGAGGATGGGATAGGATACAGGATAGGATATGAGAGAGGATAGGATAGGATAGAGGATCGGATAGAGGATAGGATAGGATAGAGGATCGGATAGAGGATAGGATAGGATAGAGGATAGAGTAGGATAGAGGATAGGATAGGATAAAGGATAGGATTGGATAGAGGATCGGATAGAGGATAGAATAGGATAGAGGATAGGATAGGATAGAGGATAGTATGGGATAGAGGATAGGATAGAATAGAGGATAGGATAGGATAAAGGATAGGATAGGATAGAGGATAGGATAGGATAGGATAGAGGATAGGATAGGATAGGATAGAGGATAGGATAGGAAAGAGGGTAGGATAGGATAGAGGATAGACTATAGGATAGGATAGAGGATAGGATAGGATAGAGGATAGACTATAGGATAGGATAGAGGATAGGATAGGATAGAGGAGAGGATAGGATAGAGGATAGGATAGGATAGAGGATAGGATAGGATAGAGGATAGAATAGGATAGATGATATTATAGGATAGAGGATAGGATATGATAGAGTAAACGATATTATAGAGGATAGGATAGGATAGAGGATCGGATAGAGGATAGGATAGGATAGAGGATGGTATAGAGGATAGAATAGAGGATAGGATAGGATAGAGGATAGGATAGGAAAGAGGATAGGATAGGATACGATAGAGGATAGGATAGATGATAGGATAGGATAGAGGATCTGATAGAGGATACGATCGGATAGAGGATAGGATAGGATAGAGGATCGGATAGGTAATTGGATAGGATAGGGGAGAGGATAAGGTAGAGGCTAGTATAGGATAGAGGATCTGATAGAGGATAGGATAGGATGGAGGATAGGATAGGATAGAGGATAGGATAGAGGATAGGATAGGATAGAGGATAGGATGGGATAGAGGAGAGGATAGGATAGAGGATAGGATAGGATAGAGGATAGGATAGGATAGAGGATAGATAGGATAGAGGATAGGATAGGATAGAGGATAGGATAGGATAGAGGATAGGATAGGATAGAGGATAGGATAGGATAGGATAGGATAGAGGATAGGATAGGATAGAGGATGGGATAGGATACAGGATAGGATATGAGAGAGGATAGGATAGGATAGAGGATCGGATAGAGGATAGGATAGGATAGAGGATCGGATAGAGGATAGGATAGGATAGAGGATAGAGTAGGATAGAGGATAGGATAGGATAAAGGATAGGATTGGATAGAGGATCGGATAGAGGATAGAATAGGATAGAGGATAGGATAGGATAGAGGATAGTATGGGATAGAGGATAGGATAGAATAGAGGATAGGATAGGATAAAGGATAGGATAGGATAGAGGATAGGATAGGATAGGATAGAGGATAGGATAGGATAGGATAGAGGATAGGATAGGAAAGAGGGTAGGATAGGATAGAGGATAGACTATAGGATAGGATAGAGGATAGGATAGGATAGAGGATAGACTATAGGATAGGATAGAGGATAGGATAGGATAGAGGAGAGGATAGGATAGAGGATAGGATAGGATAGAGGATAGGATAGGATAGAGGATAGAATAGGATAGATGATATTATAGGATAGAGGATAGGATATGATAGAGTAAACGATATTATAGAGGATAGGATAGGATAGAGGATCGGATAGAGGATAGGATAGGATAGAGGATGGTATAGAGGATAGAATAGAGGATAGGATAGGATAGAGGATAGGATAGGAAAGAGGATAGGATAGGATACGATAGAGGATAGGATAGATGATAGGATAGGATAGAGGATCTGATAGAGGATACGATCGGATAGAGGATAGGATAGGATAGAGGATCGGATAGGTAATTGGATAGGATAGGGGAGAGGATAAGGTAGAGGCTAGTATAGGATAGAGGATCTGATAGAGGATAGGATAGGATGGAGGATAGGATAGGATAGAGGAAAGGATAGGATAGAAGATAGGATAGGATAGATGATAGGATAGGAAAGAGGGTAGGATAGGATAGAGGATAGAGTATAGGATAGGATAGAGGATAGGATAGGATAGTGGAGAGGATAGGATAGAGGATAGGATAGGATAGAGGATAGGATAGGATAGGATAGGATAGAGGATAGGATAGGATAGAGGATGGGATAGGATACAGGATAGGATATGAGAGAGGATAGGATAGGATAGAGGATCGGATAGAGGATAGGATAGGATAGAGGATCGGATAGAGGATAGGATAGGATAGAGGAAAGGATAGGATAGAGGATAGGATAGGTAAGTGGATAGGATAGAGGATAGGATAAGTTAGAGGATAGTATAGGATAGAGGATAGGATAGGATAGAGGATAGGATAGGATAAAGGATAGGATAGGATAGAGGATAGGATAGGATAGAGGATAGAATAGGATAGATGATAGAATAGGATAGAGAATAGGATAGGATAGAGGATAGGATAGGATAGAGGATAGGATAGAGGATAGGATAGGATAGAGGATAGGATGGGATAGAGGAGAGGATAGGATAGAGGATAGGATAGGATAGAGGATAGGATAGGATAGAGGATAGATAGGATAGAGGATAGGATAGGATAGAGGATAGGATAGGATAGAGGATAGGATAGGATAGAGGATAGGATAGGATAGGATAGGATAGAGGATAGGATAGGATAGAGGATGGGATAGGATACAGGATAGGATATGAGAGAGGATAGGATAGGATAGAGGATCGGATAGAGGATAGGATAGGATAGAGGATCGGATAGAGGATAGGATAGGATAGAGGATAGAGTAGGATAGAGGATAGGATAGGATAAAGGATAGGATTGGATAGAGGATCGGATAGAGGATAGAATAGGATAGAGGATAGGATAGGATAGAGGATAGTATGGGATAGAGGATAGGATAGAATAGAGGATAGGATAGGATAAAGGATAGGATAGGATAGAGGATAGGATAGGATAGGATAGAGGATAGGATAGGATAGGATAGAGGATAGGATAGGAAAGAGGGTAGGATAGGATAGAGGATAGACTATAGGATAGGATAGAGGATAGGATAGGATAGAGGATAGACTATAGGATATGATAGAGGATAGGATAGGATAGAGGAGAGGATAGGATAGAGGATAGGATAGGATAGAGGATAGGATAGGATAGAGGATAGAATAGGATAGATGATATTATAGGATAGAGGATAGGATATGATAGAGTAAACGATATTATAGAGGATAGGATAGGATAGAGGATCGGATAGAGGATAGGATAGGATAGAGGATGGTATAGAGGATAGAATAGAGGATAGGATAGGATAGAGGATAGGATAGGAAAGAGGATAGGATAGGATACGATAGAGGATAGGATAGATGATAGGATAGGATAGAGGATCTGATAGAGGATACGATCGGATAGAGGATAGGATAGGATAGAGGATCGGATAGGTAATTGGATAGGATAGGGGAGAGGATAAGGTAGAGGCTAGTATAGGATAGAGGATCTGATAGAGGATAGGATAGGATGGAGGATAGGATAGGATAGAGGAAAGGATAGGATAGAAGATAGGATAGGATAGATGATAGGATAGGAAAGAGGGTAGGATAGGATAGAGGATAGAGTATAGGATAGGATAGAGGATAGGATAGGATAGAGGAGAGGATAGGATAGAGGATAGGATAGGATAGAGGATAGGATAGGATAGAGGATAGGATAGGATAGGATAGAGGATAGGATAGGATAAAGGATAGGATTGGATAGAGGATCGGATAGAGGATAGGATAGGATAGAGGATAGGATAGGATAGAGGATAGTATAGGATAGAGGATAGGATAGAATAGAGGATAGGATAGGATACAGGATAGGATAGGATAGAGGATAGGATAGGATAGAGGATAGGATAGGATAGGATAGAGGATAGGAAAGGATAGGATAGAGGATAGGATAGAGGATAGGATAGGATAGAGTTGAGGATAGGATAGAGGATAGGATAGGATAGATGATATTATAGGATAGAGGATAGGATATGATAGAGTAAACGATATTATAGAGGATAGGATAGGATACAGGATCGGATAGAGGATAGGATAGGATAGAGGATGGTATAGAGGATAGGATAGAGGATAGGATAGGATAGAGGATAGGACAGGAACGAGGATAGGATAGGATACGATAGAGGATAGGATAGATGATAGGATAGGATAGAGGATCTGATAGAGGATACGATCGGATAGAGGATAGGATAGGATAGAGGATCGGATAGGTAATTGGATAGGATAGGGGAGAGGATAAGGTAGAGGCTAGTATAGGATAGAGGATCTGATAGAGGATAGGATAGGATGGAGGATAGGATAGGATCGAGGATAGGATAGGTAATTGGATAGGATAGAGGATAGGATAAGGTAGAGGATAGTATAGGATAGAGGATAGGATAGAGAATCGGATAGGATAGGATAGAGGATAGGATAGAGGATAGGGTAGAGGATCGGATAGAGGATAGGATAGGATAGAGGAAAGGATAGGATAGAGGATAGGATAGGTAATTGGATAGGATAGAGGATAGGATAAGTTAGAGGATAGTATAGGATAGAGGATAGGATAGGATAGAGGATAGGATAGGATAAAGGATAGGATAGTATAGAGGATAGGATAGGATAGAGGATAGAACAGGATAGATGATAGGATAGGATAGAGAATAGGATAGGATAGAGGATAGGATAGGATAGAGGATAGGATAGGATAGAGGATAGGATAGAGGATAGGATATAGGATCGGATAGAGGATAGGATAGGATAGAGGAAAGGATAGGATAGAGGATAGGATAGGTAATTGGATAGGATAGAGGATAGGATAAGGTAGAGGATAGTATAGGATAGAGGATAGGATGGGATAGAGGATAGGATAGGATAAAGGATAGGATAGGACAGATGATAGGATAGGATAGAGAATAGGATAGGATACAGGATAGGATAGGATAGAGGATAGGATAGAGGATAGGATAGGATAGAGGATGGGATAGGATACAGGATAGGATATGAGAGAGGATAGGATAGGATAGAGGATCGGATAGAGGATAGGATAGGATAGAGGATCGGATAGAGGATAGGATAGGATAGAGGATAGAGTAGGATAGAGGATAGGATAGGATAAAGGATAGGATTGGATAGAGGATCGGATAGAGGATAGAATAGGATAGAGGATAGGATAGGATAGAGGATAGTATGGGATAGAGGATAGGATAGAATAGAGGATAGGATAGGATAAAGGATAGGATAGGATAGAGGATAGGATAGGATAGGATAGAGGATAGGATAGGATAGGATAGAGGATAGGATAGGAAAGAGGGTAGGATAGGATAGAGGATAGACTATAGGATAGGATAGAGGATAGGATAGGATAGAGGATAGACTATAGGATATGATAGAGGATAGGATAGGATAGAGGAGAGGATAGGATAGAGGATAGGATAGGATAGAGGATAGGATAGGATAGAGGATAGAATAGGATAGATGATATTATAGGATAGAGGATAGGATATGATAGAGTAAACGATATTATAGAGGATAGGATAGGATAGAGGATCGGATAGAGGATAGGATAGGATAGAGGATGGTATAGAGGATAGAATAGAGGATAGGATAGGATAGAGGATAGGATAGGAAAGAGGATAGGATAGGATACGATAGAGGATAGGATAGATGATAGGATAGGATAGAGGATCTGATAGAGGATACGATCGGATAGAGGATAGGATAGGATAGAGGATCGGATAGGTAATTGGATAGGATAGGGGAGAGGATAAGGTAGAGGCTAGTATAGGATAGAGGATCTGATAGAGGATAGGATAGGATGGAGGATAGGATAGGATAGAGGAAAGGATAGGATAGAAGATAGGATAGGATAGATGATAGGATAGGAAAGAGGGTAGGATAGGATAGAGGATAGAGTATAGGATAGGATAGAGGATAGGATAGGATAGAGGAGAGGATAGGATAGAGGATAGGATAGGATAGAGGATAGGATAGGATAGAGGATAGGATAGGATAGGATAGAGGATAGGATAGGATAAAGGATAGGATTGGATAGAGGATCGGATAGAGGATAGGATAGGATAGAGGATAGGATAGGATAGAGGATAGTATAGGATAGAGGATAGGATAGAATAGAGGATAGGATAGGATACAGGATAGGATAGGATAGAGGATAGGATAGGATAGAGGATAGGATAGGATAGGATAGAGGATAGGAAAGGATAGGATAGAGGATAGGATAGAGGATAGGATAGGATAGAGTTGAGGATAGGATAGAGGATAGGATAGGATAGATGATATTATAGGATAGAGGATAGGATATGATAGAGTAAACGATATTATAGAGGATAGGATAGGATACAGGATCGGATAGAGGATAGGATAGGATAGAGGATGGTATAGAGGATAGGATAGAGGATAGGATAGGATAGAGGATAGGACAGGAACGAGGATAGGATAGGATACGATAGAGGATAGGATAGATGATAGGATAGGATAGAGGATCTGATAGAGGATACGATCGGATAGAGGATAGGATAGGATAGAGGATCGGATAGGTAATTGGATAGGATAGGGGAGAGGATAAGGTAGAGGCTAGTATAGGATAGAGGATCTGATAGAGGATAGGATAGGATGGAGGATAGGATAGGATCGAGGATAGGATAGGTAATTGGATAGGATAGAGGATAGGATAAGGTAGAGGATAGTATAGGATAGAGGATAGGATAGAGAATCGGATAGGATAGGATAGAGGATAGGATAGAGGATAGGGTAGAGGATCGGATAGAGGATAGGATAGGATAGAGGAAAGGATAGGATAGAGGATAGGATAGGTAATTGGATAGGATAGAGGATAGGATAAGTTAGAGGATAGTATAGGATAGAGGATAGGATAGGATAGAGGATAGGATAGGATAAAGGATAGGATAGTATAGAGGATAGGATAGGATAGAGGATAGAACAGGATAGATGATAGGATAGGATAGAGAATAGGATAGGATAGAGGATAGGATAGGATAGAGGATAGGATAGGATAGAGGATAGGATAGAGGATAGGATATAGGATCGGATAGAGGATAGGATAGGATAGAGGAAAGGATAGGATAGAGGATAGGATAGGTAATTGGATAGGATAGAGGATAGGATAAGGTAGAGGATAGTATAGGATAGAGGATAGGATGGGATAGAGGATAGGATAGGATAAAGGATAGGATAGGACAGATGATAGGATAGGATAGAGAATAGGATAGGATACAGGATAGGATAGGATAGAGGATAGGATAGAGGATAGGATAGGATAGAGGATAGGAAAGGATAGAGGATAGGATGGGGTAGAGGATAGGATAGGATAGAGGATAGGATAGGATAGAGGATAGGATAGGATAGAGGATAGGATAGGAAAGAGGATAGGATAGAGGATAGGATAGGATAGAGGATAGGATAGGATAGAGGATAGGATAGGATAGAGGATAGGATAGGTAATTGGATAGGATAGAGAATAGAGTAGGATAGAGGATAGGATAGAGGAGAGGATAGGATAGAGGATAGGATAGGATAGAGGATAGGATAGGATAGAGGATAGGATAGGTAATTGGATAGGATAGAGGATAGGATAAGGTAGAGGATAGTATAGGATAGAGGATAGGATAGGATAGAGGATAGGATAGGATAAAGGATAGGATAGGATAGAGGATAGGATAGGTTAGAGGATAGGATAGGATAGGATAGAGGATAGGATAGAGGATAGGATAGGTAATTGGATAGGATAGAGTATAGGATAAGGTAGAGGATAGGATAGGATAGAGGGTAGGATAGGATAGAGGATAGGATAGAGGATAGGATAGGATAGAGGATAGGATAGGATAGAGGATGGGATAGGATACAGGATAGGATAGGATAGAGGATAGGATAGGATAGGATAGAGGATAGGATAGGATAGGATAGAGGATAGGATAGGAAAGAGGGTAGGATAGGATAGAGGATAGAGTAGGATAGAGGATAGGATAGGATAAAGGATAGGATTGGATAGAGGATCGGATAGAGGATAGAATAGGATAGAGGATAGGATAGGATAGAGGATAGTATGGGATAGAGGATAGGATAGAATAGAGGATAGGATAGGATAAAGGATAGGATAGGATAGAGGATAGGATAGGATAGGATAGAGGATAGGATAGGATAGGATAGAGGATAGGATAGGAAAGAGGGTAGGATAGGATAGAGGATAGACTATAGGATAGGATAGAGGATAGGATAGGATAGAGGATAGGATAGGATAGGATAGAGGATAGGATAGGATAGGATAGAGGATAGGACAGGAAAGAGGGTAGGATAGGATAGAGGATAGACTATAGGATAGGATAGAGGATAGGATAGGATAGAGGATAGACTATAGGATAGGATAGAGGATAGGATAGGATAGAGGAGAGGATAGGATAGAGGATAGGATAGGATAGAGGATAGGATAGGATAGAGGATAGAATAGGATAGATGATATTATAGGATAGAGGATAGGATATGATAGAGTAAACGATATTATAGAGGATAGGATAGGATAGAGGATCGGATAGAGGATAGGATAGGATAGAGGATGGTATAGAGGATAGAATAGAGGATAGGATAGGATAGAGGATAGGATAGGAAAGAGGATAGGATAGGATACGATAGAGGATAGGATAGATGATAGGATAGGATAGAGGATCTGATAGAGGATACGATCGGATAGAGGATAGGATAGGATAGAGGATCGGATAGGTAATTGGATAGGATAGGGGAGAGGATAAGGTAGAGGCTAGTATAGGATAGAGGATCTGATAGAGGATAGGATAGGATGGAGGATAGGATAGGATAGAGGAAAGGATAGGATAGAAGATAGGATAGGATAGATGATAGGATAGGAAAGAGGGTAGGATAGGATAGAGGATAGAGTATAGGATAGGATAGAGGATAGGATAGGATAGAGGAGAGGATAGGATAGAGGATAGGATAGGATAGAGGATAGGATAGGATAGAGGATAGGATAGGATAGGATAGAGGATAGGATAGGATAAAGGATAGGATTGGATAGAGGATCGGATAGAGGATAGGATAGGATAGAGGATAGGATAGGATAGAGGATAGTATAGGATAGAGGATAGGATAGAATAGAGGATAGGATAGGATACAGGATAGGATAGGATAGAGGATAGGATAGGATAGAGGATAGGATAGGATAGGATAGAGGATAGGAAAGGATAGGATAGAGGATAGGATAGAGGATAGGATAGGATAGAGTTGAGGATAGGATAGAGGATAGGATAGGATAGATGATATTATAGGATAGAGGATAGGATATGATAGAGTAAACGATATTATAGAGGATAGGATAGGATACAGGATCGGATAGAGGATAGGATAGGATAGAGGATGGTATAGAGGATAGGATAGAGGATAGGATAGGATAGAGGATAGGACAGGAACGAGGATAGGATAGGATACGATAGAGGATAGGATAGATGATAGGATAGGATAGAGGATCTGATAGAGGATACGATCGGATAGAGGATAGGATAGGATAGAGGATCGGATAGGTAATTGGATAGGATAGGGGAGAGGATAAGGTAGAGGCTAGTATAGGATAGAGGATCTGATAGAGGATAGGATAGGATGGAGGATAGGATAGGATCGAGGATAGGATAGGTAATTGGATAGGATAGAGGATAGGATAAGGTAGAGGATAGTATAGGATAGAGGATAGGATAGAGAATCGGATAGGATAGGATAGAGGATAGGATAGAGGATAGGGTAGAGGATCGGATAGAGGATAGGATAGGATAGAGGAAAGGATAGGATAGAGGATAGGATAGGTAATTGGATAGGATAGAGGATAGGATAAGTTAGAGGATAGTATAGGATAGAGGATAGGATAGGATAGAGGATAGGATAGGATAAAGGATAGGATAGTATAGAGGATAGGATAGGAAAGAGGATAGGATAGAGGATAGGATAGGATAGAGGATAGGATAGGATAGAGGATAGGATAGAGGATAGGATATAGGATCGGATAGAGGATAGGATAGGATAGAGGAAAGGATAGGATAGAGGATAGGATAGGTAATTGGATAGGATAGAGGATAGGATAAGGTAGAGGATAGTATAGGATAGAGGATAGGATGGGATAGAGGATAGGATAGGATAAAGGATAGGATAGGACAGATGATAGGATAGGATAGAGAATAGGATAGGATACAGGATAGGATAGGATAGAGGATAGGATAGAGGATAGGATAGGATAGAGGATAGGAAAGGATAGAGGATAGGATGGGGTAGAGGATAGGATAGGATAGAGGATAGGATAGGATAGAGGATAGGATAGGATAGAGGATAGGATAGGAAAGAGGATAGGATAGAGGATAGGATAGGATAGAGGATAGGATAGGATAGAGGATAGGATAGGATAGAGGATAGGATAGGTAATTGGATAGGATAGAGAATAGAGTAGGATAGAGGATAGGATAGAGGAGAGGATAGGATAGAGGATAGGATAGGATAGAGGATAGGATAGGATAGAGGATAGGATAGGTAATTGGATAGGATAGAGGATAGGATAAGGTAGAGGATAGTATAGGATAGAGGATAGGATAGGATAGAGGATAGGATAGGATAAAGGATAGGATAGGATAGAGGATAGGATAGGTTAGAGGATAGGATAGGATAGGATAGAGGATAGGATAGAGGATAGGATAGGTAATTGGATAGGATAGAGTATAGGATAAGGTAGAGGATAGGATAGGATAGAGGGTAGGATAGGATAGAGGATAGGATAGAGGATAGGATAGGATAGAGGATAGGATAGGATAGAGGATGGGATAGGATACAGGATAGGATAGGATAGAGGATAGGATAGGATAGGATAGAGGATAGGATAGGATAGGATAGAGGATAGGATAGGAAAGAGGGTAGGATAGGATAGAGGATAGAGTAGGATAGAGGATAGGATAGGATAAAGGATAGGATTGGATAGAGGATCGGATAGAGGATAGAATAGGATAGAGGATAGGATAGGATAGAGGATAGTATGGGATAGAGGATAGGATAGAATAGAGGATAGGATAGGATAAAGGATAGGATAGGATAGAGGATAGGATAGGATAGGATAGAGGATAGGATAGGATAGGATAGAGGATAGGATAGGAAAGAGGGTAGGATAGGATAGAGGATAGACTATAGGATAGGATAGAGGATAGGATAGGATAGAGGATAGACTATAGGATAGGATAGAGGATAGGATAGGATAGAGGAGACGATAGGATAGAGGATAGGATAGGATAGAGGATAGGATAGGATAGAGGATAGAATAGGATAGATGATATTATAGGATAGAGGATAGGATATGATAGAGTAAACGATATTATAGAGGATAGGATAGGATAGAGGATCGGATAGAGGATAGGATAGGATAGAGGATGGTATAGAGGATAGAATAGAGGATAGGATAGGATAGAGGATAGGATAGGAAAGAGGATAGGATAGGATACGATAGAGGATAGGATAGATGATAGGATAGGATAGAGGATCTGATAGAGGATACGATCGGATAGAGGATAGGATAGGATAGAGGATCGGATAGGTAATTGGATAGGATAGGGGAGAGGATAAGGTAGAGGCTAGTATAGGATAGAGGATCTGATAGAGGATAGGATAGGATGGAGGATAGGATAGGATAGAGGATAGGATAGTATAGAGGATAGAATAGGATAGATGATATTATAGGATAGAGGATAGGATATGATAGAGTAAACGATATTCTAGAGGATAGGATAGGATAGAGGATCGGATAGAGGATAGGATAGGATAGAGGATGGTATAGAGGATAGGATAGAGGATAGGATAGGATAGAGGATAGGATAGGATAGAGGATAGTATAGGATAGAGAATAGGATAGAATAGAGGAAAGGATAGGATAAAGGATAGGATAGGATAGAGGATAGGATAGGATAGGATAGGATAGAGGATAGGATAAGATAGAGGATAGGGTAGGATAGAGGATCGGATAGAGGATAGGATAGGATAGAGGATAGGATAGGATAGAGGAAAGGATAGGATAGAAGATAGGATAGGATAGATGATAGGATAGGAAAGAGGGTAGGATAGGATAGAGGATAGAGTATAGGATAGGATAGAGGATAGGATAGGATAGAGGAGAGGATAGGATAGAGGATAGGATAGGATAGAGGATAGGATAGGATAGAGGATAGGATAGGATAGGATAGAGGATAGGATAGGATAGAGGATAGAATAGGATTGAGGAGCGTTTAGGATAGAGGATAGGATATGATAGAGGATAGGATAGGATACGATAGAGGATAGGATAGGCTAGAGGATAGGATAGGATAGAGGATAGGATAGGATAGAGGATAGGATAGGATAGAGGATAGGATAGGATAGGATAGAGGATAGGATAGGATAGGATAGAGGATGGGATAGGATAGAGGATAGGATAGAGGATAGGATAGGATAGAGGAGAGGATAGGATAGAGGATAGGATAGGATAGAGGATAGGATAGGATAAAGGATAGGATTGGATAGAGGATCGGATAGAGGATAGGATAGGATAGAGGATAGGATAGGATAGAGGATAGTATAGGATAGAGGATAGGATAGAATAGAGGATAGGATAGGATACAGGATAGGATAGGATAGAGGATAGGATAGGATAGAGGATAGGATAGGATAGGATAGAGGATAGGAAAGGATAGGATAGAGGATAGGATAGAGGATAGGATAGGATAGAGTTGAGGATAGGATAGAGGATAGGATAGGATAGATGATATTATAGGATAGAGGATAGGATATGATAGAGTAAACGATATTATAGAGGATAGGATAGGATACAGGATCGGATAGAGGATAGGATAGGATAGAGGATGGTATAGAGGATAGGATAGAGGATAGGATAGGATAGAGGATAGGACAGGAACGAGGATAGGATAGGATACGATAGAGGATAGGATAGATGATAGGATAGGATAGAGGATCTGATAGAGGATACGATCGGATAGAGGATAGGATAGGATAGAGGATCGGATAGGTAATTGGATAGGATAGGGGAGAGGATAAGGTAGAGGCTAGTATAGGATAGAGGATCTGATAGAGGATAGGATAGGATGGAGGATAGGATAGGATCGAGGATAGGATAGGTAATTGGATAGGATAGAGGATAGGATAAGGTAGAGGATAGTATAGGATAGAGGATAGGATAGAGAATCGGATAGGATAGGATAGAGGATAGGATAGAGGATAGGGTAGAGGATCGGATAGAGGATAGGATAGGATAGAGGAAAGGATAGGATAGAGGATAGGATAGGTAATTGGATAGGATAGAGGATAGGATAAGTTAGAGGATAGTATAGGATAGAGGATAGGATAGGATAGAGGATAGGATAGGATAAAGGATAGGATAGTATAGAGGATAGGATAGGATAGAGGATAGAACAGGATAGATGATAGGATAGGATAGAGAATAGGATAGGATAGAGGATAGGATAGGATAGAGGATAGGATAGGATAGAGGATAGGATAGAGGATAGGATATAGGATCGGATAGAGGATAGGATAGGATAGAGGAAAGGATAGGATAGAGGATAGGATAGGTAATTGGATAGGATAGAGGATAGGATAAGGTAGAGGATAGTATAGGATAGAGGATAGGATGGGATAGAGGATAGGATAGGATAAAGGATAGGATAGGACAGATGATAGGATAGGATAGAGAATAGGATAGGATACAGGATAGGATAGGATAGAGGATAGGATAGAGGATAGGATAGGATAGAGGATAGGAAAGGATAGAGGATAGGATGGGGTAGAGGATAGGATAGGATAGAGGATAGGATAGGATAGAGGATAGGATAGGATAGAGGATAGGATAGGAAAGAGGATAGGATAGAGGATAGGATAGGATAGAGGATAGGATAGGATAGAGGATAGGATAGGATAGAGGATAGGATAGGTAATTGGATAGGATAGAGAATAGAGTAGGATAGAGGATAGGATAGAGGAGAGGATAGGATAGAGGATAGGATAGGATAGAGGATAGGATAGGATAGAGGATAGGATAGGTAATTGGATAGGATAGAGGATAGGATAAGGTAGAGGATAGTATAGGATAGAGGATAGGATAGGATAGAGGATAGGATAGGATAAAGGATAGGATAGGATAGAGGATAGGATAGGTTAGAGGATAGGATAGGATAGGATAGAGGATAGGATAGAGGATAGGATAGGTAATTGGATAGGATAGAGTATAGGATAAGGTAGAGGATAGGATAGGATAGAGGGTAGGATAGGATAGAGGATAGGATAGAGGATAGGATAGGATAGAGGATAGGATAGGATAGAGGATGGGATAGGATACAGGATAGGATAGGATAGAGGATAGGATAGGATAGGATAGAGGATAGGATAGGATAGGATAGAGGATAGGATAGGAAAGAGGGTAGGATAGGATAGAGGATAGAGTAGGATAGAGGATAGGATAGGATAAAGGATAGGATTGGATAGAGGATCGGATAGAGGATAGAATAGGATAGAGGATAGGATAGGATAGAGGATAGTATGGGATAGAGGATAGGATAGAATAGAGGATAGGATAGGATAAAGGATAGGATAGGATAGAGGATAGGATAGGATAGGATAGAGGATAGGATAGGATAGGATAGAGGATAGGATAGGAAAGAGGGTAGGATAGGATAGAGGATAGACTATAGGATAGGATAGAGGATAGGATAGGATAGAGGATAGACTATAGGATAGGATAGAGGATAGGATAGGATAGAGGAGAGGATAGGATAGAGGATAGGATAGGATAGAGGATAGGATAGGATAGAGGATAGAATAGGATAGATGATATTATAGGATAGAGGATAGGATATGATAGAGTAAACGATATTATAGAGGATAGGATAGGATAGAGGATCGGATAGAGGATAGGATAGGATAGAGGATGGTATAGAGGATAGAATAGAGGATAGGATAGGATAGAGGATAGGATAGGAAAGAGGATAGGATAGGATACGATAGAGGATAGGATAGATGATAGGATAGGATAGAGGATCTGATAGAGGATACGATCGGATAGAGGATAGGATAGGATAGAGGATCGGATAGGTAATTGGATAGGATAGGGGAGAGGATAAGGTAGAGGCTAGTATAGGATAGAGGATCTGATAGAGGATAGGATAGGATGGAGGATAGGATAGGATAGAGGATAGGATAGTATAGAGGATAGAATAGGATAGATGATATTATAGGATAGAGGATAGGATATGATAGAGTAAACGATATTCTAGAGGATAGGATAGGATAGAGGATCGGATAGAGGATAGGATAGGATAGAGGATGGTATAGAGGATAGGATAGAGGATAGGATAGGATAGAGGATAGGATAGGATAGAGGATAGTATAGGATAGAGAATAGGATAGAATAGAGGAAAGGATAGGATAAAGGATAGGATAGGATAGAGGATAGGATAGGATAGGATAGGATAGAGGATAGGATAAGATAGAGGATAGGATAGGATAGAGGATCGGATAGAGGATAGGATAGGATAGAGGATAGGATAGGATAGAGGAAAGGATAGGATAGAGGATAGGATAGGATAGAGTTGAGGATAGGATAGAGGATAGGATAGGATAGATGATATTATAGGATAGAGGATAGGATATGATAGAGTAAACGATATTATAGAGGATAGGATAGGATACAGGATCGGATAGAGGATAGGATAGGATAGAGGATGGTATAGAGGATAGGATAGAGGATAGGATAGGATAGAGGATAGGACAGGAACGAGGATAGGATAGGATACGATAGAGGATAGGATAGATGATAGGATAGGATAGAGGATCTGATAGAGGATACGATCGGATAGAGGATAGGATAGGATAGAGGATCGGATAGGTAATTGGATAGGATAGGGGAGAGGATAAGGTAGAGGCTAGTATAGGATAGAGGATCTGATAGAGGATAGGATAGGATGGAGGATAGGATAGGATCGAGGATAGGATAGGTAATTGGATAGGATAGAGGATAGGATAAGGTAGAGGATAGTATAGGATAGAGGATAGGATAGAGAATCGGATAGGATAGGATAGAGGATAGGATAGAGGATAGGGTAGAGGATCGGATAGAGGATAGGATAGGATAGAGGAAAGGATAGGATAGAGGATAGGATAGGTAATTGGATAGGATAGAGGATAGGATAAGTTAGAGGATAGTATAGGATAGAGGATAGGATAGGATAGAGGATAGGATAGGATAAAGGATAGGATAGTATAGAGGATAGGATAGGATAGAGGATAGAACAGGATAGATGATAGGATAGGATAGAGAATAGGATAGGATAGAGGATAGGATAGGATAGAGGATAGGATAGGATAGAGGATAGGATAGAGGATAGGATATAGGATCGGATAGAGGATAGGATAGGATAGAGGAAAGGATAGGATAGAGGATAGGATAGGTAATTGGATAGGATAGAGGATAGGATAAGGTAGAGGATAGTATAGGATAGAGGATAGGATGGGATAGAGGATAGGATAGGATAAAGGATAGGATAGGACAGATGATAGGATAGGATAGAGAATAGGATAGGATACAGGATAGGATAGGATAGAGGATAGGATAGAGGATAGGATAGGATAGAGGATAGGAAAGGATAGAGGATAGGATGGGGTAGAGGATAGGATAGGATAGAGGATAGGATAGGATAGAGGATAGGATAGGATAGAGGATAGGATAGGAAAGAGGATAGGATAGAGGATAGGATAGGATAGAGGATAGGATAGGATAGAGGATAGGATAGGATAGAGGATAGGATAGGTAATTGGATAGGATAGAGAATAGAGTAGGATAGAGGATAGGATAGAGGAGAGGATAGGATAGAGGATAGGATAGGATAGAGGATAGGATAGGATAGAGGATAGGATAGGTAATTGGATAGGATAGAGGATAGGATAAGGTAGAGGATAGTATAGGATAGAGGATAGGATAGGATAGAGGATAGGATAGGATAAAGGATAGGATAGGATAGAGGATAGGATAGGTTAGAGGATAGGATAGGATAGGATAGAGGATAGGATAGAGGATAGGATAGGTAATTGGATAGGATAGAGTATAGGATAAGGTAGAGGATAGGATAGGATAGAGGGTAGGATAGGATAGAGGATAGGATAGAGGATAGGATAGGATAGAGGATAGGATAGGATAGAGGATGGGATAGGATACAGGATAGGATAGGATAGAGGATAGGATAGGATAGGATAGAGGATAGGATAGGATAGGATAGAGGATAGGATAGGAAAGAGGGTAGGATAGGATAGAGGATAGAGTAGGATAGAGGATAGGATAGGATAAAGGATAGGATTGGATAGAGGATCGGATAGAGGATAGAATAGGATAGAGGATAGGATAGGATAGAGGATAGTATGGGATAGAGGATAGGATAGAATAGAGGATAGGATAGGATAAAGGATAGGATAGGATAGAGGATAGGATAGGATAGGATAGAGGATAGGATAGGATAGGATAGAGGATAGGATAGGAAAGAGGGTAGGATAGGATAGAGGATAGACTATAGGATAGGATAGAGGATAGGATAGGATAGAGGATAGACTATAGGATAGGATAGAGGAGAGGATAGGATAGAGGAGAGGATAGGATAGAGGATAGGATAGGATAGAGGATAGGATAGGATAGAGGATAGAATAGGATAGATGATATTATAGGATAGAGGATAGGATATGATAGAGTAAACGATATTATAGAGGATAGGATAGGATAGAGGATCGGATAGAGGATAGGATAGGATAGAGGATGGTATAGAGGATAGAATAGAGGATAGGATAGGATAGAGGATAGGATAGGAAAGAGGATAGGATAGGATACGATAGAGGATAGGATAGATGATAGGATAGGATAGAGGATCTGATAGAGGATACGATCGGATAGAGGATAGGATAGGATAGAGGATCGGATAGGTAATTGGATAGGATAGGGGAGAGGATAAGGTAGAGGCTAGTATAGGATAGAGGATCTGATAGAGGATAGGATAGGATGGAGGATAGGATAGGATAGAGGATAGGATAGTATAGAGGATAGAATAGGATAGATGATATTATAGGATAGAGGATAGGATATGATAGAGTAAACGATATTCTAGAGGATAGGATAGGATAGAGGATCGGATAGAGGATAGGATAGGATAGAGGATGGTATAGAGGATAGGATAGAGGATAGGATAGGATAGAGGATAGGATAGGATAGAGGATAGTATAGGATAGAGAATAGGATAGAATAGAGGATAGGATAGGATAGAGGATAGTATAGGATAGAGAATAGGATAGAATAGAGGAAAGGATAGGATAAAGGATAGGATAGGATAGAGGATAGGATAGGATAGGATAGGATAGAGGATAGGATAAGATAGAGGATAGGATAGGATAGAGGATCGGATAGAGGATAGGATAGGATAGAGGATAGGATAGGATAGAGGAAAGGATAGGATAGAAGATAGGATAGGATAGATGATAGGATAGGAAAGAGGGTAGGATAGGATAGAGGATAGAGTATAGGATAGGATAGAGGATAGGATAGGATAGAGGAGAGGATAGGATAGAGGATAGGATAGGATAGAGGATAGGATAGGATAGAGGATAGGATAGGATAGGATAGAGGATAGGATAGGATAGAGGATAGAATAGGATTGAGGAGCGTTTAGGATAGAGGATAGGATATGATAGAGGATAGGATAGGATACGATAGAGGATAGGATAGGCTAGAGGATAGGATAGGATAGAGGATAGGATAGGATAGAGGATAGGATAGGATAGAGGATAGGATAGGATAGGATAGAGGATAGGATAGGATAGGATAGAGGATGGGATAGGATAGAGGATAGGATAGAGGATAGGATAGGATAGAGGAGAGGATAGGATAGAGGATAGGATAGGATAGAGGATAGGATAGGATAAAGGATAGGATTGGATAGAGGATCGGATAGAGGATAGGATAGGATAGAGGATAGGATAGGATAGAGGATAGTATAGGATAGAGGATAGGATAGAATAGAGGATAGGATAGGATACAGGATAGGATAGGATAGAGGATAGGATAGGATAGAGGATAGGATAGGATAGGATAGAGGATAGGAAAGGATAGGATAGAGGATAGGATAGAGGATAGGATAGGATAGAGTTGAGGATAGGATAGAGGATAGGATAGGATAGATGATATTATAGGATAGAGGATAGGATATGATAGAGTAAACGATATTATAGAGGATAGGATAGGATACAGGATCGGATAGAGGATAGGATAGGATAGAGGATGGTATAGAGGATAGGATAGAGGATAGGATAGGATAGAGGATAGGACAGGAACGAGGATAGGATAGGATACGATAGAGGATAGGATAGATGATAGGATAGGATAGAGGATCTGATAGAGGATACGATCGGATAGAGGATAGGATAGGATAGAGGATCGGATAGGTAATTGGATAGGATAGGGGAGAGGATAAGGTAGAGGCTAGTATAGGATAGAGGATCTGATAGAGGATAGGATAGGATGGAGGATAGGATAGGATCGAGGATAGGATAGGTAATTGGATAGGATAGAGGATAGGATAAGGTAGAGGATAGTATAGGATAGAGGATAGGATAGAGAATCGGATAGGATAGGATAGAGGATAGGATAGAGGATAGGGTAGAGGATCGGATAGAGGATAGGATAGGATAGAGGAAAGGATAGGATAGAGGATAGGATAGGTAATTGGATAGGATAGAGGATAGGATAAGTTAGAGGATAGTATAGGATAGAGGATAGGATAGGATAGAGGATAGGATAGGATAAAGGATAGGATAGTATAGAGGATAGGATAGGATAGAGGATAGAACAGGATAGATGATAGGATAGGATAGAGAATAGGATAGGATAGAGGATAGGATAGGATAGAGGATAGGATAGGATAGAGGATAGGATAGAGGATAGGATATAGGATCGGATAGAGGATAGGATAGGATAGAGGAAAGGATAGGATAGAGGATAGGATAGGTAATTGGATAGGATAGAGGATAGGATAAGGTAGAGGATAGTATAGGATAGAGGATAGGATGGGATAGAGGATAGGATAGGATAAAGGATAGGATAGGACAGATGATAGGATAGGATAGAGAATAGGATAGGATACAGGATAGGATAGGATAGAGGATAGGATAGAGGATGGGATAGGATAGAGGATTGGAACGGATAGAGGATAGGATGGGGTAGAGGATAGGATAGGATAGAGGATAGGATAGGATAGAGGATAGGATAGGATAGAGGATAGGATAGGAAAGAGGATAGGATAGAGGATAGGATAGGATAGAGGATAGGATAGGATAGAGGATAGGATAGGATAGAGGATAGGATAGGTAATTGGATAGGATAGAGAATAGAGTAGGATAGAGGATAGGATAGAGGAGAGGATAGGATAGAGGATAGGATAGGATAGAGGATAGGATAGGATAGAGGATAGGATAGGTAATTGGATAGGATAGAGGATAGGATAAGGTAGAGGATAGTATAGGATAGAGGATAGGATAGGATAGAGGATAGGATAGGATAAAGGATAGGATAGGATAGAGGATAGGATAGGTTAGAGGATAGGATAGGATAGGATAGAGGATAGGATAGAGGATAGGATAGGTAATTGGATAGGATAGAGTATAGGATAAGGTAGAGGATAGGATAGGATAGAGGGTAGGATAGGATAGAGGATAGGATAGAGGATAGGATAGGATAGAGGATAGGATAGGATAGAGGATGGGATAGGATACAGGATAGGATATGAGAGAGGATAGGATAGGATAGAGGATCGGATAGAGGATAGGATAGGATAGAGGATCGGATAGAGGATAGGATAGGATAGAGGATAGGATAGGATAGAGGATAGAGTAGGATAGAGGATAGGATAGGATAAAGGATAGGATTGGATAGAGGATCGGATAGAGGATAGGATAGGATAGAGGAAAGGATAGGATAGAGGATAGGATAGGTAATTGGATAGGATAGAGGATAGGATAAGGTAGAGGATAGTATAGGATAGAGGATAGGATGGGATAGAGGATAGGATAGGATAAAGGATAGGATAGGACAGATGATAGGATAGGATAGAGAATAGGATAGGATACAGGATAGGATAGGATAGAGGATAGGATAGAGGATAGGATAGGATAGAGGATAGGAAAGGATAGAGGATAGGATGGGGTAGAGGATAGGATAGGATAGAGGATAGGATAGGATAGAGGATAGGATAGGATAGAGGATAGGTTAGGAAAGAGGATAGGATAGAGGATAGGATAGGATAGAGGATAGGATAGGATAGAGGATAGGATAGGATAGAGGATAGGATAGGATAGAGGATAGGATAGGATAGAGGATAGGATAGGATAGAGGATAGGATAGGATAGAGGATAGGATAGGATAGAGGATAGGATAGGATAGAGGATAGGATAGGATAGAGGATAGGATAGGATAGAGGATAGGATAGGATAGAGGATAGGATAGAGGATAGGATAGGATAGAGGATAGGATAGGATAGAGGATAGGATAGGATAGAGGATAGGATAGGTAATTGGATAGGATAGAGGATAGGATAAGGTAGAGGATAGTATAGGATAGAGGATAGGATAGAGAATCGGATAGGATAGGATAGAGGATAGGATAGAGGATAGGGTAGAGGATCGGATAGAGGATAGGATAGGATAGAGGAAAGGATAGGATAGAGGATAGGATAGGTAATTGGATAGGATAGAGGATAGGATAAGTTAGAGGATAGTATAGGATAGAGGATAGGATAGGATAGAGGATAGGATAGGATAAAGGATAGGATAGTATAGAGGATAGGATAGGATAGAGGATAGAACAGGATAGATGATAGGATAGGATAGAGAATAGGATAGGATAGAGGATAGGATAGGATAGAGGATAGGATAGGATAGAGGATAGGATAGAGGATAGGATATAGGATCGGATAGAGGATAGGATAGGATAGAGGAAAGGATAGGATAGAGGATAGGATAGGTAATTGGATAGGATAGAGGATAGGATAAGGTAGAGGATAGTATAGGATAGAGGATAGGATGGGATAGAGGATAGGATAGGATAAAGGATAGGATAGGACAGATGATAGGATAGGATAGAGAATAGGATAGGATACAGGATAGGATAGGATAGAGGATAGCATAGAGGATGGGATAGGATAGAGGATAGGAAAGGATAGAGGATAGGATGGGGTAGAGGATAGGATAGGATAGAGGATAGGATAGGATAGAGGATAGGATAGGATAGAGGATAGGATAGGAAAGAGGATAGGATAGAGGATAGGATAGGATAGAGGATAGGATAGGATAGAGGATAGGATAGGATAGAGGATAGGATAGGTAATTGGATAGGATAGAGAATAGAGTAGGATAGAGGATAGGATAGAGGAGAGGATAGGATAGAGGATAGGATAGGATAGAGGATAGGATAGGATAGAGGATAGGATAGGTAATTGGATAGGATAGAGGATAGGATAAGGTAGAGGATAGTATAGGATAGAGGATAGGATAGGATAGAGGATAGGATAGGATAAAGGATAGGATAGGATAGAGGATAGGATAGGTTAGAGGATAGGATAGGATAGGATAGAGGATAGGATAGAGGATAGGATAGGTAATTGGATAGGATAGAGTATAGGATAAGGTAGAGGATAGGATAGGATAGAGGGTAGGATAGGATAGAGGATAGGATAGAGGATAGGATAGGATAGAGGATAGGATAGGATAGAGGATGGGATAGGATACAGGATAGGATATGAGAGAGGATAGGATAGGATAGAGGATCGGATAGAGGATAGGATAGGATAGAGGATCGGATAGAGGATAGGATAGGATAGAGGATAGGATAGGATAGAGGATAGAGTAGGATAGAGGATAGGATAGGATAAAGGATAGGATTGGATAGAGGATCGGATAGAGGATAGGATAGGATAGAGGAAAGGATAGGATAGAGGATAGGATAGGTAATTGGATAGGATAGAGGATAGGATAAGGTAGAGGATAGTATAGGATAGAGGATAGGATGGGATAGAGGATAGGATAGGATAAAGGATAGGATAGGACAGATGATAGGATAGGATAGAGAATAGGATAGGATACAGGATAGGATAGGATAGAGGATAGGATAGAGGATAGGATAGGATAGAGGATAGGAAAGGATAGAGGATAGGATGGGGTAGAGGATAGGATAGGATAGAGGATAGGATAGGATAGAGGATAGGATAGGATAGAGGATAGGTTAGGAAAGAGGATAGGATAGAGGATAGGATAGGATAGAGGATAGGATAGGATAGAGGATAGGATAGGATAGAGGATAGGATAGGATAGAGGATAGGATAGGATAGAGGATAGGATAGGATAGAGGATAGGATAGGATAGAGGATAGGATAGGATAGAGGATAGGATAGGATAGAGGATAGGATAGGATAGAGGATAGGATAGGATAGAGGATAGGATAGGATAGAGGATAGGATAGGATAGAGGATAGGATAGAGGATAGGATAGGATAGAGGATAGGATAGGATAGAGGATAGGATAGGATTGAGGATAGGATAGGATAGAGGATAGGATAGAGGATAGAGTACGATAGAGGATAGGATAGAGGAGAGGATAGGATAGAGGATAGGATAGGATAGAGGATAGAGTACGATAGAGGATAGGATAGAGGAGAGGATAGGATAGAGGATAGGATAGGATAGAGGATAGGATAGGATAGAGGATAGGATAGGTTAGAGGACAGTATAGGATAGAGGATCTGATAGAGGATAGGATAGGATGGAGGATAGGATAGGATAGAGGATAGGATAGTATAGAGGATAGAATAGGATAGATGATATTATAGGATAGAGGATAGGATATGATAGAGTAAACGATATTCTAGAGGATAGGATAGGATAGAGGATCGGATAGAGGATAGGATAGGATAGAGGATGGTATAGAGGATAGGATAGAGGATAGGATAGGATAGAGGATAGGATAGGATAGAGGATAGGATAGGATAGAGGATAGTATAGGATAGAGAATAGGATAGAATAGAGGAAAGGATAGGATAAAGGATAGGATAGGATAGAGGATAGGATAGGATAGGATAGGATAGAGGATAGGATAAGATAGAGGATAGGATAGGATAGAGGATCGGATAGAGGATAGGATAGGATAGAGGATAGGATAGGATAGAGGAAAGGATAGGATAGAAGATAGGATAGGATAGATGATAGGATAGGAAAGAGGGTAGGATAGGATAGAGGATAGAGTATAGGATAGGATAGAGGATAGGATAGGATAGAGGATAGGATAGAGGATAGGATAGGATAGAGGATAGGATAGGATAGAGGATAGGATAGGATTGAGGATAGGATAGGATAGAGGATAAGATAGAGGATAGAGTACGATAGAGGATAGGATAGAGGAGAGGATAGGATAGAGGATAGGATAGGATAGAGGATAGAGTACGATAGAGGATAGGATAGAGGAGAGGATAGGATAGAGGATAGGATAGGATAGAGGATAGAGTACGATAGAGGATAGGATAGAGGAGAGGATAGGATAGAGGATAGGATAGGATAGAGGATAGGATAGGATAGAGGATAGGATAGGTTAGAGGATAGTATAGGATAGAGGATCTGATAGAGGATAGGATAGGATGGAGGATAGGATAGGATAGAGGATAGGATAGTATAGAGGATAGAATAGGATAGATGATATTATAGGATAGAGGATAGGATATGATAGAGTAAACGATATTCTAGAGGATAGGATAGGATAGAGGATCGGATAGAGGATAGGATAGGATAGAGGATGGTATAGAGGATAGGATAGAGGATAGGATAGGATAGAGGATAGGATAGGATAGAGGATAGGATAGGATAGAGGATAGTATAGGATAGAGAATAGGATAGAATAGAGGAAAGGATAGGATAAAGGATAGGATAGGATAGAGGATAGGATAGGATAGGATAGGATAGAGGATAGGATATGATAGAGGATAGGATAGGATAGAGGATCGGATAGAGGATAGGATAGGATAGAGGATAGGATAGGATAGAGGAAAGGATAGGATAGAAGATAGGATAGGATAGATGATAGGATAGGAAAGAGGGTAGGATAGGATAGAGGATAGAGTATAGGATAGGATAGAGGAGAGGATAGGATAGAGGAGAGGATAGGATAGAGGATAGGATAGGATAGAGGATAGGATAGGATAGGATAGGATAGAGGATAGGATAGGATAGAGGATAGAATAGGATTGAGGAGCGTTTAGGATAGAGGATAGGATATGATAGAGGATAGGATAGGATACGATAGAGGATAGGATAGGCTAGAGGATAGGATAGGATAGAGGATAGGATAGGATAGAGGATAGGATAGGATAGAGGATAGGATAGGATAGGATAGAGGATAGGATAGGATAGGATAGAGGATGGGATAGGATAGAGGATAGGATAGAGGATAGGATAGGATAGAGGAGAGGATAGGATAGAGGATAGGATAGGATAGAGGATAGGATAGGATAAAGGATAGGATTGGATAGAGGATCGGATAGAGGATAGTATAGGATAGAGGATAGGATAGAATAGAGGATAGGATAGGATACAGGATAGGATAGGATAGAGGATAGGATAGGATAGAGGATAGGATAGGATAAAGGATAGGATAGTATAGAGGATAGGATAGGATAGAGGATAGAACAGGATAGATGATAGGATAGGATAGAGAATAGGATAGGATAGAGGATAGGATAGGATAGAGGATAGGATAGGATAGAGGATAGGATAGAGGATAGGATATAGGATCGGATAGAGGATAGGATAGGATAGAGGAAAGGATAGGATAGAGGATAGGATAGGTAATTGGATAGGATAGAGGAGAGGATAAGGTAGAGGATAGTATAGGATAGAGGATAGGATGGGATAGAGGATAGGATAGGATAAAGGATAGGATAGGACAGATGATAGGATAGGATAGAGAATAGGATAGGATACAGGATAGGATAGGATAGAGGATAGGATAGAGGATAGGATAGGATAGAGGATAGGAAAGGATAGAGGATAGGATGGGGTAGAGGATAGGATAGGATAGAGGATAGGATAGGATAGAGGATAGGATAGGAAAGAGGATAGGATAGAGGATAGGATAGGATAGAGGATAGGATAGGATAGAGGATAGGATAGGATAGAGGATAGGATAGGTAATTGGATAGGATAGAGAATAGAGTAGGATAGAGGATAGGATAGAGGAGAGGATAGGATAGAGGATAGGATAGGATAGAGGATAGGATAGGATAGAGGATAGGATAGGTAATTGGATAGGATAGAGGATAGGATAAGGTAGAGGATAGTATAGGATAGAGGATAGGATAGGATAGAGGATAGGATAGGATAAAGGATAGGATAGGATAGAGGATAGGATAGGTTAGAGGATAGGATAGGATAGGATAGAGGATAGGATAGAGGATAGGATAGGTAATTGGATAGGATAGAGTATAGGATAAGGTAGAGGATAGGATAGGATAGAGGGTAGGATAGGATAGAGGATAGGATAGAGGATAGGATAGGATAGAGGATAGGATAGGATAGAGGATGGGATAGGATACAGGATAGGATATGAGAGAGGATAGGATAGGATAGAGGATCGGATAGAGGATAGGATAGGATAGAGGATCGGATAGAGGATAGGATAGGATAGAGGATAGGATAGGATAGAGGATAGAGTAGGATAGAGGATAGGATAGGATAAAGGATAGGATTGGATAGAGGATCGGATAGAGGATAGGATAGGATAGAGGAAAGGATAGGATAGAGGATAGGATAGGTAATTGGATAGGATAGAGGATAGGATAAGGTAGAGGATAGTATAGGATAGAGGATAGGATGGGATAGAGGATAGGATAGGATAAAGGATAGGATAGGACAGATGATAGGATAGGATAGAGAATAGGATAGGATACAGGATAGGATAGGATAGAGGATAGGATAGAGGATAGGATAGGATAGAGGATAGGAAAGGATAGAGGATAGGATGGGGTAGAGGATAGGATAGGATAGAGGATAGGATAGGATAGAGGATAGGATAGGATAGAGGATAGGTTAGGAAAGAGGATAGGATAGAGGATAGGATAGGATAGAGGATAGGATAGGATAGAGGATAGGATAGGATAGAGGATAGGATAGGATAGAGGATAGGATAGGATAGAGGATAGGATAGGATAGAGGATAGGATAGGATAGAGGATAGGATAGGATAGAGGATAGGATAGGATAGAGGATAGGATAGGATAGAGGATAGGATAGGATAGAGGATAGGATAGGATAGAGGATAGGATAGGATAGAGGATAGGATAGGATAGAGGATAGGATAGGATAGAGGATAGGATAGAGGATAGGATAGGATAGAGGATAGGATAGGATAGAGGATAGGATAGGATTGAGGATAGGATAGGATAGAGGATAGGATAGAGGATAGAGTACGATAGAGGATAGGATAGAGGAGAGGATAGGATAGAGGATAGGATAGGATAGAGGATAGAGTACGATAGAGGATAGGATAGAGGAGAGGATAGGATAGAGGATAGGATAGGATAGAGGATAGGATAGGATAGAGGATAGGATAGGTTAGAGGACAGTATAGGATAGAGGATCTGATAGAGGATAGGATAGGATGGAGGATAGGATAGGATAGAGGATAGGATAGTATAGAGGATAGAATAGGATAGATGATATTATAGGATAGAGGATAGGATATGATAGAGTAAACGATATTCTAGAGGATAGGATAGGATAGAGGATCGGATAGAGGATAGGATAGGATAGAGGATGGTATAGAGGATAGGATAGAGGATAGGATAGGATAGAGGATAGGATAGGATAGAGGATAGGATAGGATAGAGGATAGTATAGGATAGAGAATAGGATAGAATAGAGGAAAGGATAGGATAAAGGATAGGATAGGATAGAGGATAGGATAGGATAGGATAGGATAGAGGATAGGATAAGATAGAGGATAGGATAGGATAGAGGATCGGATAGAGGATAGGATAGGATAGAGGATAGGATAGGATAGAGGAAAGGATAGGATAGAAGATAGGATAGGATAGATGATAGGATAGGAAAGAGGGTAGGATAGGATAGAGGATAGAGTATAGGATAGGATAGAGGATAGGATAGGATAGAGGATAGGATAGAGGATAGGATAGGATAGAGGATAGGATAGGATAGAGGATAGGATAGGATTGAGGATAGGATAGGATAGAGGATAGGATAGAGGATAGAGTACGATAGAGGATAGGATAGAGGAGAGGATAGGATAGAGGATAGGATAGGATAGAGGATAGAGTACGATAGAGGATAGGATAGAGGAGAGGATAGGATAGAGGATAGGATAGGATAGAGGATAGAGTACGATAGAGGATAGGATAGAGGAGAGGATAGGATAGAGGATAGGATAGGATAGAGGATAGGATAGGATAGAGGATAGGATAGGTTAGAGGATAGTATAGGATAGAGGATCTGATAGAGGATAGGATAGGATGGAGGATAGGATAGGATAGAGGATAGGATAGTATAGAGGATAGAATAGGATAGATGATATTATAGGATAGAGGATAGGATATGATAGAGTAAACGATATTCTAGAGGATAGGATAGGATAGAGGATCGGATAGAGGATAGGATAGGATAGAGGATGGTATAGAGGATAGGATAGAGGATAGGATAGGATAGAGGATAGGATAGGATAGAGGATAGGATAGGATAGAGGATAGTATAGGATAGAGAATAGGATAGAATAGAGGAAAGGATAGGATAAAGGATAGGATAGGATAGAGGATAGGATAGGATAGGATAGGATAGAGGATAGGATAAGATAGAGGATAGGATAGGATAGAGGATCGGATAGAGGATAGGATAGGATAGAGGATAGGATAGGATAGAGGAAAGGATAGGATAGAAGATAGGATAGGATAGATGATAGGATAGGAAAGAGGGTAGGATAGGATAGAGGATAGAGTATAGGATAGGATAGAGGATAGGATAGGATAGAGGAGAGGATAGGATAGAGGATAGGATAGGATAGAGGATAGGATAGGATAGGATAGGATAGAGGATAGGATAGGATAGAGGATAGAATAGGATTGAGGAGCGTTTAGGATAGAGGATAGGATATGATAGAGGATAGGATAGGATACGATAGAGGATAGGATAGGCTAGAGGATAGGATAGGATAGAGGATAGGATAGGATAGAGGATAGGATAGGATAGAGGATAGGATAGGATAGGATAGAGGATAGGATAGGATAGGATAGAGGATGGGATAGGATAGAGGATAGGATAGAGGATAGGATAGGATAGAGGAGAGGATAGGATAGAGGATAGGATAGGATAGAGGATAGGATAGGATAAAGGATAGGATTGGATAGAGGATCGGATAGAGGATAGTATAGGATAGAGGATAGGATAGAATAGAGGATAGGATAGGATACAGGATAGGATAGGATAGAGGATAGGATAGGAGAGAGGATAGGATAGGATAGGATAGAGGATAGGAAAGGATAGGATAGAGGATAGGATAGAGGATAGGATAGGATAGAGTTGAGGATAGGATAGAGGATAGGATAGGATAGATGATATTATAGGATAGAGGATAGGATATGATAGAGTAAACGATATTATAGAGGATAGGATAGGATACAGGATCGGATAGAGGATAGGATAGGATAGAGGATGGTATAGAGGATAGGATAGAGGATAGGATAGGATAGAGGATAGGACAGGAACGAGGATAGGATAGGATACGATAGAGGATAGGATAGATGATAGGATAGGATAGAGGATCTGATAGAGGATACGATCGGATAGAGGATAGGATAGGATAGAGGATCGGATAGGTAATTGGATAGGATAGGGGAGAGGATAAGGTAGAGGCTAGTATAGGATAGAGGATCTGATAGAGGATAGGATAGGATGGAGGATAGGATAGGATCGAGGATAGGATAGGTAATTGGATAGGATAGAGGATAGGATAAGGTAGAGGATAGTATAGGATAGAGGATAGGATAGAGAATCGGATAGGATAGGATAGAGGATAGGATAGAGGATAGGGTAGAGGATCGGATAGAGGATAGGATAGGATAGAGGAAAGGATAGGATAGAGGATAGGATAAGTTAGAGGATAGTATAGGATAGAGGATAGGATAGGATAGAGGATAGGATAGGATAAAGGATAGGATAGTATAGAGGATAGGATAGGATAGAGGATAGAACAGGATAGATGATAGGATAGGATAGAGAATAGGATAGGATAGAGGATAGGATAGGATAGAGGATAGGATAGGATAGAGGATAGGATAGAGGATAGGATATAGGATCGGATAGAGGATAGGATAGGATAGAGGAAAGGATAGGATAGAGGATAGGATAGGTAATTGGATAGGATAGAGGAGAGGATAAGGTAGAGGATAGTATAGGATAGAGGATAGAATGGGATAGAGGATAGGATAGGATAGAGGATAGGATAGGATAGAGGAAAGGATAGGATAGAAGATAGGATAGGATAGATGATAGGATAGGAAAGAGGGTAGGATAGGATAGAGGATAGAGTATAGGATAGGATAGAGGATAGGATAGGATAGAGGAGAGGATAGGATAGAGGATAGGATAGGATAGAGGATAGGATAGGATAGGATAGGATAGAGGATAGGATAGGATAGAGGATAGAATAGGATTGAGGAGCGTTTAGGATAGAGGATAGGATATGATAGAGGATAGGATAGGATACGATAGAGGATAGGATAGGCTAGAGGATAGGATAGGATAGAGGATAGGATAGGATAGAGGATAGGATAGGATAGAGGATAGGATAGGATAGGATAGAGGATAGGATAGGATAGGATAGAGGATGGGATAGGATAGAGGATAGGATAGAGGATAGGATAGGATAGAGGAGAGGATAGGATAGAGGATAGGATAGGATAGAGGATAGGATAGGATAAAGGATAGGATTGGATAGAGGATCGGATAGAGGATAGTATAGGATAGAGGATAGGATAGAATAGAGGATAGGATAGGATACAGGATAGGATAGGATAGAGGATAGGATAGGATAGAGGATAGGATAGGATAGGATAGAGGATAGGAAAGGATAGGATAGAGGATAGGATAGAGGATAGGATAGGATAGAGTTGAGGATAGGATAGAGGATAGGATAGGATAGATGATATTATAGGATAGAGGATAGGATATGATAGAGTAAACGATATTATAGAGGATAGGATAGGATACAGGATCGGATAGAGGATAGGATAGGATAGAGGATGGTATAGAGGATAGGATAGAGGATAGGATAGGATAGAGGATAGGACAGGAACGAGGATAGGATAGGATACGATAGAGGATAGGATAGATGATAGGATAGGATAGAGGATCTGATAGAGGATACGATCGGATAGAGGATAGGATAGGATAGAGGATCGGATAGGTAATTGGATAGGATAGGGGAGAGGATAAGGTAGAGGCTAGTATAGGATAGAGGATCTGATAGAGGATAGGATAGGATGGAGGATAGGATAGGATCGAGGATAGGATAGGTAATTGGATAGGATACAGGATAGGATAAGGTAGAGGATAGTATAGGATAGAGGATAGGATAGAGAATCGGATAGGATAGGATAGAGGATAGGATAGAGGATAGGGTAGAGGATCGGATAGAGGATAGGATAGGATAGAGGAAAGGATAGGATAGAGGATAGGATAAGTTAGAGGATAGTATAGGATAGAGGATAGGATAGGATAGAGGATAGGATAGGATAAAGGATAGGATAGTATAGAGGATAGGATAGGATAGAGGATAGAACAGGATAGATGATAGGATAGGATAGAGAATAGGATAGGATAGAGGATAGGATAGGATAGAGGATAGGATAGGATAGAGGATAGGATAGAGGATAGGATATAGGATCGGATAGAGGATAGGATAGGATAGAGGAAAGGATAGGATAGAGGATAGGATAGGTAATTGGATAGGATAGAGGAGAGGATAAGGTAGAGGATAGTATAGGATAGAGGATAGGATGGGATAGAGGATAGGATAGGATAAAGGATAGGATAGGACAGATGATAGGATAGGATAGAGAATAGGATAGGATACAGGATAGGATAGGATAGAGGATAGGATAGAGGATAGGATAGGATAGAGGATAGGAAAGGATAGAGGATAGGAAGGGGTAGAGGATAGGATAGGATAGAGGATAGGATAGGATAGAGGATAGGATAGGATAGAGGATAGGATAGGAAAGAGGATAGGATAGAGGATAGGATAGGATAGAGGATAGGATAGGATAGAGGATAGGATAGGATAGAGGATAGGATAGGTAATTGGATAGGATAGAGAATAGAGTAGGATAGAGGATAGGATAGAGGAGAGGATAGGATAGAGGATAGGATAGGATAGAGTATAGGATAGGATAGAGGATAGGATAGGTAATTGGATAGGATAGAGGATAGGATAAGGTAGAGGATAGTATAGGATAGAGGATAGGATAGGATAGAGGATAGGATAGAGGATAGGATAGGATGGAGGATAGGATAGGATCGAGGATAGGATAGGTAATTGGATAGGATAGAGGATAGGATAGGATAGAGGATAGGATAGGATAGAGGATAGGATAGGATAGATAATAGGATAGGATAGAGGATAGGATAGAGGATAGGATAGAGGATCGGATAGAGGATAGGATAGGATAGAGGAAAGGATAGGATAGAGGATAGGATAGGTAATTGGATAGGATAGAGGATAGGATAAGGTAGAGGATAGTATAGGATAGAGGATAGGATGGGATAGAGGATAGGATAGGATAAAGGATAGGATAGGACAGATGATAGGATAGGATAGAGAATAGGATAGGATACAGGATAGGATAGGATAGAGGATAGGATAGAGGATAGGATAGAGGATAGGATAGGATAGAGGATAGGATAGGATAGAGGATAGGATAGGATAGATGATAGGAAAGGATAGAGGATAGGATGGGGTAGAGGATAGGATAGGATAGAGGATAGGATAGGATAGAGGATAGGATAGGAAAGAGGATAGGATAGAGGATAGGATAGGATAGAGGAGAGGATAGGATAGAGGATAGGATAGGATAGAGGATAGGATAGGATAGAGGATAGGATAGGATAGAGGATAGGATAGGATAGAGGATAGGATAGGATAGAGGATAGGATAGGTAATTGGATAGGATAGAGGATAGGATAAGGTAGAGGATAGTATAGGATAGAGGATAGGATAGGATAGAGGATAGGATAGGATAAAGGATAGGATAGGATAGAGGATAGGATAGGATAGAGGATAGGATAGGTTAGAGGATAGGATAGGATAGAGGATAGGATAGGTAATTGGATAGGATAGAGTATAGGATAAGGTAGAGGATAGGATAGGATAGAGGATCGGATAGAGGATAGGATAGGATAGAGGATCGGATAGAGGATAGGATAGGATAGAGGATCGGATAGAGGATAGGATAGGACAGAGGATAGGATAGGATAGAGGATAGAGTAGGATAGAGGATAGGATAGGATAAAGGGTAGGATTGGATAGAGGATCGGATAGAGGATAGAATAGGATAGAGGATAGGATAGGATAGAGGATAGGATAGGAAAGAGGATAGGATAGGATAGAGGGTAGGATAGGATAGAGGATAGGATAGGATAGAGGATAGGATAGGATAGAGGATGGGATACGATAGAGGATAGGATATGATAGAGGATAGGATAGGATAGAGGATCGGATAGAGGATAGGATAGGATAGAGGAAAGGATAGGATAGAGGATAGGATAGGATAGAGGATAGAATAGGATAGATGATAGGATAGGATAGAGAATAGGATAGGATAGAGGATAGGATAGGATAGAGGATAGGATAGAGGATAGGATAGAGGATAGGATAGGATAGAGGATAGGAAAGGATAGAGGATAGGATGGGATAGAGGATAGGATAGGATAGAGGATAGGATAGAGGATAGGATAGGATAGAGGATAGGATAGGATGGAGGATAGGATAGGATAGAGGATAGGATAGAGGATAGGATAGGATAGAGGATAGGATAGGTAATTGGATAGGATAGAGTATAGGATAAGGTAGAGGATAGGATAGGATAGGATAGAGGATAGGATAGGATAGAGGATAGGATAGAGGATCGGATAGAGGATAGGATATGATAGAGGAAAGTATAGGGTAGAGGATAGGATAGGTAATTGGATAGGATAGAGGATAGGATAGGTAATTGGATAGGATAGAGGATAGGATAGGTAATTGGATAGGATAGAGGATAGGATAAGGTAGAGGATAGTATAGGATAGAGGATAGGATAGGATAGAGTATAGGATAGGGTAAAGGATAGGATAGGATAGAGGATAGGATAGGATAGAGGATAGGATAGGATAGAGGATCGGGTAGAGGATAGGATAGGATAGAGGATAGGATAGGATAGAGGATAGTATAGGATAGAGGATAAGATAGAATAGAGGATAGGATAAGATAAAGGATAGGATAGGATAGAGGATAGGATAGGATAGGATAGAGGATAGGATAGGATAGGATAGGATAGGATAGGATAGAGGATAGGATAGGATAGGATAGAGGATAGGATAGGATAGGATAGAGGATAGGATAGAGGATAGGATAGGACAGAGGATCGGATAGAGGATAGGATAGGATAGAGGATAGGATATGATAGAGTAAACGATATTATAGAGGATAGGATAGGACAGAGGATCGGATAGAGGATAGGATAGGATAGAGGATGGCATAGAGGATAGGATAGAGGATAGGATAGGATAGAGGATAGGATAGGAAAGAGGATAGGATAGGATACGATAGAGGATAGGATAGATGATAGGATAGGATAGAGGATAGGATAGGATAGAGGATAGAGTAGGATAGAGGATAGGATAGGATAAAGGATAGGATTGGATAGAGGATCGGATAGAGGATAGAATAGGATAGAGGATAGGATAGGATAGAGGATAGTATAGGATAGAGGATAGGATAGAATAGAGGATAGGATAAGATAAAGGATAGGATAGGATAGAGGATAGGATAGGATAGGATAGAGGATAGGATAGGATAGAGGATAGGATAGGATAGAGGATAGGATAGGATAGAGGATAGGATAGGATAGAGGATAGGATAGGATAGAGGATAGGATAGGATAAAGGATAGGATAGGATAGAGGATAGGATAGGATAGAGGATAGGATAGGATAGAGGATCGGATAGAGGATAGGATAGGATAGAGGATCGGATAGAGGATAGGATAGGACAGAGGATAGGATAGGATAGAGGATAGAGTAGGATAGAGGATAGGATAGGATAAAGGGTAGGATTGGATAGAGGATCGGATAGAGGATAGGATAGGATAGAGGATAGTATAGGATAGAGGATAGGATAGAATAGAGGATAGGATAGGATAAAGGATAGGATAGGATAGAGGATAGGATAGGATAGGATAGAGGATAGGATAGGATAGGATAGGATAGAGGATAGGATAGGATAGGATAGAGGATAGGATAGGATAGGATAGAGGATAGGATAGAGGATAGGATAGAGGATAGGATAGGACAGAGGATCGGATAGGATAGGTTAGAGGATAGGATAGGATAGAGGATAGGATAGAGGATAGGATAGGTAATTGGATAGGATAGAGTATAGGATAAGGTAGAGGATAGGATAGGATAGAGGATATAATAGGGTAGAGGATAGGATAGGATAGAGGATAGGATAGGAAAGAGGATAGGATAGGATAGAGGGTAGGATAGGATAGACTATAGGATAGAGGATAGGATAGGATAGAGGATAGGATAGGATAGAGGATGGGATAGGATAGAGGATAGGATAGGATAGAGGATCGGATAGAGGATAGGATAGGATAGAGGATCGGATAGAGGATAGGATAGGATAGAGGAAAGGATAGGATAGAGGATAGGATAGGATAGAGGATAGAATAGGATAGATGATAGGATAGGATAGAGAATAGGATAGGATAGAGGATAGGATAGGATAGAGGATAGGATAGAGGATAGGATAGAGGATAGGATAGGATAGAGGATAGGAAAGGATAGAGGATAGGATGGGATAGAGGATAGGATAGGATAGAGGATAGGATAGAGGATAGGATAGGATAGAGGATAGGATAGGATGGAGGATAGGATAGGATAGAGGATAGGATAGAGGATAGGATAGGTAATTGGATAGGATAGAGTATAGGATAAGGTAGAGGATAGGATAGGATAGGATAGAGGATAGGATAGGATAGAGGATAGGATAGAGGATCGGATAGAGGATAGGATATGATAGAGGAAAGTATAGGGTAGAGGATAGGATAGGTAATTGGATAGGATAGAGGATAGGATAGGTAATTGGATAGGATAGAGGATAGGATAAGGTAGAGGATAGTATAGGATAGAGGATAGGATAGGATAGAGTATAGGATAGGGTAAAGGATAGGATAGGATAGAGGATAGGATAGGATAGAGGATAGGATAGGATAGAGGATCGGGTAGAGGATAGGATAGGATAGAGGATCGGATAGAGGATAGGATAGGATAGAGGATAGGATAGGATAGAGGATAGAGTAGGATAGAGGATAGGATAGGATAAAGGATAGGATTGGATAGAGGATCGGATAGAGGATAGAATAGGATAGAGGATAGGATAGGATAGAGGATAGTATAGGATAGAGGATAGGATAGAATAGAGGATAGGATAAGATAAAGGATAGGATAGGATAGAGGATAGGATAGGATAGGATAGAGGATAGGATAGGATAGGATAGGATAGGATAGGATAGAGGATAGGATAGGATAGGATAGAGGATAGGATAGGATAGGATAGAGGATAGGATAGAGGATAGGATAGGACAGAGGATCGGATAGAGGATAGGATAGGATAGAGGATAGGATATGATAGAGTAAACGATATTATAGAGGATAGGATAGGACAGAGGATCGGATAGAGGATAGGATAGGATAGAGGATGGCATAGAGGATAGGATAGAGGATAGGATAGGATAGAGGATAGGATAGGAAAGAGGATAGGATAGGATACGATAGAGGATAGGATAGATGATAGGATAGGATAGAGGATCTGATAGAGGATACGATCGGATAGAGGATAGGATAGGATAGAGGATCGGATAGGTAATTGGATAGGATAGGGGAGAGGATAAGGTAGAGACTAGTATAGGATAGAGGATCTGATAGAGGATAGGATAGGATAGAGGATAGGATAGGATAGAGGATAGGATAGGATAGAGGATAGGATAGGATAGAGGATAGGATAGGATAGAGGATAGGATAGGATAAAGGATAGGATAGGATAGAGGATAGGATAGGATAGAGGATAGGATAGGATAGAGGATCGGATAGAGGATAGGATAGGATAGAGGATCGGATAGAGGATAGGATAGGACAGAGGATAGGATAGGATAGAGGATAGAGTAGGATAGAGGATAGGATAGGATAAAGGGTAGGATTGGATAGAGGATCGGATAGAGGATAGGATAGGATAGAGGATAGTATAGGATAGAGGATAGGATAGAATAGAGGATAGGATAGGATAAAGGATAGGATAGGATAGAGGATAGGATAGGATAGGATAGAGGATAGGATAGGATAGGATAGGATAGAGGATAGGATAGGATAGGATAGAGGATAGGATAGGATAGGATAGAGGATAGGATAGAGGATAGGATAGAGGATAGGATAGGACAGAGGATCGGATAGGATAGGTTAGAGGATAGGATAGGATAGAGGATAGGATAGAGGATAGGATAGGTAATTGGATAGGATAGAGTATAGGATAAGGTAGAGGATAGGATAGGATAGAGGATAGAGTAGGATAGAGGATAGGATAGGATAAAGGGTAGGATTGGATAGAGGATCGGATAGAGGATAGGATAGGATAGAGGATAGTATAGGATAGAGGATAGGATAGAATAGAGGATAGGATAGGATAAAGGATAGGATAGGATAGAGGATAGGATAGGATAGGATAGAGGATAGGATAGGATAGGATAGGATAGAGGATAGGATAGGATAGGATAGAGGATAGGATAGGATAGGATAGAGGATAGGATAGAGGATAGGATAGAGGATAGGATAGGACAGAGGATCGGATAGGATAGGTTAGAGGATAGGATAGGATAGAGGATAGGATAGAGGATAGGATAGGTAATTGGATAGGATAGAGTATAGGATAAGGTAGAGGATAGGATAGGATAGAGGATATAATAGGGTAGAGGATAGGATAGGATAGAGGATAGGATAGGAAAGAGGATAGGATAGGATAGAGGGTAGGATAGGATAGACTATAGGATAGAGGATAGGATAGGATAGAGGATAGGATAGGATAGAGGATGGGATAGGATAGAGGATAGGATAGGATAGAGGATCGGATAGAGGATAGGATAGGATAGAGGATCGGATAGAGGATAGGATAGGATAGAGGAAAGGATAGGATAGAGGATAGGATAGGATAGAGGATAGAATAGGATAGATGATAGGATAGGATAGAGAATAGGATAGGATAGAGGATAGGATAGGATAGAGGATAGGATAGAGGATAGGATAGAGGATAGGATAGGATAGAGGATAGGAAAGGATAGAGGATAGGATGGGATAGAGGATAGGATAGGATAGAGGATAGGATAGAGGATAGGATAGGATAGAGGATAGGATAGGATGGAGGATAGGATAGGATAGAGGATAGGATAGAGGATAGGATAGGTAATTGGATAGGATAGAGTATAGGATAAGGTAGAGGATAGGATAGGATAGGATAGAGGATAGGATAGGATAGAGGATAGGATAGAGGATCGGATAGAGGATAGGATATGATAGAGGAAAGTATAGGGTAGAGGATAGGATAGGTAATTGGATAGGATAGAGGATAGGATAGGTAATTGGATAGGATAGAGGATAGGATAAGGTAGAGGATAGTATAGGATAGAGGATAGGATAGGATAGAGTATAGGATAGGGTAAAGGATAGGATAGGATAGAGGATGGGATAGGATAGAGGATAGGATAGGATAGAGGATCGGGTAGAGGATAGGATAGGATAGAGGATCGGATAGAGGATAGGATAGGATAGAGGATAGGATAGGATAGAGGATAGAGTAGGATAGAGGATAGGATAGGATAAAGGATAGGATTGGATAGAGGATCGGATAGAGGATAGAATAGGATAGAGGATAGGATAGGATAGAGGATAGTATAGGATAGAGGATAGGATAGAATAGAGGATAGGATAAGATAAAGGATAGGATAGGATAGAGGATAGGATAGGATAGGATAGAGGATAGGATAGGATAGGATAGGATAGGATAGGATAGAGGATAGGATAGGATAGGATAGAGGATAGGATAGGATAGGATAGAGGATAGGATAGAGGATAGGATAGGACAGAGGATCGGATAGAGGATAGGATAGGATAGAGGATAGGATATGATAGAGTAAACGATATTATAGAGGATAGGATAGGACAGAGGATCGGATAGAGGATAGGATAGGATAGAGGATGGCATAGAGGATAGGATAGAGGATAGGATAGGATAGAGGATAGGATAGGAAAGAGGATAGGATAGGATACGATAGAGGATAGGATAGATGATAGGATAGGATAGAGGATCTGATAGAGGATACGATCGGATAGAGGATAGGATAGGATAGAGGATCGGATAGGTAATTGGATAGGATAGGGGAGAGGATAAGGTAGAGACTAGTATAGGATAGAGGATCTGATAGAGGATAGGATAGGATAGAGGATAGGATAGGATAGAGGATAGGATAGGATAGAGGATAGGATAGGATAGAGGATAGGATAGGATAGAGGATAGGATAGGATAAAGGATAGGATAGGATAGAGGATAGGATAGGATAGAGGATAGGATAGGATAGAGGATCGGATAGAGGATAGGATAGGATAGAGGATCGGATAGAGGATAGGATAGGACAGAGGATAGGATAGGATAGAGGATAGAGTAGGATAGAGGATAGGATAGGATAAAGGGTAGGATTGGATAGAGGATCGGATAGAGGATAGGATAGGATAGAGGATAGTATAGGATAGAGGATAGGATAGAATAGAGGATAGGATAGGATAAAGGATAGGATAGGATAGAGGATAGGATAGGATAGGATAGAGGATAGGATAGGATAGGATAGGATAGAGGATAGGATAGGATAGGATAGAGGATAGGATAGGATAGGATAGAGGATAGGATAGAGGATAGGATAGAGGATAGGATAGGACAGAGGATCGGATAGGATAGGTTAGAGGATAGGATAGGATAGAGGATAGGATAGAGGATAGGATAGGTAATTGGATAGGATAGAGTATAGGATAAGGTAGAGGATAGGATAGGATAGAGGATATAATAGGGTAGAGGATAGGATAGGATAGAGGATAGGATAGGAAAGAGGATAGGATAGGATAGAGGGTAGGATAGGATAGACTATAGGATAGAGGATAGGATAGGATAGAGGATAGGATAGGATAGGGGATGGGATAGGATAGAGGATAGGATATGATAGAGGATAGGATAGGATAGAGGATCGGATAGAGGATCGGATAGGATAGGATAGAGGATAGGATAGGATAGAGGAAAGGATAGGATAGAGGATAGGATAGGTAATTGGATAGGATAGAGGATAGGATAAGTTAGAGGATAGTATAGGACAGAGGATAGGATAGGATAGAGGATAGGATAGGATAAAGGATAGGATAGGATAGAGGATAGGATAGGATGGAGGATAGAATAGGATAGATGATAGGATAGGATAGAGAATAGGATAGGATAGAGGATAGGATAGGATAGAGGATAGGATAGAGGATAGGATAGGATAGAGGATAGGAAAGGATAGAGGATAGGATGGGATAGAGGATAGGATAGGATAGAGGATAGGATAGGATAGAGGATAGGATAGGATGGAGGATAGGATAGGATAGAGGATAGGATAGAGGATAGGATAGAGGATAGGATAGGATAGAGGATAGGATAGGTAATTGGATAGGATAGAGTATAGGATAATGTAGAGGATAGGATAGGATAGAGGATAGGATAGAGGATCGGATAGAGGATAGGATAGGTTAGAGGAAAGGATAGGATAGAGGATAGGATAGGTAATTGGATAGGATAGAGGATAGGATAAGGTAGAGGTTAGTATAGGATAGAGGATAGGATAGGATAGAGTATAGGATAGGGTAAAGGATAGGATAGGATAGAGGATAGGATAGGATAGAGGATAGGATAGGATAGAGGATCGGATAGAGGATAGGATAGGATAGAGGATCGGATAGAGGATAGGATAGGATAGACGATAGGATAGGATAGAGGATAGAGTAGGATAGAGGATAGGATAGGATAAAGGATAGGATTGGATAGAGGATCGGATAGAGGATAGGATAGGATAGAGGATAGTATAGGATAGAGGATAGGATAGAATAGAGGATAGGATAGGATAAAGGATAGGATAGGATAGAGGATAGGATAGGATAGGATAGAGGATAGGATAGGATAGGATAGGATAGAGGATAGGATAGGATAGGATAGAGGATAGGATAGGATAGGATAGAGGATAGGATAGAGGATAGGATAGAGGATAGGATAGGACAGAGGATCGGATAGAGGATAGGATAGGATAGAGGATAGGATATGATAGAGTAAACGATATTATAGAGGATAGGATAGGACAGAGGATCGGATAGAGGATAGGATAGGATAGAGGATGGCATAGAGGATAGGATAGAGGATAGGATAGGATAGAGGATAGGATAGGAAAGAGGATAGGATAGGATACGATAGAGGATAGGATAGATGATAGGATAGGATAGAGGATCTGATAGAGGATACGATCGGATGGAGGATAGGATAGGATAGAGGATAGGATAGAGGATAGGATAGGATAGAGGATAGGAAAGGATAGAGGATAGGATGGGATAGAGGATAGGATAGGATAGAGGATAGGATAGGATAGAGGATAGGATAGGATGGAGGATAGGATAGGATAGAGGATAGGATACGATAGAGGATAGGATAGGTAATTGGATAGGATAGAGTATAGGATAAGGTAGAGGATAGGATAGGATAGGATAGAGGATAGGATAGGATAGAGGATAGGATAGAGGATCGGATAGAGGATAGGATAGGATAGAGGAAAGGATAGGATAGAGGATAGGATAGGTAATTGGATAGGATAGAGGATAGGATAAGGTAGAGGATAGTATAGGATAGAGGATAGGATAGGATAGAGTATAGGATAGGGTAAAGGATAGGATAGGAAAGAGGATAGGATAGGATACGATACAGGATAGGATAGATGATAGGATAGGATAGAGGATCTGATAGAGGATACGATCGGATAGAGGATAGGATAGGATAGAGGATCGGATAGGTAATTGGATAAGATAGGGGAGAGGATAAGGTAGAGACTAGTATAGGATAGAGGATCTGATAGAGGATAGGATAGGATAGAGGATCGGATAGGTAATTGGATAGGATAGGGGAGAGGATAAGGTAGAGACTAGTATAGGATACAGGATCTGATAGAGGATAGGATAGGATGAAGGATAGGATAGGATCGAGGATAGGATAGGTAATTGGATAGGATAGAGGATAGGATGGAGGATAGGATAGGATCGAGGATAGGATAGGTAATTGGATAGGATAGAGGATAGGATAAGGTAGAGGATACTATAGGATAGAGGATAGGATAGGATAGAGGATAGGATAGGATAAAGGATAGGATAGGATAGAGGATAGGATAGGATAGAGGATAGGATAGGTTAGAGGATAGGATATCATAGGATAGAGGATAGGATAGAGGATAGGATAGAGGATGGGATAGGTAATTGGATAGGATAGAGTATAGGATAAGGTAGAGGATAGGATAGGATAGAGGGTAGGATAGGATAGAGGATAGGATAGAGGATAGGATAGGATAGAGGATAGGATAGGATAGAGGATGGGATAGGATACAGGATAGGATATGAGAGAGGATAGGATAGGATAGAGGATCGGATAGAGGATAGGATACTATAGAGGATCGGATAGAGGATAGGATAGGATAGAGGATAGGATAGGATAGAGGATAGGATAGGTAATTGGATAGGATAGAGGATAGGATATGGTAGAGGATAGTATAGGATGGAGGATAGGATAGGATAGAGGATAGAATAGGATAGATGATAGAATAGGATAGAGAATAGGATAGGATAGAGGATAGGATAGGATAGAGGATAGGATAGAGGATAGGATAGGATACAGGATAGGAAAGGATAGAGGATAGGATGGGATAGAGGATAGGATAGGATAGTGGATAGGATAGGATAGAGGATAGGATAGGATAGAGGATAGGAGAGGATAGAGGATAGGATAGAGGATAGGATAGGATAGAGTATAGGATAAGGTAGAGGATAGGATAGGATAGGATAGAGGATAGGATAGGATAGAGGATCGGATAGAGGATAGGATAGGATAGAGGATCGGATAGAGGATAGGATAGGATAGACGATAGGATAGGATAGAGGATAGGATAGGATAGAGGATAGGATAGGTTAGAGGATAGGATAGGATAGGATAGAGGATAGGATAGAGGATAGGATAGAGGATAGGATAGGTAATTGGATAGGATAGAGTATAGGATAAGGTAGAGGATAGGATAGGATAGAGGGTAGGATAGGATAGAGGATAGGATAGAGGATAGGATAGGATAGAGGATAGGATAGGATAGAGGATGGGATAGGATACAGGATAGGATATGAGAGAGGATAGGATAGGATAGAGGATCGGATAGAGGATAGGATAGGATAGAGGATCGGATAGAGGATAGGATAGGATAGAGGATAGGATAGGATAGAGGATAGGATAGGTAATTGGATAGGATAGAGGATAGGATATGGTAGAGGATAGTATAGGATAGAGGATAGGATAGGATAGAGGATAGAATAGGATAGATGATAGAATAGGATAGAGAATAGGATAGGATAGAGGATAGGATAGGATAGAGGATAGGATAGAGGATAGGATAGGATACAGGATAGGAAAGGATAGAGGATAGGATGGGATAGAGGATAGGATAGGATAGAGGATAGGATAGGATAGAGGATAGGATAGGATAGAGGATAGGAGAGGATAGAGGATAGGATAGAGGATAGGATAGGATAGAGTATAGGATAAGGTAGAGGATAGGATAGGATAGGATAGAGGATAGGATAGGATAGAGGATCGGATAGAGGATAGGATAGGATAGAGGATCGGATAGAGGATAGGATAGGATAGACGATAGGATAGGATAGAGGATAGAGTAGGATAGAGGATAGGATAGGATAGAGGATAGGATAGGATAGGATAGAGGATAGGATAGGATAGGATAGGATAGGATAGGATAGGATAGGATAGGATAGAGGATAGGATAGGATAGGATAGAGGATAGGATAGGATAGGATAGAGGATAGGATAGAGGATAGGATAGGATAGGATAGAGGATAGGATAGAGGATAGGATAGGACAGAGGATCGGATAGAGGATAGGATAGGATTGAGGATAGGATATGATAGAGTAAACGATATTATAGAGGATAGGATAGGACAGAGGATCGGATAGAGGATAGGATAGGATAGAGGATGGCATAGAGGATAGGATAGAGGATAGGATAGGATAGAGGATAGGATAGGAAAGAGGATAGGATAGGATACGGTAGAGGATAGGATAGATGACAGGATAGGATAGAGGATCTGATAGAGGATACGATCGGATAGAGGATAGGATAGGATAGAGGATAGGATAGAGGATAGGATAGGATAGAGGATAGGAAAGGATAGAGGATAGGATGGGATAGAGGATAGGATAGGATAGAGGATAGGATAGGATAGAGGATAGGATAGGATGGAGGATAGGATAGGATAGAGGATAGGATAGAGGATAGGATAGAGGATAGGATAGGATAGAGGATAGGATAGGTAATTGGATAGGATAGAGTATAGGATAAGGTAGAGGATAGGATAGGATAGGATAGAGGATAGGATAGGGTAGAGGATAGGATAGAGGATCGGATAGAGGATAGGATAGGATAGAGGAAAGGATAGGATAGAGGATAGGATAGGTAATTGGATAGGATAGAGGATAGGATAAATTAGAGGATAGTATAGGATAGAGGATAGGATAGGATAGAGTATAGGATAGGGTAAAGGATAGGATAGGAAAGAGGATAGGATAGGATACGATAGAGGATAGGATAGATGATAGGATAGGATAGAGGATCTGATAGAGGATACGATCGGATAGAGGATAGGATAGGATAGAGGATCGGATAGGTAATTGGATAGGATAGGGGAGAGGATAAGGTAGAGACTAGTATAGGATAGAGGATCTGATAGAGGATAGGATAGGATAGAGGATCGGATAGGTAATTGGATAGGATAGGGGAAAGGATAAGGTAGAGACTAGTATAGGATACAGGATCTGATAGAGGATAGGATAGGATGAAGGATAGGATAGGATCGAGGATAGGATAGGTAATTGGATAGGATGGAGGATAGGATGGAGGATAGGATAGGATCGAGGATAGGATAGGTAATTGGATAGGATAGAGGATAGGATAAGGTAGAGGATACTATAGGATAGAGGATAGGATAGGATAGAGGATAGGATAGGATAAAGGATAGGATAGGATAGAGGATAGGATAGGATAGAGGATAGGATAGGTTAGAGGATAGGATAGGATAGGATAGAGGATAGGATAGAGGATAGGATAGGTAATTGGATAGGATAGAGTATAGGATAAGGTAGAGGATAGGATAGGATAGAGGGTAGGATAGGATAGAGGATAGGATAGAGGATGGGATAGGATAGAGGATAGGATAGGATAGAGGATGGGATAGGATACAGGATAGGATATGAGAGAGGATAGGATAGGATAGAGGATCGGATAGAGGATAGGATAGGATGGAGGATAGGATAGGATAGAGGATAGGATAGAGGATAGGATACGATAGAGGATAGGATAGGTAATTGGATAGGATAGAGTATAGGATAAGGTAGAGGATAGGATAGGATAGGATAGAGGATAGGATAGGATAGAGGATAGGATAGAGGATCGGATAGAGGATAGGATAGGATAGAGGAAAGGATAGGATAGAGGATAGGATAGGTAATTGGATAGGATAGAGGATAGGATAAGGTAGAGGATAGTATAGGATAGAGGATAGGATAGGATAGAGTATAGGATAGGGTAAAGGATAGGATAGGAAAGAGGATAGGATAGGATACGATACAGGATAGGATAGATGATAGGATAGGATAGAGGATCTGATAGAGGATACGATCGGATAGAGGATAGGATAGGATAGAGGATCGGATAGGTAATTGGATAAGATAGGGGAGAGGATAAGGTAGAGACTAGTATAGGATAGAGGATCTGATAGAGGATAGGATAGGATAGAGGATCGGATAGGTAATTGGATAGGATAGGGGAGAGGATAAGGTAGAGACTAGTATAGGATACAGGATCTGATAGAGGATAGGATAGGATGAAGGATAGGATAGGATCGAGGATAGGATAGGTAATTGGATAGGATAGAGGATAGGATGGAGGATAGGATAGGATCGAGGATAGGATAGGTAATTGGATAGGATAGAGGATAGGATAAGGTAGAGGATACTATAGGATAGAGGATAGGATAGGATAGAGGATAGGATAGGATAAAGGATAGGATAGGATAGAGGATAGGATAGGATAGAGGATAGGATAGGTTAGAGGATAGGATAGGATAGGATAGAGGATAGGATAGAGGATAGGATAGAGGATGGGATAGGTAATTGGATAGGATAGAGTATAGGATAAGGTAGAGGATAGGATAGGATAGAGGGTAGGATAGGATAGAGGATAGGATAGAGGATAGGATAGGATAGAGGATAGGATAGGATAGAGGATGGGATAGGATACAGGATAGGATATGAGAGAGGATAGGATAGGATAGAGGATCGGATAGAGGATAGGATAGGATAGAGGATCGGATAGAGGATAGGATAGGATAGAGGATAGGATAGGATAGAGGATAGGATAGGATAGAGGATAGGATAGGTAATTGGATAGGATAGAGGATAGGATATGGTAGAGGATAGTATAGGATGGAGGATAGGATAGGATAGAGGATAGAATAGGATAGATGATAGAATAGGATAGAGAATAGGATAGGATAGAGGATAGGATAGGATAGAGGATAGGATAGAGGATAGGATAGGATACAGGATAGGAAAGGATAGAGGATAGGATGGGATAGAGGATAGGATAGGATAGTGGATAGGATAGGATAGAGGATAGGATAGGATAGAGGATAGGAGAGGATAGAGGATAGGATAGAGGATAGGATAGGATAGAGTATAGGATAAGGTAGAGGATAGGATAGGATAGGATAGAGGATAGGATAGGATAGAGGATCGGATAGAGGATAGGATAGGATAGAGGATCGGATAGAGGATAGGATAGGATAGACGATAGGATAGGATAGAGGATAGGATAGGATAGAGGATAGGATAGGATAGAGGATAGGATAGGTTAGAGGATAGGATAGGATAGGATAGAGGATAGGATAGAGGATAGGATAGAGGATAGGATAGGTAATTGGATAGGATAGAGTATAGGATAAGGTAGAGGATAGGATAGGATAGAGGGTAGGATAGGATAGAGGATAGGATAGAGGATAGGGTAGGATAGAGGATAGGATAGGATAGAGGATGGGATAGGATACAGGATAGGATATGAGAGAGGATAGGATAGGATAGAGGATCGGATAGAGGATAGGATAGGATAGAGGATCGGATAGAGGATAGGATAGGATAGAGGATAGGATAGGATAGAGGATAGGATAGGTAATTGGATAGGATAGAGGATAGGATATGGTAGAGGATAGTATAGGATAGAGGAAGAGGATAGGATAGAGGATAGAATAGGATAGATGATAGAATAGGATAGAGAATAGGATAGGATAGAGGATAGGATAGGATAGAGGATAGGATAGAGGATAGGATAGGATACAGGATAGGAAAGGATAGAGGATAGGATGGGATAGAGGATAGGATAGGATAGAGGATAGGATAGGATAGAGGATAGGATAGGATAGAGGATAGGAGAGGATAGAGGATAGGATAGAGGATAGGATAGGATAGAGTATAGGATAAGGTAGAGGATAGGATAGGATAGGATAGAGGATAGGATAGGATAGAGGATCGGATAGAGGATAGGATAGGATAGAGGATCGGATAGAGGATAGGATAGGATAGACGATAGGATAGGATAGAGGATAGAGTAGGATAGAGGATAGGATAGGATAGAGGATAGGATAGGATAGGATAGAGGATAGGATAGGATAGGATAGGATAGGATAGGATAGGATAGGATAGAGGATAGGATAGGATAGGATAGAGGATAGGATAGGATAGGATAGAGGATAGGATAGAGGATAGGATAGGATAGGATAGAGGATAGGATAGAGGATAGGATAGGACAGAGGATCGGATAGAGGATAGGATAGGATAGAGGATAGGATATGATAGAGTAAACGATATTATAGAGGATAGGATAGGACAGAGGATCGGATAGAGGATAGGATAGGATAGAGGATGGCATAGAGGATAGGATAGAGGATAGGATAGGATAGAGGATAGGATAGGAAAGAGGATAGGATAGGATACGGTAGAGGATAGGATAGATGACAGGATAGGATAGAGGATCTGATAGAGGATACGATCGGATAGAGGATAGGATAGGATAGAGGATAGGATAGAGGATAGGATAGGATAGAGGATAGGAAAGGATAGAGGATAGGATGGGATAGAGGATAGGATAGGATAGAGGATAGGATAGGATAGAGGATAGGATAGGATGGAGGATAGGATAGGATAGAGGATAGGATAGAGGATAGGATAGAGGATAGGATAGGATAGAGGATAGGATAGGTAATTGGATAGGATAGAGTATAGGATAAGGTAGAGGATAGGATAGGATAGGATAGAGGATAGGATAGGATAGAGGATAGGATAGAGGATCGGATAGAGGATAGGATAGGATAGAGGAAAGGATAGGATAGAGGATAGGATAGGTAATTGGATAGGATAGAGGATAGGATAAATTAGAGGATAGTATAGGATAGAGGATAGGATAGGATAGAGTATAGGATAGGGTAAAGGATAGGATAGGAAAGAGGATAGGATAGGATACGATAGAGGATAGGATAGATGATAGGATAGGATAGAGGATCTGATAGAGGATACGATCGGATAGAGGATAGGATAGGATAGAGGATCGGATAGGTAATTGGATAGGATAGGGGAGAGGATAAGGTAGAGACTAGTATAGGATAGAGGATCTGATAGAGGATAGGATAGGATAGAGGATCGGATAGGTAATTGGATAGGATAGGGGAAAGGATAAGGTAGAGACTAGTATAGGATACAGGATCTGATAGAGGATAGGATAGGATGAAGGATAGGATAGGATCGAGGATAGGATAGGTAATTGGATAGGATGGAGGATAGGATGGAGGATAGGATAGGATCGAGGATAGGATAGGTAATTGGATAGGATAGAGGATAGGATAAGGTAGAGGATACTATAGGATAGAGGATAGGATAGGATAGAGGATAGGATAGGATAAAGGATAGGATAGGATAGAGGATAGGATAGGATAGAGGATAGGATAGGTTAGAGGATAGGATAGGATAGGATAGAGGATAGGATAGAGGATAGGATAGAGGATAGGATAGGTAATTGGATAGGATAGAGTATAGGATAAGGTAGAGGATAGGATAGGATAGAGGGTAGGATAGGATAGAGGATAGGATAGAGGATGGGATAGGATAGAGGATAGGATAGGATAGAGGATGGGATAGGATACAGGATAGGATATGAGAGAGGATAGGATAGGATAGAGGATCGGATAGAGGATAGGATAGGATAGAGGATCGGATAGAGGATAGGATAGGATAGAGGATAGGATAGGATAGAGGATAGGATAGGATAGAGGATAGGATAGAGGATAGGATAGGTAATTGGATAGGATAGAGGATAGGATATGGTAGAGGATAGTATAGGATAGAGGATAGGATAGGATAGAGAATAGAATAGGATAGATGATAGAATAGGATAGAGAATAGGATAGGATAGAGGATAGGATAGGATAGAGGATAGGATAGAGGATAGGATAGGATACAGGATAGGAAAGGATAGAGGATAGGATGGGATAGAGGATAGGATAGGATAGAGGATAGGATAGGATAGAGGATAGGATAGGATAGAGGAGAGGAGAGGATAGAGGATAGGATAGAGGATAGGATAGGATAGAGTATAGGATAAGGTAGAGGATAGGATAGGATAGGATAGAGGATAGGATAGGATAGAGGATAGGATAGAGGATCGGATAGAGGATAGGATAGGATAGAGGATGGTATAGAGGATAGGATAGAGGATAGGATAGGATAAAGGATAGGATAGGATAGAGGATAGGATAGGATAGAGGATAGGATAGGATAGAGGATCGGATAGAGGATAGGATAGGATGGAGGATCGGATAGAGGATAGGATAGGATAGAGGATAGGAAAGGATAGAGGATAGGATGGGGTAGAGGATAGGATAGGATAGAGGATAGGATAGGATAGAGGATAGGATAGGATAGAGGATAGGATAGGAAAGAGGATAGGATAGAGGATAGGATAGGATAGAGGATAGGATAGGATAGAGGATAGGATAGGATAGAGGATAGGATAGGATAGAGGATAGGATAGGATAGAGGATAGGATAGAGGATAGGATAGGATAGAGGATCGGATAGGTAATTGGATAGGATAGGGGAGAGGATAAGGTAGAGACTAGTATAGGATAGAGGATCTGATAGAGGATAGGATAGGATGAAGGATAGGATAGGATCGAGGATAGGATAGGTAATTGGATAGGATATAGGATAGGATGGAGGATAGTCTAGGATCGAGGATAGGATAGGTAATTGGATAGGATAGAGGATAGGATAAGGTAGAGGATAGTATAGGATAGAGGATAGGATAGGATAGAGGATAGGATAGGATAAAGGATAGGATAGGATAGAGGATAGGATAGGATAGAGGATAGGATAGGTTAGAGGATAGGATAGGATAGGATAGAGGATAGGATAGAGGATAGGATAGAGGATAGGAGAGGATAGAGGATAGGATAGAGGATAGGATAGGATAGAGTATAGGATGGGGTAGAGGATAGGATAGGATAGAGGATAGGATAGGATAGAGGATAGGATAGGATAGAGGATAGGATAGGAAAGAGGATAGGATAGAGGATAGGATAGGATAGAGGATAGGATAGGATAGAGGATAGGATAGGATAGAGGATAGGATAGGATAGAGGATAGGATAGGATAGAGGATAGGATAGGATAGAGGATAGGATAGAGGATAGGATAGGATAGAGGATAGGAAAGGATAGAGGATAGGATGGGATAGAGGATAGGATAGGATAAAGGATAGGATAGGATAGAGGATAGGATAGAGGATAGGATAGGATAGAGGAAAGGATAGGATAGAGGATAGGATAGGAAAGAGGATAGGATAGGATACGGTAGAGGATAGGATAGATGACAGGATAGGATAGAGGATCTGATAGAGGATACGATCGGATAGAGGATAGGATAGGATAGAGGATAGGATAGAGGATAGGATAGGATAGAGGATAGGAAAGGATAGAGGATAGGATGGGATAGAGGATAGGATAGGATAGAGGATAGGATAGGATAGAGGATAGGATAGGATGGAGGATAGGATAGGATAGAGGATAGGATAGAGGATAGGATAGAGGATAGGATAGGATAGAGGATAGGATAGGTAATTGGATAGGATAGAGTATAGGATAAGGTAGAGGATAGGATAGGATAGGATAGAGGATAGGATAGGATAGAGGATAGGATAGAGGATCGGATAGAGGATAGGATAGGATAGAGGAAAGGATAGGATAGAGGATAGGATAGGTAATTGGATAGGATAGAGGATAGGATAAATTAGAGGATAGTATGGGATAGAGGATAGGATAGGATAGAGTATAGGATAGGGTAAAGGATAGGATAGGAAAGAGGATAGGATAGGATACGATAGAGGATAGGATAGATGATAGGATAGGATAGAGGATCTGATAGAGGATACGATCGGATAGAGGATAGGATAGGATAGAGGATCGGATAGGTAATTGGATAGGATAGGGGAGAGGATAAGGTAGAGACTAGTATAGGATAGAGGATCTGATAGAGGATAGGATAGGATAGAGGATCGGATAGGTAATTGGATAGGATAGGGGAAAGGATAAGGTAGAGACTAGTATAGGATACAGGATCTGATAGAGGATAGGATAGGATGAAGGATAGGATAGGATCGAGGATAGGATAGGTAATTGGATAGGATGGAGGATAGGATGGAGGATAGGATAGGATCGAGGATAGGATAGGTAATTGGATAGGATAGAGGATAGGATAAGGTAGAGGATACTATAGGATAGAGGATAGGATAGGATAGAGGATAGGATAGGATAAAGGATAGGATAGGATAGAGGATAGGATAGGATAGAGGATAGGATAGGTTAGAGGATAGGATAGGATAGGATAGAGGATAGGATAGAGGATAGGATAGAGGATAGGATAGGTAATTGGATAGGATAGAGTATAGGATAAGGTAGAGGATAGGATAGGATAGAGGGTAGGATAGGATAGAGGATAGGATAGAGGATGGGATAGGATAGAGGATAGGATAGGATAGAGGATGGGATAGGATACAGGATAGGATATGAGAGAGGATAGGATAGGATAGAGGATCGGATAGAGGATAGGATAGGATAGAGGATCGGATAGAGGATAGGATAGGATAGAGGATAAGATAGGATAGAGGATAGGATAGGATAGAGGATAGGATAGGTAATTGGATAGGATAGAGGATAGGATATGGTAGAGGATAGTATAGGATAGAGGATAGGATAGGATAGAGAATAGAATAGGATAGATGATAGAATAGGATAGAGAATAGGATAGGATAGAGGATAGGATAGGATAGAGGATAGGATAGAGGATAGGATAGGATACAGGATAGGAAAGGATAGAGGATAGGATGGGATAGAGGATAGGATAGGATAGAGGATAGGATAGGATAGAGGATAGGATAGGATAGAGGAGAGGAGAGGATAGAGGATAGGATAGAGGATAGGATAGGATAGAGTATAGGATAAGGTAGAGGATAGGATAGGATAGGATAGAGGATAGGATAGGATAGAGGATAGGATAGAGGATCGGATAGAGGATAGGATAGGATAGAGGATGGTATAGAGGATAGGATAGAGGATAGGATAGGATAAAGGATAGGATAGGATAGAGGATAGGATAGGATAGAGGATAGGATAGGATAGAGGATCGGATAGAGGATAGGATAGGATGGAGGATCGGATAGAGGATAGGATAGGATAGAGGATAGGAAAGGATAGAGGATAGGATGGGGTAGAGGATAGGATAGGATAGAGGATAGGATAGGATAGAGGATAGGATAGGATAGAGGATAGGATAGGAAAGAGGATAGGATAGAGGATAGGATAGGATAGAGGATAGGATAGGATAGAGGATAGGATAGGATAGAGGATAGGATAGGATAGAGGATAGGATAGGATAGAGGATAGGATAGAGGATAGGATAGGATAGAGGATCGGATAGGTAATTGGATAGGATAGGGGAGAGGATAAGGTAGAGACTAGTATAGGATAGAGGATCTGATAGAGGATAGGATAGGATGAAGGATAGGATAGGATCGAGGATAGGATAGGTAATTGGATAGGATATAGGATAGGATGGAGGATAGTCTAGGATCGAGGATAGGATAGGTAATTGGATAGGATAGAGGATAGGATAAGGTAGAGGATAGTATAGGATAGAGGATAGGATAGGATAGAGGATAGGATAGGATAAAGGATAGGATAGGATAGAGGATAGGATAGGATAGAGGATAGGATAGGTTAGAGGATAGGATAGGATAGGATAGAGGATAGGATAGAGGATAGGATAGAGGATAGGAGAGGATAGAGGATAGGATAGAGGATAGGATAGGATAGAGTATAGGATAAGGTAGAGGATAGGATAGGATAGGATAGAGGATAGGATAGGATAGAGGATAGGATAGAGGATCGGATAGAGGATAGGATAGGATAGAGGATGGTATAGAGGATAGGATAGAGGATAGGATAGGATAAAGGATAGGATAGGATAGAGGATAGGATAGGATAGAGGATAGGATAGGATAGAGGATCGGATAGAGGATAGGATAGGATAGAGGATCGGATAGAGGATAGGATAGGATAGAGGATAGGAAAGGATAGAGGATAGGATGGGGTAGAGGATAGGATAGGATAGAGGATAGGATAGGATAGAGGATAGGATAGGATAGAGGATAGGATAGGAAAGAGGATAGGATAGAGGATAGGATAGGATAGAGGATAGGATAGGATAGAGGATAGGATAGGATAGAGGATAGGATAGGATAGAGGATAGGATAGGATAGAGGATAGGATAGGATAGAGGATAGGATAGAGGATAGGATAGGATAGAGGATAGGAAAGGATAGAGGATAGGATGGGATAGAGGATAGGATAGGATAAAGGATAGGATAGGATAGAGGATAGGATAGGATGGAGGATAGGATAGGATAGAGGATAGGATAGAGGATAGGATAGGATAGAGGATAGGATAGGTAATTGGATAGGATAGAGTATAGGATAATGTAGAGGATAGGATAGGATAGGATAGGATAGAGGATAGGATAGAGGATCGGATAGAGGATAGGATAGGATAGAGGAAAGGATAGGATAGAGGATAGGATAGGTAATTGGATAGGATAGAGGATAGGATAAGGTAGAGGATAGTATAGGATAGAGGATAGGATAGGATAGAGTATAGGATAGGGTAAAGGATAGGATAGGATAGAGGATAGGATAGGATAGAGGATCGGATAGAGGATAGGATAGGATAGAGGATCGGATAGAGGATAGGATAGGATAGAGGATAGGATAGGATAGAGGATAGGATAGGATAGAGGATAGAGTAGGATAGAGGATAGGATAGGATAAAGGATAGGATTGGATAGAGGATCGGATAGAGGATAGAATAGGATAGAGGATAGGATAGGATAGAGGATAGTATAGGATAGAGGATAGGATAGAATAGAGGATAGGATAGGATAAAGGATAGGATAGAGGATAGGATAGGATAGGATAGAGGATAGGATAGGATAGGATAGGATAGGATAGGATAGGATAGAGGATAGGATAGGATAGGATAGAGGATAGGATAGGATAGGATAGAGGATAGGATAGAGGATAGGATAGGACAGAGGATCGGATAGAGGATAGGATAGGATAGAGGATAGGATATGATAGAGTAAACGATATTATAGAGGATAGGATAGGACAGAGGATCGGATAGAGGATAGGATAGGATAGAGGATCGGATAGGTAATTGGATAGGATAGGGGAGAGGATAAGGTAGAGACTAGTATAGGATAGAGGATCTGATAGAGGATAGGATAGGATGAAGGATAGGATAGGATCGAGGATAGGATAGGTAATTGGATAGGATATAGGATAGGATGGAGGATAGTCTAGGATCGAGGATAGGATAGGTAATTGGATAGGATAGAGGATAGGATAAGGTAGAGGATAGTATAGGATAGAGGATAGGATAGGATAGAGGATAGGATAGGATAAAGGATAGGATAGGATAGAGGATAGGATAGGATAGAGGATAGGATAGGTTAGAGGATAGGATAGGATAGGATAGAGGATAGGATAGAGGATAGGATAGGTAATTGGATAGGATAGAGTATAGGATAAGGTAGAGGATAGGATAGGATAGAGGGTAGGATAGGATAGAGGATAGGATAGAGGATAGGATAGGATAGAGGATAGGATAGGATAGAGGATGGGATAGGATACAGGATAGGATATGAGAGAGGATAGGATAGGATAGAGGATCGGATAGAGGATAGGATAGGATAGAGGATCGGATAGAGGATAGGATAGGATAGAGGATAGGATAGGATAGAGGATAGAGTAGGATAGAGGATAGGATAGGATAAAGGATAGGATTGGATAGAGGATCGGATAGAGGATAGAATAGGATAGAGGATAGGATAGGATAGAGGATAGTATAGGATAGAGGATCGGATAGGATAGGATAGAGGATAGGATAGAGGATAGGGTAGACGATCGGATAGAGGATAGGATAGGATAGAGGAAAGGATAGGATAGAGGATAGGATAGGTAATTGGATAGGATAGAGGATAGGATAAGTTAGAGGATAGTATAGGATAGAGGATAGGATAGGATAGAGGATAGGATAGGATAAAGGATAGGATAGTATAGAGGATATCATAGGATAGAGGATAGAATAGGATAGATGATAGGATAGGATTGAGAATAGGATAGGATAGAGGATAGGATAGGATAGAGGATAGGATAGGATAGAGGATAGGAAAGGATAGAGGATAGGATGGGATAGAGGATAGGATAGGATAGAGGATAGGATAGGATAGAGGATAGGATAGGATAGATAATAGGATAGGATAGAGGATAGGATAGAGGATAGGATAGAGGATCGGATAGAGGATAGGATAGGATAGAGGAAAGGATAGGATAGAGGATAGGATAGGTAATTGGATAGGATAGAGGATAGGATAAGGTAGAGGATAGTATAGGATAGAGGATAGGATGGGATAGAGGATAGGATAGGATAAAGGATAGGATAGGACAGATGATAGGATAGGATAGAGAATAGGATAGGATACAGGATAGGATAGGATAGAGGATAGGATAGAGGATAGGATAGAGGATAGGATAGGATAGAGGATAGGATAGGATAGAGGATAGGATAGGATAGATGATAGGAAAGGATAGAGGATAGGATGGGGTAGAGGATAGGATAGGATAGAGGATAGGATAGGATAGAGGATAGGATAGGAAAGAGGATAGGATAGAGGATAGGATAGGATAGAGGAGAGGATAGGATAGAGGATAGGATAGGATAGAGGATAGGATAGGATAGAGGATAGGATAGGTAATTGGATAGGATAGAGGATAGGATAAGGTAGAGGATAGTATAGGATAGAGGATAGGATAGGATAGAGGATAGGATAGGATAAAGGATAGGATAGGATAGAGGATAGGATAGGATAGAGGATAGGATAGGTTAGAGGATAGGATAGGATAGAGGATAGGATAGAGGATAGGATAGGTAATTGGATAGGATAGAGTATAGGATAAGGTAGAGGATAGGATAGGATAGAGGATCGGATAGAGGATAGGATAGGATAGAGGATCGGATAGAGGATAGGATAGGATAGAGGATCGGATAGAGGATAGGATAGGACAGAGGATAGGATAGGATAGAGGATAGAGTAGGATAGAGGATAGGATAGGATAAAGGGTAGGATTGGATAGAGGATCGGATAGAGGATAGAATAGGATAGAGGATAGGATAGGATAGAGGATAGGATAGGAAAGAGGATAGGATAGGATAGAGGGTAGGATAGGATAGAGGATAGGATAGAGGATAGGATAGAGGATAGGATAGGATAGAGGATAGGATAGGATAGAGGATGGGATACGATAGAGGATAGGATATGATAGAGGATAGGATAGGATAGAGGATCGGATAGAGGATAGGATAGGATAGAGGAAAGGATAGGATAGAGGATAGGATAGGATAGAGGATAGAATAGGATAGATGATAGGATAGGATAGAGAATAGGATAGGATAGAGGATAGGATAGGATAGAGGATAGGATAGAGGATAGGATAGAGGATAGGATAGGATAGAGGATAGGAAAGGATAGAGGATAGGATGGGATAGAGGATAGGATAGGATAGAGGATAGGATTGAGGATAGGATAGGATAGAGGATAGGATAGGATGGAGGATAGGATAGGATAGAGGATAGGATAGAGGATAGGATAGGATAGAGGATAGGATAGGTAATTGGATAGGATAGAGTATAGGATAAGGTAGAGGATAGGATAGGATAGGATAGAGGATAGGATAGGATAGAGGATAGGATAGAGGATCGGATAGAGGATAGGATATGATAGAGGAAAGTATAGGGTAGAGGATAGGATAGGTAATTGGATAGGATAGAGGATAGGATAGGTAATTGGATAGGATAGAGGATAGGATAGGTAATTGGATAGGATAGAGGATAGGATAAGGTAGAGGATAGTATAGGATAGAGGATAGGATAGGATAGAGTATAGGATAGGGTAAAGGATAGGATAGGATAGAGGATAGGATAGGATAGAGGATAGGATAGGATAGAGGATCGGGTAGAGGATAGGATAGGATAGAGGATCGGATAGAGGATAGGATAGGATAGAGGATAGGATAGGATAGAGGATAGAGTAGGATAGAGGATAGGATAGGATAAAGGATAGGATTGGATAGAGGATCGGATAGAGGATAGAATAGGATAGAGGATAGGATAGGATAGAGGATAGTATAGGATAGAGGATAGGATAGAATAGAGGATAGGATAAGATAAAGGATAGGATAGGATAGAGGATAGGATAGGATAGGATAGAGGATAGGATAGGATAGGATAGGATAGGATAGGATAGAGGATAGGATAGGATAGGATAGAGGATAGGATAGGATAGAGGATAGGATAGGATAGGATAGAGGATAGGATAGAGGATAGGATAGGACAGAGGATCGGATAGAGGATAGGATAGGATAGAGGATAGGATATGATAAGAGTAAACGATATTATAGAGGATAGGATAGGACAGAGGATCGGATAGAGGATAGGATAGGATAGAGGATGGCATAGAGGATAGGATAGAGGATAGGATAGGATAGAGGATAGGATAGGAAAGAGGATAGGATAGGATACGATAGAGGATAGGATAGATGATAGGATAGGATAGAGGATCTGATAGAGGATACGATCGGATAGAGGATAGGATAGGATAGAGGATCGGATAGGTAATTGGATAGGATAGGGGAGAGGATAAGGTAGAGACTAGTATAGGATAGAGGATCTGATAGAGGATAGGATAGGATAGAGGATAGGATAGGATAGAGGATAGGATAGGATAGAGGATAGGATAGGATAGAGGATAGGATAGGATAGAGGATAGGATAGGATAAAGGATAGGATAGGATAGAGGATAGGATAGGATAGAGGATAGGATAGGATAGAGGATCGGATAGAGGATAGGATAGGATAGAGGATCGGATAGAGGATAGGATAGGATAGAGGATCGGATAGAGGATAGGATAGGACAGAGGATAGGATAGGATAGAGGATAGAGTAGGATAGAGGATAGGATAGGATAAAGGGTAGGATTGGATAGAGGATCGGATAGAGGATAGAATAGGATAGAGGATAGGATAGGATAGAGGATAGTATAGGATAGAGGATAGGATAGAATAGAGGATAGGATAGGATAAAGGATAGGATAGGATAGAGGATAGGATAGGATAGGATAGAGGATAGGATAGGATAGGATAGAGGATAGGATAGGATAGGATAGAGGATAGGATAGAGGATAGGATAGGACAGAGGATCGGATAGAGTATAGGATAGGATAGAGGATAGGATAGGATAGAGGAAAGGATAGGATAGAAGATAGGATAGGATAGATGATAGGATAGGAAAGAGGGTAGGATAGGATAGAGGATAGACTATAGGATAGGATAGAGGATAGGATAGGATAGAGGAGAGGATAGGATAGAGGATAGGATAGGAAAGAGGATAGGATAGGATACGATAGAGGATAGGATAGATGATAGGATAGGATAGAGGATGGGATAGGATAGAGGATAAAATATGATAGAGGATAGGATAGGATAGAGGATCGGATAGAGGATAGAATAGGATAGAGGATAGGATAGGATAGAGGATAGTATAGGATAGAGAATAGGATAGATTAGAGGATAGGATAGGATAAAGGATAGGATAGGATAGAGGATAGGATAGAGGATAGGATAGGATAGGATAGGGGATAGGATAGGATAGGATAGAGGATAGGATAGAGGATAGGATGGGATAGAGGATCGGATAGAGGATAGGATAGGATAGAGGATAGGATAGGATAGAGGAAAGGATAGGATAGAAGATAGGATAGGATAGTTGATAGGATAGGAAAGAGGGTAGGATAGGATAGAGGATAGAGTATAGGATAGGATAGAGGATAGGATAGGATAGAGGAGAGGATAGGATAGAGGATAGGATGGGATAGAGGATAGGATATGATAGAGGATAGGATAGGATACGATAGAGGATAGGATATTATAGAGGATAGGATAGGATACGATAGAGGATAGGATAGGATAGAGGATAGGATAGGATAGAGGATAGGATAGGATAGAGGATAGGATAGGATAGAGGATAGGATAGGATAGAGGATAGGATAGGATAGAGGGTAGGATAGGATAGAGGATAGGATAGGATAGAGGATAGGATAGGATAGGATAGAGGATAGGATAATATAGGATAGAGGATAGAGTATAGGATAGGATAGAGGATAGGATAGGATAGAGGAGAGGATAGGATAGAGGATAGGATAGGATAGAGGAAAGGATAGGATAGAAGATAGGATAGGATAGTTGATAGGATAGGAAAGAGGGTAGGATAGGATAGAGGATAGAGTATAGGATAGGATAGAGGATAGGATAGGATAGAGGAGAGGATAGGATAGAGGATAGGATAGGATAGAGGATAGGATAGGATAGAGGATAGGATAGGATAGAGGATAGGATAGGATAGAGGATAGGATAGGATAGAGGATAGGATAGGATAGAGAATAGGATAGGATAGAGGATAGGATAGGATAGAGGATAGGATAGGATAGAGGATAGGATAGGATAGAGGATAGGATAGGATAGAGGATAGGATAGGATAGAGGATAGGATAGGATAGAGGATAGGATAGGATAGAGGATAGGATAGGATAGAGGATAGGATAGGATAGAGGATAGGATAGGATAGAGGATAGGATAGGATAGAGGATAGGATAGGATAGAGGATAGGATAGGATAGAGGATAGGATAGGATAGAGGATAGGATAGGATAGGATAGAGGATAGGATAGGATAGAGGATAGGATAGGATAGGATAGAGGATAGGATAATATAGGATAGAGGATAGAGTATAGGATAGGATAGAGGATAGGATAGGATAGAGGAGAGGATAGGATAGAGGATAGGATAGGATAGAGGATAGGATAGGATAGAGGATAGGATAGGTAAATGGATAGGATAGGATAGAGGATAGGATAGGATAGAGGATAGAATAGGATAGATGATAGGATAGGATTGAGAATAGGATAGGATAGAGGATAGGATAGGATAGAGGATAGGATAGAGGATAGGATAGGATAGAGGATAGGAAAGGATAGAGGATAGGATGGGATAGAGGATAGGATAGGATAGAGGATAGGATAGGATAGAGGATAGGATAGGATAGAGGATAGGATAGGATAGAGGATAGGATAGAGGATCGGATAGAGGATAGGATAGGATAGAGGACAGGATAGGATAGAGGATAGGATAGGATAGGATAGAGGATAGGATAGAGGATAGGATAGGTAATTGGATAGGATAGAGTATAGGATAAGGTAGAGGATAGGATAGGATAGAGGGTAGGATAGGATAGAGGATAGGATAGAGGATAGGATAGGATAGAGGATAGGATAGGATAGAGGATGGGATAGGATACAGGATAGGATATGAGAGAGGATAGGATAGGATAGAGGATCGGATAGAGGATAGGATAGGATAGAGGATCGGATAGAGGATAGGATAGGATAGAGGATAGGATAGGATAGAGGATAGGATAGAGGATAGGATAGGTAATTGGATAGGATAGAGTATAGGATAAGGTAGAGGATAGGATAGGATAGAGGGTAGGATAGGATAGAGGATAGGATAGAGGATAGGATAGGATAGAGGATAGGATAGGATAGAGGATGGGATAGGATACAGGATAGGATATGAGAGAGGATAGGATAGGATAGAAGATCGGATAGAGGATAGGATAGGATAGAGGATCGGATAGAGGATAGGATAGGATAGAGGATAGGATAGGATAGAGGATAGAGTAGGATAGAGGATAGGATAGGATAAAGGATAGGATTGGATAGAGGATCGGATAGAGGATAGAATAGGATAGAGGATAGGATAGGATAGAGGATAGTATAGGATAGAGGATCGGATAGGATAGGATAGAGGATAGGGTAGAGGATAGGGTAGAGGATCGGATAGAGGATAGGATAGGATAGAGGAAAGGATAGGATAGAGGATAGGATAGGTAATTGGATAGGATAGAGGATAGGATAAGTTAGAGGATAGTATAGGATAGAGGATAGGATAGGATAGAGGATAGGATAGGATAAAGGATAGGATAGTATAGAGGATAGGATAGGATAGAGGATAGAATAGGATAGATGATAGGATAGGATTGAGAATAGGATAGGATAGAGGATAGGATAGGATAGAGGATAGGATAGGATAGAGGATAGGAAAGGATAGAGGATAGGATGGGATAGAGGATAGGATAGGATAGAGGATAGGATAGGATAGAGGATAGGATAGGATAGATAATAGGATAGGATAGAGGATAGGATAGAGGATAGGATAGAGGATCGGATAGAGGATAGGATAGGATAGAGGAAAGGATAGGATAGAGGATAGGATAGGTAATTGGATAGGATAGAGGATAGGATAAGGTAGAGGATAGTATAGGATAGAGGATAGGATGGGATAGAGGATAGGATAGGATAGAGGATAGGATAGGATAGAGGATAGGATAGGATAGAGGATAGGATAGGATAGAGGATAGGATAGGATAGAGGATAGGATAGGATAGAGGATAGGATAGGATAGAGGATAGGATAGGATAGAGGATAGGATAGGATAGAGGATAGGATAGGATAGAGGATAGGATAGGATAGAGGATAGGATAGGATAGAGGATAGGATAGGATAGAGGATAGGATAGGATAGAGGATAGGATAGGATAGAGGATAGGATAGGATAGAGGATAGGATAGGATAGGATAGAGGATAGGATAATATAGGATAGAGGATAGAGTATAGGATAGGATAGAGGATAGGATAGGATAGAGGAGAGGATAGGATAGAGGATAGGATAGGATAGAGGATAGGATAGGATAGAGGATAGGATAGGTAAATGGATAGGATAGGATAGAGGATAGGATAGGATAGAGGATAGAATAGGATAGATGATAGGATAGGATTGAGAATAGGATAGGATAGAGGATAGGATAGGATAGAGGATAGGATAGAGGATAGGATAGGATAGAGGATAGGAAAGGATAGAGGATAGGATGGGATAGAGGATAGGATAGGATAGAGGATAGGATAGGATAGAGGATAGGATAGGATAGAGGATAGGATAGGATAGAGGATAGGATAGAGGATCGGATAGAGGATAGGATAGGATAGAGGACAGGATAGGATAGAGGATAGGATAGGATAGGATAGAGGATAGGATAGAGGATACGATAGGTAATTGGATAGGATAGAGTATAGGATAAGGTAGAGGATAGGATAGGATAGAGGGTAGGATAGGATAGAGGATAGGATAGAGGATAGGATAGGATAGAGGATAGGATAGGATAGAGGATGGGATAGGATACAGGATAGGATATGAGAGAGGATAGGATAGGATAGAGGATCGGATAGAGGATAGGATAGGATAGAGGATCGGATAGAGGATAGGATAGGATAGAGGATAGGATAGGATAGGATAGAGGATAGGATAGAGGATAGGATAGGTAATTGGATAGGATAGAGTATAGGATAAGGTAGAGGATAGGATAGGATAGAGGGTAGGATAGGATAGAGGATAGGATAGAGGATAGGATAGGATAGAGGATAGGATAGGATAGAGGATGGGATAGGATACAGGATAGGATATGAGAGAGGATAGGATAGGATAGAGGATCGGATAGAGGATAGGATAGGATAGAGGATCGGATAGAGGATAGGATAGGATAGAGGATAGGATAGGATAGAGGATAGAGTAGGATAGAGGATAGGATAGGATAAAGGATAGGATTGGATAGAGGATCGGATAGAGGATAGAATAGGATAGAGGATAGGATAGGATAGAGGATAGTATAGGATAGAGGATCGGATAGGATAGGATAGAGGATAGGGTAGAGGATAGGGTAGAGGATCGGATAGAGGATAGGATAGGATAGAGGAAAGGATAGGATAGAGGATAGGATAGGTAATTGGATAGGATAGAGGATAGGATAAGTTAGAGGATAGTATAGGATAGAGGATAGGATAGGATAGAGGATAGGATAGGATAAAGGATAGGATAGTATAGAGGATAGGATAGGATAGAGGATAGAATAGGATAGATGATAGGATAGGATTGAGAATAGGATAGGATAGAGGATAGGATAGGATAGAGGATAGGATAGGATAGAGGATAGGAAAGGATAGAGGATAGGATGGGATAGAGGATAGGATAGGATAGAGGATAGGATAGGATAGAGGATAGGATAGGATAGATAATAGGATAGGATAGAGGATAGGATAGAGGATAGGATAGAGGATCGGATAGAGGATAGGATAGGATAGAGGAAAGGATAGGATAGAGGATAGGATAGGTAATTGGATAGGATAGAGGATAGGATAAGGTAGAGGATAGTATAGGATAGAGGATAGGATGGGATAGAGGATAGGATAGGATAAAGGATAGGATAGGACAGATGATAGGATAGGATAGAGAATAGGATAGGATACAGGATAGGATAGGATAGAGGATAGGATAGATGATAGGATAGAGGATAGGATAGGATAGATGATAGGAAAGGATAGAGGATAGGATGGGGTAGAGGATAGGATAGGATAGAGGATAGGATAGGATAGAGGATAGGATAGGATAGAGGATAGGATAGGAAAGAGGATAGGATAGAGGATAGGATAGGATAGAGGAGAGGATAGGATAGAGGATAGGATAGGATAGAGGATAGGATAGGTAATTGGATAGGATAGAGGATAGGATAAGGTAGAGGATAGTATAGGATAGAGGATAGGATAGGATAGAGGATAGGATAGGATAAAGGATAGGATAGGATAGAGGATAGGATAGGATAGAGGATAGGATAGGTTAGAGGATAGGATAGGATAGAGGATAGGATAGGAAAGAGGATAGGATAGGATAGAGGGTAGGATAGGATAGAGGATAGGATAGAGGATAGGATAGAGGATAGGATAGGATAGAGGATAGGATAGGATAGAGGATGGGATACGATAGAGGATAGGATATGATAGAGGATAGGATAGGATAGAGGATCGGATAGAGGATAGGATAGGATAGAGGAAAGGATAGGATAGAGGATAGGATAGGATAGAGGATAGAATAGGATAGATGATCGGATAGAGGATAGAATAGGATAGAGGATAGGATAGGATAGAGGATAGTATAGGATAGAGGATAGGATAGAATAGAGGATAGGATAAGATAAAGGATAGGATAGGATAGAGGATAGGATAGGATAGGATAGAGGATAGGATAGGATAGGATAGGATAGGATAGGATAGGATAGAGGATAGGATAGGATAGGATAGAGGATAGGATAGGATAGGATAGAGGATAGGATAGAGGATAGGATAGGACAGAGGATCGGATAGAGGATAGGATAGGATAGAGGATAGGATATGATAGAGTAAACGATATTATAGAGGATAGGATAGGACAGAGGATCGGATAGAGGATAGGATAGGATAGAGGATGGCATAGAGAATAGGATAGAGGATAGGATAGGATAGAGGATAGGATAGGAAAGAGGATAGGATAGGATACGATAGAGGATAGGATAGATGATAGGATAGGATAGAGGATCTGATAGAGGATACGATCGGATAGAGGATAGGATAGGATAGAGGATCGGATAGGTAATTGGATAGGATAGGGGAGAGGATAAGGTAGAGACTAGTATAGGATAGAGGATCTGATAGAGGATAGGATAGGATAGAGGATAGGATAGGATCGAGGATAGGATAGGTAATTGGATAGGATAGAGGATAGGATACGGTAGAGGATAGTATAGGATAGAGGATAGGATAGAGGATCGGATAGGATAGGATAGGTAATTGGATAGGTTAGAGGATAGGATAAGTTAGAGGATAGTATAGGATAGAGGATAGGATAGGATAGAGGTTAGGATAGGATAAAGGATAGGATAGGATAGAGGATAGGATAGGATAGAGGATAGAATAGGATAGATGATAGGGTAGGATAGAGAATAGGGTAGGATAGAGGATAGGATAGGATAGAGGATAGGATAGAGGATAGGATAGGATAGAGGATAGGAAAGGATAGAGGATAGGATGGGATAGAGGATAGGATAGGATAGAGGATAGGATAGGATAGAGGATAGGATAGAGGATCGGATAGAGGATAGGATAGGATAGAGGACAGGATAGGATAGAGGATAGGATAGGTAATTGGATAGGATAGAGGATAGGATAAGGTAGAGGATAGTATAGGATAGAGGATAGGATAGGATAGAGGAGAGGATAGGATAGAGGATAGGATAGGATAGAGGATAGGATAAGGTAGAGGATAGTATAGGATAGAGGATAGGATGGGATAGAGGATAGGATAGGATAAAGGATAGGATAGGACAGATGATAGGATAGGATAGAGAATAGGATAGGATACAGGATAGGATAGGATAGAGGATAGGATAGAGGATAGGATAGAGGATAGGATAGGATAGAGGATAGGATAGGATAGATGATAGGAAAGGATAGAGGATAGGATGGGGTAGAGGATAGGATAGGATAGAGGATAGGATAGGATAGAGGATAGGATAGGATAGAGGATAGGATAGGAAAGAGGATAGGATAGAGGATAGGATAGGATAGAGGAGAGGATAGGGTAGGTAATTGGATAGGATAGAGGATAGGATAAGGTAGAGGATAGTATAGGATAGAGGATAGGATGGGATAGAGGATAGGATAGGATAAAGGATAGGATAGGACAGATGATAGGATAGGATAGAGAATAGGATAGGATACAGGATAGGATAGGATAGAGGATAGGATAGAGGATAGGATAGAGGATAGGATAGGATAGAGGATAGGATAGGATAGAGGATAGGATAGGATAGAGGATAGGATAGGATAGAGGATAGGATAGGATAGGATAGAGGATAGGATAATATAGGATAGAGGATAGAGTATAGGATAGGATAGAGGATAGGATAGGATAGAGGAGAGGATAGGATAGAGGATAGGATAGGATAGAGGATAGGATAGGATAGAGGATAGGATAGGATAGGATAGAGGATAGGATAGGATAGAGGATAGAATAGGATACGATAGAGGATAGGATAGGATAGAGGATAGGATAGGATAGAGGATAGGATAGGATAGAGGATAGGATAGGATAGAGGATAGGATAGGATAGAGGATAGGATAGGATAGAGGATAGGATAGGATAGAGGATAGGATAGGTAATTGGATAGGATAGGATAGAGGATAGGATAGGATAGAGGTTAGAATAGGATAGATGATAGGATAGGATAGAGAATAGGATAGGATAGAGGATAGGATAGGATAGAGGAGAGGATAGGATAGAGGATAGGATAGGATAGAGGATAGGATAGGATAGATAATAGGATAGGATAGGATAGAGGATAGGATAGGATAGAGGATAGAATAGGATTGAGGAGCGTTTAGGATAGAGGATAGGATATGATAGAGGATAGGATAGGATACGATAGAGGATAGGATAGGATAGAGGATAGGAAAGGATAGAGGATAGGATGGGATAGAGGATAGGATAGGATAGAGGATAGGATAGGATAGAGGATAGGATAGGATAGAGGATAGGATAGGATAGAGGATAGGATAGAGGATCGGATAGAGGATAGGATAGGATAGAGGACAGGATAGGATAGAGGATAGGATAGGATAGGATAGAGGATAGGATAGAGGATAGGATAGGTAATTGGATAGGATAGAGGATAGGATAGGATAGAGGATAGGATAGGATAGAGGGTAGGATAGGATAGAGGATAGGATAGAGGATAGGATAGGATAGAGGAGAGGATAGGATAGAGGATGGGATAGGATAGAGGATAGGATAGGTAATTGGATAGGATAGAGGATAGGATAAGGTAGAGGATAGTATAGGATAGAGGATAGGATAGGATAGAGGATAGGATAGGATAAAGGATAGGATAGGATAGAGGATAGGATAGGATAGAGGATAGGATAGGTTAGAGGATAGGATAGGATAGAGGATAGGATAGGAAAGAGGATAGGATAGGATAGAGGGTAGGATAGGATAGAGGATAGGATAGAGGATAGGATAGAGGATAGGATAGGATAGAGGATAGGATAGGATAGAGGATGGGATACGATAGAGGATAGGATATGATAGAGGATAGGATAGGATAGAGGATCGGATAGAGGATAGGATAGGATAGAGGAAAGGATAGGATAGAGGATAGGATAGGATAGAGGATAGAATAGGATAGATGATCGGATAGAGGATAGAATAGGATAGAGGATAGGATAGGATAGAGGATAGTATAGGATAGAGGATAGGATAGAATAGAGGATAGGATAAGATAAAGGATAGGATAGGATAGAGGATAGGATAGGATAGGATAGAGGATAGGATAGGATAGGATAGGATAGGATAGGATAGGATAGAGGATAGGATAGGATAGGATAGAGGATAGGATAGAGGATAGGATAGGACAGAGGATCGGATAGAGGATAGGATAGGATAGAGGATAGGATATGATAGAGTAAACGATATTATAGAGGATAGGATAGGACAGAGGATCGGATAGAGGATAGGATAGGATAGAGGATGGCATAGAGAATAGGATAGAGGATAGGATAGGATAGAGGATAGGATAGGAAAGAGGATAGGATAGGATACGATAGAGGATAGGATAGATGATAGGATAGGATAGAGGATCTGATAGAGGATACGATCGGATAGAGGATAGGATAGGATAGAGGATCGGATAGGTAATTGGATAGGATAGGGGAGAGGATAAGGTAGAGACTAGTATAGGATAGAGGATCTGATAGAGGATAGGATAGGATAGAGGATAGGATAGGATCGAGGATAGGATAGGTAATTGGATAGGATAGAGGATAGGATACGGTAGAGGATAGTATAGGATAGAGGATAGGATAGAGGATCGGATAGGATAGGATAGGTAATTGGATAGGTTAGAGGATAGGATAAGTTAGAGGATAGTATAGGATAGAGGATAGGATAGGATAGAGGTTAGGATAGGAAAAAGGATAGGATAGGATAGAGGATAGGATAGGATAGAGGATAGAATAGGATAGATGATAGGGTAGGATAGAGAATAGGGTAGGATAGAGGATAGGATAGGATAGAGGATAGGATAGAGGATAGGATAGGATAGAGGATAGGAAAGGATAGAGGATAGGATGGGATAGAGGATAGGATAGGATAGAGGATAGGATAGGATAGAGGATAGGATAGAGGATCGGATAGAGGATAGGATAGGATAGAGGACAGGATAGGATAGAGGATAGGATAGGTAATTGGATAGGATAGAGGATAGGATAAGGTAGAGGATAGTATAGGATAGAGGATAGGATAGGATAGAGGAGAGGATAGGATAGAGGATAGGATAGGATAGAGGATAGGATAAGGTAGAGGATAGTATAGGATAGAGGATAGGATGGGATAGAGGATAGGATAGGATAAAGGATAGGATAGGACAGATGATAGGATAGGATAGAGAATAGGATAGGATACAGGATAGGATAGGATAGAGGATAGGATAGAGGATAGGATAGAGGATAGGATAGGATAGAGGATAGGATAGGATAGATGATAGGAAAGGATAGAGGATAGGATGGGGTAGAGGATAGGATAGGATAGAGGATAGGATAGGATAGAGGATAGGATAGGATAGAGGATAGGATAGGAAAGAGGATAGGATAGAGGATAGGATAGGATAGAGGAGAGGATAGGGTAGGTAATTGGATAGGATAGAGGATAGGATAAGGTAGAGGATAGTATAGGATAGAGGATAGGATGGGATAGAGGATAGGATAGGATAAAGGATAGGATAGGACAGATGATAGGATAGGATAGAGAATAGGATAGGATACAGGATAGGATAGGATAGAGGATAGGATAGAGGATAGGATAGAGGATAGGATAGGATAGAGGATAGGATAGGATAGAGGATAGGATAGGATAGAGGATAGGATAGGATAGAGGATAGGATAGGATAGGATAGAGGATAGGATAATATAGGATAGAGGATAGAGTATAGGATAGGATAGAGGATAGGATAGGATAGAGGAGAGGATAGGATAGAGGATAGGATAGGATAGAGGATAGGATAGGATAGAGGATAGGATAGGATAGGATAGAGGATAGGATAGGATAGAGGATAGAATAGGATACGATAGAGGATAGGATAGGATAGAGGATAGGATAGGATAGAGGATAGGATAGGATAGAGGATAGGATAGGATAGAGGATAGGATAGGATAGAGGATAGGATAGGATAGAGGATAGGATAGGATAGAGGATAGGATAGGATAGAGGATAGGATAGGTAATTGGATAGGATAGGATAGAGGATAGGATAGGATAGAGGTTAGAATAGGATAGATGATAGGATAGGATAGAGAATAGGATAGGATAGAGGATAGGATAGGATAGAGGAGAGGATAGGATAGAGGATAGGATAGGATAGAGGATAGGATAGGATAGATAATAGGATAGGATAGGATAGAGGATAGGATAGGATAGAGGATAGAATAGGATTGAGGAGCGTTTAGGATAGAGGATAGGATATGATAGAGGATAGGATAGGATACGATAGAGGATAGGATAGGATAGAGGATAGGAAAGGATAGAGGATAGGATGGGATAGAGGATAGGATAGGATAGAGGATAGGATAGGATAGAGGATAGGATAGGATAGAGGATAGGATAGGATAGAGGATAGGATAGAGGATCGGATAGAGGATAGGATAGGATAGAGGACAGGATAGGATAGAGGATAGGATAGGATAGGATAGAGGATAGGATAGAGGATAGGATAGGTAATTGGATAGGATAGAGTATAGGATAAGGTAGAGGATAGGATAGGATAGAGGGTAGGATAGGATAGAGGATAGGATAGAGGATAGGATAGGATAGAGGATAGGATAGGATAGAGGATGGGATAGGATACAGGATAGGATATGAGAGAGGATAGGATAGGATAGAGGATCGGATAGAGGATAGGATAGGATAGAGGATCGGATAGAGGATAGGATAGGATAGAGGATAGGATAGGATAGGATAGAGGATAGGATAGAGGATAGGATAGGTAATTGGATAGGATAGAGTATAGGATAAGGTAGAGGATAGGATAGGATAGAGGGTAGGATAGGATAGAGGATAGGATAGAGGATAGGATAGGATAGAGGATAGGATAGGATAGAGGATGGGATAGGATACAGGATAGGATATGAGAGAGGATAGGATAGGATAGAGGATCGGATAGAGGATAGGATAGGATAGAGGATCGGATAGAGGATAGGATAGGATAGAGGATAGGATAGGATAGAGGATAGAGTAGGATAGAGGATAGGATAGGATAAAGGATAGGATTGGATAGAGGATCGGATAGAGGATAGAATAGGATAGAGGATAGGATAGGATAGAGGATAGTATAGGATAGAGGATCGGATAGGATAGGATAGAGGATAGGGTAGAGGATAGGGTAGAGGATCGGATAGAGGATAGGATAGGATAGAGGAAAGGATAGGATAGAGGATAGGATAGGTAATTGGATAGGATAGAGGATAGGATAAGTTAGAGGATAGTATAGGATAGAGGATAGGATAGGATAGAGGATAGGATAGGATAAAGGATAGGATAGTATAGAGGATAGGATAGGATAGAGGATAGAATAGGATAGATGATAGGATAGGATTGAGAATAGGATAGGATAGAGGATAGGATAGGATAGAGGATAGGATAGGATAGAGGATAGGAAAGGATAGAGGATAGGATGGGATAGAGTATAGGATAGGATAGAGGATAGGATAGGATAGAGGATAGGATAGGATAGATAATAGGATAGGATAGAGGATAGGATAGAGGATAGGATAGAGGATCGGATAGAGGATAGGATAGGATAGAGGAAAGGATAGGATAGAGGATAGGATAGGTAATTGGATAGGATAGAGGATAGGATAAGGTAGAGGATAGTATAGGATAGAGGATATAATGGGATAGAGGATAGGATAGGATAAAGGATAGGATAGGACAGATGATAGGATAGGATAGAGAATAGGATAGGATACAGGATAGGATAGGATAGAGGATAGGATAGGATAGAGGATAGGATAGAGGATAGGATAGGATAGGATAGGGGATAGGATAGGATAGGATAGAGGATAGGATAGAGGATAGGATGGGATAGAGGATCGGATAGAGGATAGGATAGGATAGAGGATAGGATAGGATAGAGGAAAGGATAGGATAGAAGATAGGATAGGATAGTTGATAGGATAGGAAAGAGGGTAGGATAGGATAGAGGATAGAGTATAGGATAGGATAGAGGATAGGATAGGATAGAGGAGAGGATAGGATAGAGGATAGGATAGGATAGAGGATAGGATATGATAGAGGATAGGATAGGATACGATAGAGGATAGGATAGGATAGAGGATAGGATAGGATACGATAGAGGATAGGATAGGATAGAGGATAGGATAGGATAGAGGATAGGATAGGATAGAGGATAGGATAGGATAGAGGATAGGATAGGATAGAGGATAGGATAGGATAGAGGATAGGATAGGATAGAGGATAGGATAGGATAGAGGATAGGATAGGATAGAGGATAGGATAGGATAGGATAGAGGATAGGATAATATAGGATAGAGGATAGAGTATAGGATAGGATAGAGGATAGGATAGGATAGAGGAGAGGATAGGATAGAGGATAGGATAGGATAGAGGATAGGATAGGATAGAGGATAGGATAGGATAGGATAGAGGATAGGATAGGATAGAGGATAGAATAGGATACGATAGAGGATAGGATAGGATAGAGGATAGGATAGGATAGAGGATAGGATAGGATAGAGGATAGGATAGGATAGAGGATAGGATAGGATAGAGGATAGGATAGGTAATTGGATAGGATAGGATAGAGGATAGGATAGGATAGAGGTTAGAATAGGATAGATGATAGGATAGGATAGAGAATAGGATAGGATAGAGGATAGGATAGGATAGAGGAGAGGATAGGATAGAGGATAGGATAGGATAGAGGATAGGATAGGATAGATAATAGGATAGGATAGGATAGAGGATAGGATAGGATAGAGGATAGAATAGGATTGAGGAGCGTTTAGGATAGAGGATAGGATATGATAGAGGATAGGATAGGATACGATAGAGGAGAGGATAGGATAGAGGATAGGATAGGATAGAGGATAGGATAGGATAGAGGATAGGATAGGATAGAGGATAGGATAGGATAGAGGATAGGTTAGGATAGAGGATAGGATAGGATAGAGGATAGGATAGGATAGAGGATAGGATAGGATAGAGGATAGGATAGGATAGAGGATAGGATAGGATAGAGGATAGGATAGGATAGAGGATAGGATAGGATAGAGGATAGGATAGGATAGAGGATAGGATAGGATAGAGGATAGGATAGGATAGGATAGAGGATAGGATAATATAGGATAGAGGATAGAGTATAGGATAGGATAGAGGATAGGATAGGATAGAGGAGAGGATAGGATAGAGGATAGGATAGGATAGAGGATAGGATAGGATAGAGGATAGGATAGGTAAATGGATAGGATAGGATAGAGGATAGGATAGGATAGAGGATAGAATAGGATAGATGATAGGATAGGATAGAGAATAGGATAGGATAGAGGATAGGATAGGATAGAGGATAGGATAGAGGATAGGATAGGATAGAGGATAGGAAAGGATAGAGGATAGGATGGGATAGAGGATAGGATAGGATAGAGGATAGGATAGGATAGAGGATAGGATAGGATAGAGGATAGGATAGGATAGAGGATAGGATAGAGGATCGGATAGAGGATAGGATAGGATAGAGGACAGGATAGGATAGAGGATAGGATAGGATAGGATAGAGGATAGGATAGAGGATAGGATAGGTAATTGGATAGGATAGAGTATAGGATAAGGTAGAGGATAGGATAGGATAGAGGGTAGGATAGGATAGAGGATAGGATAGAGGATAGGATAGGATAGAGGATAGGATAGGATAGAGGATGGGATAGGATACAGGATAGGATATGAGAGAGGATAGGATAGGATAGAGGATCGGATAGAGGATAGGATAGGATAGAGGATCGGATAGAGGATAGGATAGGATAGAGGATAGGATAGGATAGGATAGAGGATAGGATAGAGGATAGGATAGGTAATTGGATAGGATAGAGTATAGGATAAGGTAGAGGATAGGATAGGATAGAGGGTAGGATAGGATAGAGGATAGGATAGAGGATAGGATAGGATAGAGGATAGGATAGGATAGAGGATGGGATAGGATACAGGATAGGATATGAGAGAGGATAGGATAGGATAGAGGATCGGATAGAGGATAGGATAGGATAGAGGATCGGATAGAGGATAGGATAGGATAGAGGATAGGATAGGATAGAGGATAGAGTAGGATAGAGGATAGGATAGGATAAAGGATAGGATTGGATAGAGGATCGGATAGAGGATAGAATAGGATAGAGGATAGGATAGGATAGAGGATAGTATAGGATAGAGGATCGGATAGGATAGGATAGAGGATAGGGTAGAGGATAGGGTAGAGGATCGGATAGAGGATAGGATAGGATAGAGGAAAGGATAGGATAGAGGATAGGATAGGTAATTGGATAGGATAGAGGATAGGATAAGTTAGAGGATAGTATAGGATAGAGGATAGGATAGGATAGAGGATAGGATAGGATAAAGGATAGGATAGTATAGAGGATAGAATAGGATAGATGATAGGATAGGATTGAGAATAGGATAGGATAGAGGATAGGATAGGATAGAGGATAGGATAGGATAGAGGATAGGAAAGGATAGAGGATAGGATGGGATAGAGGATAGGATAGGATAGAGGATAGGATAGGATAGAGGATAGGATAGGATAGATAATAGGATAGGATAGAGGATAGGATAGAGGATAGGATAGAGGATCGGATAGAGGATAGGATAGGATAGAGGAAAGGATAGGATAGAGGATAGGATAGGTAATTGGATAGGATAGAGGATAGGATAAGGTAGAGGATAGTATAGGATAGAGGGTAGGATGGGATAGAGGATAGGATAGGATAAAGGATAGGATAGGACAGATGATAGGATAGGATAGAGAATAGGATAGGATACAGGATAGGATAGGATAGAGGATAGGATAGAGGATAGGATAGAGGATAGGATAGAGGATAGGATAGGATAGATGATAGGAAAGGATAGAGGATAGGATGGGGTAGAGGATAGGATAGGATAGAGGATAGGATAGGATAGAGGATAGGATAGGATAGAGGATAGGATAGGAAAGAGGATAGGATAGAGGATAGGATAGGATAGAGGAGAGGATAGGATAGAGGATAGGATAGGATAGAGGATAGGATAGGTAGTTGGATAGGATAGAGGATAGGATAAGGTAGAGGATAGTATAGGATAGAGGATAGGATAGGATAGAGGATAGGATAGGATAGGATAAAGGATAGGATAGGATAGAGGATAGGATAGGATAGAGGATAGGATAGGTTAGAGGATAGGATAGGATAGAGGATAGGATAGAGGATAGGATAGGTAATTGGATAGGATAGAGTATAGGATAAGGTAGAGGATAGGATAGGATAGAGGATATAATAGGGTAGAGGATAGGATAGGATAGAGGATAGGATAGGAAAGAGGATAGGATAGGATAGAGGGTAGGATAGGATAGAGGATAGGATAGAGGATAGGATAGAGGATACGATAGGATAGAGGATAGGATAGGATAGAGGATGGGATACGATAGAGGATAGGATATGATAGAGGATAGGATAGGATAGAGGATCGGATAGAGGATAGGATAGGATAGAGGAAAGGATAGGATAGAGGATAGGATAGGATAGAGGATAGAATAGGATAGAGGATAGGATAGAGGATAGGATAGAGGATAGGATAGAGGATAGGATAGAGGATAGGATAGGATAGAGGATAGGAAAGGATAGAGGATAGGATGGGATAGAGGATAGGATAGGATAGAGGATAGGATAGAGGATAGGATAGGATAGAGGATAGGAAAGGATAGAGGATAGGATGGGATAGAGGATAGGATAGGATAGAGGATAGGATAGGATAGAGGATAGGATAGGATGGAGGATAGGATAGGATAGAGGATAGGATAGAGGATAGGATAGGATAGAGGATAGGATAGGTAATTGGATAGGATAGAGTATAGGATAAGGTAGAGGATAGTATAGGATAGAGGATAGGATAGGATAGAGGAGAGGATAGGATAGAGGATAGGATAGGATAGAGGATAGGATAGGATAGAGGATAGGATAGGATAGAGGATAGGATAGGATAGGATAGAGGAGAGGATAGGATAGAGGATAGGATAGGATAGAGGATAGGATAGGATAGAGGATAGGATAGGATAGAATAGAGGATAGGATAGGATAGAGGATAGAATACGATACGATAGAGGATAGGATAGGATAGAGGATAGGATAGGATAGAGGATAGGATAGGTAATTGGATAGGATAGAGGATAGGATAAGTTAGAGGATAGTATAGGATAGAGGATAGGATAGGATAGAGGATCGGATAGGTAATTGGATAGGATAGGGGAGAGGATAAGGTAGAGACTAGTATAGGATAGAGGATCTGATAGAGGATAGGATAGGATAGAGGATAGGATAGGATCGAGGATAGGATAGGTAATTGGATAGGATAGAGGATAGGATATGGTAGAGGATAGTATAGGATAGAGGATAGGATAGAGGATCGGATAGGATAGGATAGAGGATAGGATAGAGGATACGATAGAGGATCGGATAGAGGATAGGATAGGATAGAGGAAAGGATAGGATAGAGGATAGGATAGGATAGAGGATAGGATAGTATAGAGGATAGAATAGGATAGATGATATTATAGGATAGAGGATAGGATATGATAGAGTAAACGATATTCTAGAGGATAGGATAGGATAGAGGATCGGATAGAGGATAGGATAGGATAAAGGATGGTATAGAGGATAGGATAGAGGATAGGATAGGATAGAGGAAAGGATAGGATAGAAGATAGGATAGGATAGATGATAGGATAGGAAAGTGGGTAGGATAGGATAGAGGATAGACTATAGGATAGGATAGAGGATAGGATAGGATAGAGGAGAGGATAGGATAGATGATACGATAGGATAGAGGATAGGATAGGATAGAGGATAGAATAGGATAGATGATATTATAGGATAGAGGATAGGATATGATAGAGTAAACGATATTATAGAGGATAGGATGGGATGGAGGATCGGATAGAGGATAGGATAGGATAGAGGATGGTATAGAGGATAGGATAGAGGATAGGATAGGATAGAGGATAGGATAGGAAAGAGGATAGGATAGGATACGATAGAGGATAGGATAGATGATAGGATAGGATAGAGGATGGGATAGGATAGAGGATAAAATATGATAGAGGATAGGATAGGATAGAGGATCGGATAGAGGATAGAATAGGATAGAGGATAGGATAGGATAGAGGATAGGATAGGATAGAGGATAGGATAGTATAGAGGATAGAATAGGATAGATGATATTATAGGATAGAGGATAGGATATGATAGAGTAAACGATATTCTAGAGGATAGGATAGGATAGAGGATCGGATAGAGGATAGGATAGGATAAAGGATGGTATAGAGGATAGGATAGAGGATAGGATAGGATAGATGATAGGATAGGAAAGAGGGTAGGATAGGATAGAGGATAGAGTATAGGATAGGATAGAGGATAGGATAGGATAGAGGAGAGGATAGGATAGAGGATAGGATAGGATAGAGGATAGGATATGATAGAAGATAGGATAGGATACGATAGAGGATAGGATAGGATAGAGGATAGGATAGGATAGAGGATAGGATAGGATAGAGGATAGGATAGGATAGAGGATAGGGTAGGAAAGAGGATAGGATAGGATAGAGGATAGGATAGGATAGAGGATAGGATAGGATAGGATAGAGGATAGGATAATATAGGATAGAGGATAGAGTATAGGATAGGATAGAGGATAGGATAGGATAGAAGAGAGGATAGGATAGAGGATAGGATAGGATAGAGGATAGGATAGGATAGAGGATAGGATAGGATAGGATAGAGGATAGAATAGGATACGATAGAGGATAGGATAGGATAGAGGATAGGATAGGATAGAGGATAGGATAGGATAGAGGATAGGATAGGATAGAGGATAGGATAGGATAGAGGATAGGATAGGATAGAGGATAGGATAGGTAATTGGATAGGATAGGATAGAGGATAGGATAGGATAGAGGATAGAATAGGATAGATGATAGGATAGGATAGAGAATAGGATAGGATAGAGGATAGGATAGGATAGAGGAGAGGATAGGATAGAGGATAGGATAGGATAGAGGATAGGATAGGATAGATAATAGGATAGGATAGGATAGAGGATAGGATAGGATACGATAGAGGATAGGATAGAGGATAGGATAGGATAGAGGATAGGATAGGATAGAGGAAAGGATAGGATAGAAGATAGGATAGGATAGATGATAGGATAGGAAAGAGGGTAGGATAGGATAGAGGATAGAGTATAGGATAGGATAGAGGATAGGATAGGATAGAGGAGAGGATAGGATAGAGGATAGGATAGGATAGAGGATAGGATATGATAGAAGATAGGATAGGATACGATAGAGGATAGGATAGGATAGAGGATAGGATAGGATAGAGGATAGGATAGGATAGAGGATAGGATAGGATAGAGGATAGGATAGGATAGAGGATAGGATAGGATAGAGGATAGGATAGGATAGAGGATAGGATAGGATAGGATAGAGGATAGGATAATATAGGATAGAGGATAGAGTATAGGATAGGATAGAGGATAGGATAGGATAGAGGAGAGGATAGGATAGAGGATAGGATAGGATAGAGGATAGGATAGGATAGAGGATAGGATAGGATAGGATAGAGGATAGAATAGGATACGATAGAGGATAGGATAGGATAGAGGATAGGATAGGATAGAGGATAGGATAGGATAGAGGATAGGATAGGATAGAGGATAGGATAGGATAGAGGATAGGATAGGATAGAGGATAGGATAGGTAATTGGATAGGATAGGATAGAGGATAGGATAGGATAGAGGATAGAATAGGATAGATGATAGGATAGGATAGAGAATAGGATAGGATAGAGGATAGGATAGGATAGAGGAGAGGATAGGATAGAGGATAGGATAGGATAGAGGATAGGATAGGATAGATAATAGGATAGGATAGGATAGAGGATAGGATAGGATAGAGGATAGAATAGGATTGAGGAGCGTTTAGGATAGAGGATAGGATAGGATACGATAGAGGATAGGATAGGATAGAGGATAGGGTAGGATAGAGGATAGGATAGGATAGAGGATAGGATAGGATAGAGGATAGGATAGGATAGAGGATAGGATAGGATAGAGGATAGGATAGGATAGAGGATAGGATAGGATAGAAGATAGGATAGGATAGAGGATAGGATAGGATAAAGGATAGGATAGGATAGAGGATAGGATAGGGTAGAGGATAGAATAGGATAGATGATAGGATAGGATGGAGAATAGGATAGGATAGAGGATAGGATAGGATAGAGGATAGGATAGAGGATAGGATAGGATAGAGGATAGGAAAGGATAGAGGATAGGATAGGATAGAGGATAGGATAGGAAAGAGGATAGGATAGGATACGATAGAGGATAGGATAGATGATAGGATAGGATAGAGGATGGGATAGGATAGAGGATAAAATATGATAGAGGATAGGATAGGATAGAGGATCGGATAGAGGATAGAATAGGATAGAGGATAGGATAGGATAGAGGATAGGATAGGATAGAGGATAGGATAGTATAGAGGATAGAATAGGATAGATGATATTATAGGATAGAGGATAGGATATGATAGAGTAAACGATATTCTAGAGGATAGGATAGGATAGAGGATCGGATAGAGGATAGGATAGGATAAAGGATGGTATAGAGGATAGGATAGAGGATAGGATAGGATAGATGATAGGATAGGAAAGAGGGTAGGATAGGATAGAGGATAGAGTATAGGATAGGATAGAGGATAGGATAGGATAGAGGAGAGGATAGGATAGAGGATAGGATAGGATAGAGGATAGGATATGATAGAAGATAGGATAGGATACGATAGAGGATAGGATAGGATAGAGGATAGGATAGGATAGAGGATAGGATAGGATAGAGGATAGGATAGGATAGAGGATAGGATAGGATAGAGGATAGGATAGGATAGAGGATAGGATAGGATAGAGGATAGGATAGGATAGAGGATAGGATAGGATAGGATAGAGGATAGGATAATATAGGATAGAGGAAAGAGTATAGGATAGGATAGAGGATAGGATAGGATAGAGGAGAGGATAGGATAGAGGATAGGATAGGATAGAGGATAGGATAGGATAGAGGATAGGATAGGATAGGATAGAGGATAGAATAGGATACGATAGAGGATAGGATAGGATAGAGGATAGGATAGGATAGAGGATAGGATATGATAGAAGATAGGATAGGATACGATAGAGGATAGGATAGGATAGAGGATAGGATAGGATAGAGGATAGGATAGGATAGAGGATAGGATAGGATAGAGGATAGGATAGGAAAGAGGATAGGATAGGATAGAGGATAGGATAGGATAGAGGATAGGATAGGATAGGATAGGATAGAGGATAGGAAAGGATAGAGGATAGGATAGGATAGAGGATAGGATAGGAAAGAGGATAGGATAGGATACGATAGAGGATAGGATAGATGATAGGATAGGATAGAGGATGGGATAGGATAGAGGATAAAATATGATAGAGGATAGGATAGGATAGAGGATCGGATAGAGGATAGAATAGGATAGAGGATAGGATAGGATAGAGGATAGGATAGGATAGAGGATAGGATAGTATAGAGGATAGAATAGGATAGATGATATTATAGGATAGAGGATAGGATATGATAGAGTAAACGATATTCTAGAGGATAGGATAGGATAGAGGATCGGATAGAGGATAGGATAGGATAAAGGATGGTATAGAGGATAGGATAGAGGATAGGATAGGATAGATGATAGGATAGGAAAGAGGGTAGGATAGGATAGAGGATAGAGTATAGGATAGGATAGAGGATAGGATAGGATAGAGGAGAGGATAGGATAGAGGATAGGATAGGATAGAGGATAGGATATGATAGAAGATAGGATAGGATACGATAGAGGATAGGATAGGATAGAGGATAGGATAGGATAGAGGATAGGATAGGATAGAGGATAGGATAGGATAGAGGATAGGATAGGATAGAGGATAGGATAGGATAGAGGATAGGATAGGATAGAGGATAGGATAGGATAGAGGATAGGATAGGATAGAGGATAGGATAGGATAGAGGATAGGATAGGATAGAGGATAGGATAGGATAGGATAGAGGATAGGATAATATAGGATAGAGGAAAGAGTATAGGATAGGATAGAGGATAGGATAGGATAGAGGAGAGGATAGGATAGAGGATAGGATAGGATAGAGGATAGGATAGGATAGAGGATAGGATAGGATAGGATAGAGGATAGAATAGGATACGATAGAGGATAGGATAGGATAGAGGATAGGATAGGATAGAGGATAGGATATGATAGAAGATAGGATAGGATACGATAGAGGATAGGATAGGATAGAGGATAGGATAGGATAGAGGATAGGATAGGATAGAGGATAGGATAGGATAGAGGATAGGATAGGAAAGAGGATAGGATAGGATAGAGGATAGGATAGGATAGAGGATAGGATAGGATAGGATAGAGGATAGGATAATATAGGATAGAGGATAGAGTATAGGATAGGATAGAGGATAGGATAGGATAGAGGAGAGGATAGGATAGAGGATAGGATAGGATAGAGGATAGGATAGGATAGAGGATAGGATAGGATAGGATAGAGGATAGAATAGGATACGATAGAGGATAGGATAGGATAGAGGATAGGATAGGATAGAGGATAGGATAGGATAGAGGATAGGATAGGATAGAGGATAGGATAGGATAGAGGATAGGATAGGTAATTGGATAGGATAGGATAGAGGATAGGATAGGATAGAGGATAGAATAGGATAGATGATAGGATAGGATAGAGAATAGGATAGGATAGAGGATAGGATAGGATAGAGGAGAGGATAGGATAGAGGATAGGATAGGATAGAGGATAGGATAGGATAGATAATAGGATAGGATAGGATAGAGGATAGGATAGGATACGATAGAGGATAGGATAGGATAGAGGATAGGATAGGATAGAGGATAGGATAGGATAGAGGATAGGATAGGATAGAGGATAGGATAGGATAGAGGATAGGATAGGATAGAGGATAGGATAGGATAGAGGATAGGATAGGATAGAAGATAGGATAGGATAGAGGATAGGATAGGATAAAGGATAGGATAGGATAGAGGATAGGATAGGGTAGAGGATAGAATAGGATAGATGATAGGATAGGATGGAGAATAGGATAGGATAGAGGATAGGATAGGATAAAGGATAGGATAGGATAGAGGATAGGATAGGGTAGAGGATAGAATAGGATAGATGATAGGATAGGATGGAGAATAGGATAGGATAGAGGATAGGATAGGATAGAGGATAGGATAGAGGATAGGATAGGATAGAGGATAGGAAAGGATAGAGGATAGGATGGGATAGAGGATAGGATAGGATAGAGGATAGGATAGGATAGAGGATAGGATAGGATAGAGGATAGGATAGAGGATAGGATAGAGGATAGGATAGAGGATAGGATAGGATAGAGGAAAGGATAGGATAGAGGATAGGATAGGTAATTGGATAGGATAGAGGATAGGATAAGGTAGAGGATAGTATAGGATAGAGGATAGGATAGGATAGAGGATAGGATAGGATAAAGGATAGGTTAGGATAGAGGATAGGATAGGATAGAGGATAGGATAGGATAGAGGATCGGATAGAGGATAGGATAGGATAGAGGATCGGATAGAGGATAGGATATGATAGAGGATAGGATAGGATACAGGATAGAGTAGGATAGAGGATAGGATAAGGTAGAGGATAGTATAGGATAGAGGATAGGATAGGATAGAGGATAGGATAGGATAGAGGAAAGGATAGGATAGAGGATAGGATAGGTAATTGGATAGGATAGAGGATAGGATAAGGTAGAGGATAGTATAGGATAGAGGATAGGATAGGATAGAGGATAGGATAAGGTAGAGGATAGTATAGGATAGAGGATAGGATAGGATAGAGGATAGGATAGGATAAAGGATAGGATAGGATAGAGGATAGGATAGGATAGAGGAGAGGATAGGATAGAGGATAGGATAGGATAGAGGATAGGATAGGATAGAGGATAGGATAGGATAGGATAGAGGATAGAATAGGATACGATAGAGGATAGGATAGGATAGAGGATAGGATAGATAATAGGATAGGATAGGATAGAGGATAGGATAGGATAGAGGATAGAATAGGATTGAGGAGCGTTTAGGATAGAGGATAGGATATGATAGAGGATAGGATAGGATACGATAGAGGATAGGATAGGATAGAGGATAGGATAGGATAGAGGATAGGATAGGATAGAGGATAGGATAGGATAGAGGATAGGATAGGATAGAGGATAGGATAGGATAGAGGATAGGATAGGATAGAGGATAGGATAGGATAGAGGATAGGATAGGATAAAGGATAGGATAGGATAGAGGATAGGATAGGGTAGAGGATAGAATAGGATAGATGATAGGATAGGATGGAGAATAGGATAGGATAGAGGATAGGATAGGATAGAGGATAGGATAGAGGATAGGATAGGATAGAGGATAGGATAGGATAGAGGATAGGAAAGGATAGAGGATAGGATGGGATAGAGGATAGGATAGGATAGAGGATAGGATAGGATAGAGGATAGGATAGGATAGAGGATAGGATAGAGGATAGGACAGAGGATAGGATAGAGGATAGGATAGAGGATAGGATAGGATAGAGGAAAGGATAGGATAGAGGATAGGATAAGGTAGAGGATAGTATAGGATAGAGGATAGGATAGGATAGAGGATAGGACAGGATAAAGGATAGGATAGGATAGAGGATAGGATAGAGGATAGGATAGGATAGAGGATAGGATAGGATAGGATAGAGGATAGGATAGAGGATAGGATAGGTAATTGGATAGGATAGAGTATAGGATAAGGTAGAGGATAGGATAGGATAGAGGGTAGGATAGGATAGAGGATAGGATAGAGGATAGGATAGGATAGAGGATAGGATAGGATAGAGGATGGGATAGGATACAGGATAGGATATGAGAGAGGATAGGATAGGATAGAGGATCGGATAGAGGATAGGATAGGATAGAGGATCGGATAGAGGATAGGATAGGATAGAGGATAGGATAGGATAGAGGATAGAGTAGGATAGAGGATAGGATAGGATAAAGGATAGGATTGGATAGAGGATCGGATAGAGGATAGAATAGGATAGAGGATAGGATAGGATAGAGGATAGTATAGGATAGAGGATCGGATAGGATAGGATAGAGGATAGGGTAGAGGATAGGGTAGAGGATCGGATAGAGGATAGGATAGGATAGAGGAAAGGATAGGATAGAGGATAGGATAGGTAATTGGATAGGATAGAGGATAGGATAAGTTAGAGGATAGTATAGGATAGAGGATAGGATAGGATAGAGGATAGGATAGGATAAAGGATAGGATAGTATAGAGGATAGGATAGGATAGAGGATAGAATAGGATAGATGATAGGATAGGATTGAGAATAGGATAGGATAGAGGATAGGATAGGATAGAGGATAGGATAGGATAGAGGATAGGAAAGGATAGAGGATAGGATGGGATAGAGTATAGGATAGGATAGAGGATAGGATAGGATAGAGGATAGGATAGGATAGATAATAGGATAGGATAGAGGATAGGATAGAGGATAGGATAGAGGATCGGATAGAGGATAGGATAGGATAGAGGAAAGGATAGGATAGAGGATAGGATAGGTAATTGGATAGGATAGAGGATAGGATAAGGTAGAGGATAGTATAGGATAGAGGATATAATGGGATAGAGGATAGGATAGGATAAAGGATAGGATAGGACAGATGATAGGATAGGATAGAGAATAGGATAGGATACAGGATAGGATAGGATAGAGGATAGGATAGGATAGAGGATAGGATAGAGGATAGGATAGGATAGGATAGGGGATAGGATAGGATAGGATAGAGGATAGGATAGAGGATAGGATGGGATAGAGGATCGGATAGAGGATAGGATAGGATAGAGGATAGGATAGGATAGAGGAAAGGATAGGATAGAAGATAGGATAGGATAGTTGATAGGATAGGAAAGAGGGTAGGATAGGATAGAGGATAGAGTATAGGATAGGATAGAGGATAGGATAGGATAGAGGAGAGGATAGGATAGAGGATAGGATAGGATAGAGGATAGGATATGATAGAGGATAGGATAGGATACGATAGAGGATAGGATAGGATAGAGGATAGGATAGGATACGATAGAGGATAGGATAGGATAGAGGATAGGATAGGATAGAGGATAGGATAGGATAGAGGATAGGATAGGATAGAGGATAGGATAGGATAGAGGATAGGATAGGATAGAGGATAGGATAGGATAGAGGATAGGATAGGATAGAGGATAGGATAGGATAGGATAGAGGATAGGATAATATAGGATAGAGGATAGAGTATAGGATAGGATAGAGGATAGGATAGGATAGAGGAGAGGATAGGATAGAGGATAGGATAGGATAGAGGATAGGATAGGATAGAGGATAGGATAGGATAGGGTAGAGGATAGGATAGGATAGAGGATAGAATAGGATACGATAGAGGATAGGATAGGATAGAGGATAGGATAGGATAGAGGATAGGATAGGATAGAGGATAGGATAGGATAGAGGATAGGATAGGTAATTGGATAGGATAGGATAGAGGATAGGATAGGATAGAGGTTAGAATAGGATAGATGATAGGATAGGATAGAGAATAGGATAGGATAGAGGATAGGATAGGATAGAGGAGAGGATAGGATAGAGGATAGGATAGGATAGAGGATAGGATAGGATAGATAATAGGATAGGATAGGATAGAGGATAGGATAGGATAGAGGATAGAATAGGATTGAGGAGCGTTTAGGATAGAGGATAGGATATGATAGAGGATAGGATAGGATACGATAGAGGATAGGATAGGATAGAGGATAGGATAGGATAGAGGATAGGATAGGATAGAGGATAGGATAGGATAGAGGATAGGATAGGATAGAGGATAGGATAGGATAGAGGATAGGATAGGATAGAGGATAGGATAGGATAGGATAGAGGATAGGATAATATAGGATAGAGGATAGAGTATAGGATAGGATAGAGGATAGGATAGGATAGAGGAGAGGATAGGATAGAGGATAGGATAGGATAGAGGATAGGATAGGATAGAGGATAGGATAGGTAAATGGATAGGATAGGATAGAGGATAGGATAGGATAGAGGATAGAATAGGATAGATGATAGGATAGGATAGAGAATAGGATAGGATAGAGGATAGGATAGGATAGAGGATAGGATAGAGGATAGGATAGGATAGAGGATAGGAAAGGATAGAGGATAGGATGGGATAGAGGATAGGATAGGATAGAGGATAGGATAGGATAGAGGATAGGATAGGATAGAGGATAGGATAGGATAGAGGATAGGATAGAGGATCGGATAGAGGATAGGATAGGATAGAGGACAGGATAGGATAGAGGATAGGATAGGATAGGATAGAGGATAGGATAGAGGATAGGATAGGTAATTGGATAGGATAGAGTATAGGATAAGGTAGAGGATAGGATAGGATAGAGGGTAGGATAGGATAGAGGATAGGATAGAGGATAGGATAGGATAGAGGATAGGATAGGATAGAGGATGGGATAGGATACAGGATAGGATATGAGAGAGGATAGGATAGGATAGAGGATCGGATAGAGGATAGGATAGGATAGAGGATCGGATAGAGGATAGGATAGGATAGAGGATAGGATAGGATAGGATAGAGGATAGGATAGAGGATAGGATAGGTAATTGGATAGGATAGAGTATAGGATAAGGTAGAGGATAGGATAGGATAGAGGGTAGGATAGGATAGAGGATAGGATAGAGGATAGGATAGGATAGAGGATAGGATAGGATAGAGGATGGGATAGGATACAGGATAGGATATGAGAGAGGATAGGATAGGATAGAGGATCGGATAGAGGATAGGATAGGATAGAGGATCGGATAGAGGATAGGATAGGATAGAGGATCGGATAGAGGATAGGATAGGATAGAGGATAGGATAGGATAGAGGATAGAGTAGGATAGAGGATAGGATAGGATAAAGGATAGGATTGGATAGAGGATCGGATAGAGGATAGAATAGGATAGAGGATAGGATAGGATAGAGGATAGTATAGGATAGAGGATCGGATAGGATAGGATAGAGGATAGGGTAGAGGATAGGGTAGAGGATCGGATAGAGGATAGGATAGGATAGAGGAAAGGATAGGATAGAGGATAGGATAGGTAATTGGATAGGATAGAGGATAGGATAAGTTAGAGGATAGTATAGGATAGAGGATAGGATAGGATAGAGGATAGGATAGGATAAAGGATAGGATAGTATAGAGGATACGATAGGATAGAGGATAGAATAGGATAGATGATAGGATAGGATTGAGAATAGGATAGGATAGAGGATAGGATAGGATAGAGGATAGGATAGGATAGAGGATAGGAAAGGATAGAGGATAGGATGGGATAGAGGATAGGATAGGATAGAGGATAGGATAGGATAGAGGATAGGATAGGATAGATAATAGGATAGGATAGAGGATAGGATAGAGGATAGGATAGAGGATCGGATAGGATAGAGGATAGGATAGGATAGAGGATGGGATACGATAGAGGATAGGATATGATAGAGGATAGGATAGGATAGAGGATCGGATAGAGGATAGGATAGGATAGAGGAAAGGATAGGATAGAGGATAGGATAGGATAGAGGATAGAATAGGATAGAGGATAGGATAGAGGATAGGATAGAGGATAGGATAGAGGATAGGATAGAGGATAGGATAGGATAGAGGATAGGAAAGGATAGAGGATAGGATGGGATAGAGGATAGGATAGGATAGAGGATAGGATAGGATACAGGATAGGATAGGATAGAGGATAGGATAGAGGATAGGATAGAGGATAGGATAGAGGATAGGATAGGATAGATGATAGGAAAGGATAGAGGATAGGATGGGGTAGAGGATAGGATAGGATAGAGGATAGGATAGGATAGAGGATAGGATAGGATAGAGGATAGGATAGGAAAGAGGATAGGATAGAGGATAGGATAGGATAGAGGAGAGGATAGGATAGAGGATAGGATAGGATAGAGGATAGGATAGGTAATTGGATAGGATAGAGGATAGGATAAGGTAGAGGATAGTATAGGATAGAGGATAGGATAGGATAGAGGATAGGATAGGATAAAGGATAGGATAGGATAGAGGATAGGATAGGATAGAGGATAGGATAGGTTAGAGGATAGGATAGGATAGAGGATAGGATAGAGGATAGGATAGGTAATTGGATAGGATAGAGTATAGGATAAGGTAGAGGATAGGATAGGATAGAGGATATAATAGGGTAGAGGATAGGATAGGATAGAGGATAGGATAGGAAAGAGGATAGGATAGGATAGAGGGTAGGATAGGATAGAGGATAGGATAGAGGATAGGATAGAGGATAGGATAGGATAGAGGATAGGATAGGATAGAGGATGGGATACGATAGAGGATAGGATATGATAGAGGATAGGATAGGATAGAGGATCGGATAGAGGATAGGATAGGATAGAGGAAAGGATAGGATAGAGGATAGGATAGGATAGAGGATAGAATAGGATAGAGGATAGGATAGAGGATAGGATAGAGGATAGGATAGAGGATAGGATAGAGGATAGGATAGGATAGAGGATAGGAAAGGATAGAGGATAGGATGGGATAGAGGATAGGATAGGATAGAGGATAGGATAGAGGATAGGATAGGATAGAGGATAGGAAAGGATAGAGGATAGGATGGGATAGAGGATAGGATAGGATAGAGGATAGGATAGGATAGAGGATAGGATAGGATGGAGGATAGGATAGGATAGAGGATAGGATAGAGGATAGGATAGGATAGAGGATAGGATAGGTAATTGGATAGGATAGAGTATAGGATAAGGTAGAGGATAGGATAGGATAGGATAGAGGATAGGATAGGATAGAGGATAGGATAGAGGATCGGATAGAGGATAGGATATGATAGAGGAAAGTATAGGGTAGAGGATAGGATAGGTAATTGGATAGGATAGAGGATAGGATAGGTAATTGGATAGGATAGAGGATAGGATAAGGTAGAGGATAGTATAGGATAGAGGATAGGATAGGATAGAGTATAGGATAATGTAAAGGATAGGATAGGATAGAGGATAGGATAGGATAGAGGATAGGATAGGATAGAGGATCGGATAGAGGATAGGATAGGATAGAGGATCGGATAGAGGATAGGATAGGATAGAGGATAGGATAGGATAGAGGATAGAGTAGGATAGAGGATAGGATAGGATAAAGGATAGGATTGGATAGAGGATCGGATAGAGGATAGAATAGGATAGAGGATAGGATAGGATAGAGGATAGTATAGGATAGAGGATAGGATAGAATAGAGGATAGGATAAGATAAAGGATAGGATAGGATAGAGGATAGGATAGGATAGGATAGGATAGGATAGGATAGGATAGGATAGAGGATAGGATAGGATAGGATAGAGGATAGGATAGGATAGGATAGAGGATAGGATAGAGGATAGGATAGGACAGAGGATCGGATAGAGGATAGGATAGGATAGAGGATGGCATAGAGGATAGGATAGAGGATAGGATAGGATAGAGGATAGGATAGGAAAGAGGATAGGATAGGATACGATAGAGGATAGGATAGATGATAGGATAGGATAGAGGATCTGATAGAGGATACGATCGGATAGAGGATAGGATAGGATAGAGGATCGGATAGGTAATTGGATAGGATAGGGGAGAGGATAAGGTAGAGACTAGTATAGGATAGAGGATCTGATAGAGGATAGGATAGGATAGAGGATAGGATAGGATCGAGGATAGGATAGGTAATTGGATAGGATAGAGGATAGGATACGGTAGAGGATAGTATAGGATAGAGGATAGGATAGAGGATCGGATAGGATAGGATAGAGGATAGGATAGAGGATACGATAGAGGATCGGATAGAGGATAGGATAGGATAGAGGAAAGGATAGGATAGAGGATAGGATAGGTAATTGGATAGGTTAGAGGATAGGATAAGTTAGAGGATAGTATAGGATAGAGGATAGGATAGGATAGAGGTTAGGATAGGATAAAGGATAGGATAGGATAGAGGATAGGATAGGATAGAGGATAGAATAGGATAGATGATAGGGTAGGATAGAGAATAGGGTAGGATAGAGGATAGGATAGGATAGAGGATAGGATAGAGGATAGGATAGGATAGAGGATAGGAAAGGATAGAGGATAGGATTGGATAGAGGATAGGATAGGATAGAGGATAGGATAGGATAGAGGATAGGATAGGATAGAGGATAGGATAGGATAGAGGATAGGATAGAGGATCGGATAGAGGATAGGATAGGATAGAGGACAGGATAGGATAGAGGATAGGATAGGTAATTGGATAGGATAGAGGATAGGATAAGGTAGAGGATAGTATAGGATAGAGGATAGGATAGGATAGAGGATAGGATAGGATAAAGGATAGGATAGGATAGAGGATAGGATAGAGGATAGGATAGAGGATAGGATAGGATAGAGGATAGGATAGGATAGAGGATAGGATAGGATAAAGGATAGGATAGGATAGAGGATAGGATAGGATAGAGGATAGGATAGGATAGAGGATCGGATAGAGGATAGGATAGGATAGAGGATCGGATAGAGGATAGGATAGGATAGAGGATCGGATAGAGGATAGGATAGGATAGAGGATAGGATAGGATAGAGGATAGAGTAGGATAGAGGATAGGATAGGATAAAGGATAGGATTGGATAGAGGATCGGATAGAGGATAGAATAGGATAGAGGATAGGGTAGGATAGAGGATAGTATAGGATAGAGGATAGGATAGAATAGAGGATAGGATAGGACAGAGGATCGGATAGAGTATAGGATAGGATAGAGGATAGGATAGGATAGAGGGAAGGATAGGATAGAAGATAGGATAGGATAGATGATAGGATAGAGGATAGGATAGGATAGAGGAAAGGATAGGATAGAGGATAGGATAGGATAGAGGATAGGATAGGAAAGAGGATAGGATAGAGGATAGGATAGGATAGAGGAGAGGATAGGATAGAGGATAGGATAGGATAGAGGATAGGATAAGGTAGAGGATAGTATAGGATAGAGGATAGGATGGGATAGAGGATAGGATAGGATAAAGGATAGGATAGGACAGATGATAGGATAGGATAGAGAATAGGATAGGATACAGGATAGGATAGGATAGAGGATAGGATAGAGGATAGGATAGGATAGAGGATAGGATAGGATAGATGATAGGAAAGGATAGAGGATAGGATGGGGTAGAGGATAGGATAGGATAGAGGATAGGATAGGATAGAGGATAGGATAGGATAGAGGATAGGATAGGAAAGAGGATAGGATAGAGGATAGGATAGGATAGAGGAGAGGATAGGATAGGTAATTGGATAGGATAGAGGATAGGATAAGGTAGAGGATAGTATAGGATAGAGGATAGGATGGGATAGAGGATAGGATAGGATAAAGGATAGGATAGGACAGATGATAGGATAGGATAGAGAATAGGATAGGATACAGGATAGGATAGGATAGAGGATAGGATAGAGGATAGGATAGAGGATAGGATAGGATAGAGGATAGGATAGGATAGATGATAGGAAAGGATAGAGGATAGGATGGGGTAGAGGATAGGATAGGATAGAGGATAGGATAGGATAGAGGATAGGATAGGATAGAGGATAGGATAGGAAAGAGGATAGGATAGAGGATAGGATAGGATAGAGGAGAGGATAGGATAGAGGATAGGATAGGATAGAGGATAGGATAAGGTAGAGGATAGTATAGGATAGAGGATAGGATGGGATAGAGGATAGGATAGGATAAAGGATAGGATAGGATAGGGGATAGGATAGGATAGGATAGAGGATAGGATAGAGGATAGGATGGGATAGAGGATCGGATAGAGGATAGGATAGGATAGAGGATAGGATAGGATAGAGGAAAGGATAGGATAGAAGATAGGATAGGATAGTTGATAGGATAGGAAAGAGGGTAGGATAGGATAGAGGATAGAGTATAGGATAGGATAGAGGATAGGATAGGATAGAGGAGAGGATAGGATAGAGGATAGGATATGATAGAGGATAGGATAGGATACGATAGAGGATAGGATAGGATAGAGGATAGGATAGGATACGATAGAGGATAGGATAGGATAGAGGATAGGATAGGATAGAGGATAGGATAGGTAATTGGATAGGATAGGATAGAGGATAGGATAGGATAGAGGTTAGAATAGGATAGATGATAGGATAGGATAGAGAATAGGATAGGATAGAGGATAGGATAGGATAGAGGAGAGGATAGGATAGAGGATAGGATAGGATAGAGGATAGGATAGGATAGATAATAGGATAGGATAGGATAGAGGATAGGATAGGATAGAGGATAGAATAGGATTGAGGAGCGTTTAGGATAGAGGATAGGATATGATAGAGGATAGGATAGGATACGATAGAGGATAGGATAGGATAGAGGATAGGATAGGATAGAGGATAGGATAGGATAGAGGATAGGATAGGATAGAGGATAGGATAGGATAGAGGATAGGATAGGATAGAGGATAGGATAGGATAGAGGATAGGATAGGATAGAGGATAGGATAGGATAGAGGATAGGATAGGATAGAGGATAGGATAGGATAGGATAGAGGATAGGATAGGATAGGATAGAGGATAGGATAATATAGGATAGAGGATAGAGTATAGGATAGGATAGAGGATAGGATAGGATAGAGGAGAGGATAGGATAGAGGATAGGATAGGATAGAGGATAGGATAGGATAGAGGATAGGATAGGTAATTGGATAGGATAGGATAGAGGATAGGATAGGATAGAGGATAGAATAGGATAGATGATAGGATAGGATAGAGAATAGGATAGGATAGAGGATAGGATAGGATAGAGGATAGGATAGAGGATAGGATAGGATAGAGGATAGGAAAGGATAGAGGATAGGATGGGATAGAGGATAGGATAGGATAGAGGATAGGATAGGATAGAGGATAGGATAGGATAGAGGATAGGATAGGATAGAGGATAGGATAGAGGATCGGATAGAGGATAGGATAGGATAGAGGACAGGATAGGATAGAGGATAGGATAGGTAATTGGATAGGATAGAGGATAGGATAAGGTAGAGGATAGTATAGGATAGAGGATAGGATAGGATAGAGGATAGGATAGGATAAAGGATAGGATAGGATAGAGGATAGGATAGGATAGAGGATAGGATAGGATAGAGGATCGGATAGAGGATAGGATAGGATAGAGGATCGGATAGAGGATAGGATAGGATAGAGGATAGGATAGGATAGAGGATAGAGTAGGATAGAGGATAGGATAGGATAAAGGATAGGATTGGATAGAGGATCGGATAGAGGATAGGATAGGATAGACGATAGTATAGGATAGAGGACAGGATAGAATAGAGGATAGGATAGGATAAAGGATAGGATAGGATAGAGGATAGGATAGGATAGGATAGAGGATAGAATAGGATAGATGATAGGATAGGATAGAGAATAGGATAGGATAGAGGATAGGATAGGATAGAGGAGAGGATAGGATAGAGGATAGGATAGGATAGAGGATAGGATAGGATAGATAATAGGATAGGATAGGATAGAGGATAGGATAGGATAGGATAGAGGATAGGATAGGTAATTGGATAGGATAGGATAGAGGATAGGATAGGATAGAGGATAGATTAGGATAGATGATAGGATAGGATAGAGAATAGGATAGGATAGAGGATAGGATAGGATAGAGGATAGGATAGAGGATAGGATAGGATAGAGGATAGGAAAGGATAGAGGATAGGATGGGATAGAGGATAGGATAGGATAGAGGATAGGATAGGATAGAGGATAGGATAGGATAGAGGATAGGATAGGATAGAGGATAGGATACAGGATCGGATAGAGGATAGGATAGGATAGAGGACAGGATAGGATAGAGGATAGGATAGGTAATTGGATAGGATAGAGGATAGGATAAGGTAGAGGATAGTATAGGATAGAGGATAGGATAGGATAGAGGATAGGATAGGATAAAGGATAGGATAGGATAGAGGATAGGATAGGATAGAGGATAGGATAGGATAGAGGATCGGATAGAGGATAGGATAGGATAGAGGATCGGATAGAGGATAGGATAGGATAGAGGATAGGATAGGATAGAGGATAGGATAGGATAGAGGATAGAGTAGGATAGAGGATAGGATAGGATAAAGGATAGGATTGGATAGAGGATCGGATAGAGGATAGAATAGGATAGAGGATAGGATAGGATAGACGATAGTATAGGATAGAGGACAGGATAGAATAGAGGATAGGATAGGATAAAGGATAGGATAGGATAGAGGATAGGATAGGATAGGATAGGATAGAGGATAGGATAGGATAGAGGATAGGATAGAGGATCGGATAGAGGATAGGATAGGATAGAGGACAGGATAGGATAGAGGATAGGATAGGTAATTGGATAGGATAGAGGATAGGATAAGGTAGAGGATAGTATAGGATAGAGGATAGGATAGGATAGAGGATAGGATAGAGGATAGGATAGAGGATAGGATAGGATAGAGGAAAGGATAGGATAGAGGAGAGGATAGGATAGAGGATAGGATAGGATAGAGGATAGGATAGGATAGAGGATAGGATAGGATAGAGGATCGGGTAGAGGATAGGATAGGATAGAGGATCGGATAGAGGATAGGATAGGATAGATGATAGGATAGGATAGAGGATAGAGTAGGATAGAGGATAGGATAGGATAAAGGATAGGATTGGATAGAGGATCGGATAGAGGATAGAATAGGATAGAGGATAGGATAGGATAGAGGATAGGATAGGATAGGATAGAGGATAGGATAGAGGATAGGATAGGATAGAGGATAGGATAGGATAAAGGATAGGATAGGATAGAGGATAGGATAGGATAGAGGATAGGATAGGATAGAGGATCGGATAGAGGATAGGATAGGATAGAGGATCGGATAGAGGATAGAGTAGGATAGAGGATAGGATAGGATAAAGGATAGGATTGGATAGAGGATCGGATAGAGGATAGAATAGGATAGAGGATAGGATAGGATAGAGGATAGGATAGGATAGGATAGAGGATAGGATAGAGGATAGGATAGGATAGAGAATAGGATAGGATAAAGGATAGGATAGGATAGAGGATAGGATAGGATAGAGGATAGGATAGGATAGAGGATCGGATAGAGGATAGGATAGGATAGAGGATCGGATAGAGGATAGGATAGGATAGATGATAGGATAGGATAGAGGATAGAGTAAGATAGAGGATAGGATAGGATAAAGGATAGGATTGGATAGAGGACAGGATAGGATAGAGGATAGGATAGGTAATTGGATAGGATAGAGGATAGGATAAGGTAGAGGATAGTATAGGATAGAGGATAGGATAGGATAGAGGATAGGATAGGATAAAGGATAGGATAGGATAGAGGATAGGATAGGATAGAGGATAGGATAGGATAGAGGATCGGATAGAGGATAGGATAGGATAGAGGATCGGATAGAGGATAGGATAGGATAGAGGATAGGATAGGATAGAGGATAGAGTAGGATAGAGGATAGGATAGGATAAAGGATAGGATTGGATAGAGGATCGGATAGAGGATAGAATAGGATAGAGGATAGGATAGGATAGACGATAGTATAGGATAGAGGACAGGATAGAATAGAGGATAGGATAGGATAAAGGATAGGATAGGATAGACGATAGGATAGGATAGGATAGAGGATAGGATAGGATAGAGGATAGGATAGAGGATCGGATAGAGGATAGGATAGGATAGAGGACAGGATAGGATAGAGGATAGGATAGATAATTGGATAGGATAGAGGATATTATAAGGTAGAGGATAGTATAGGATAGAGGATAGGATAGGATAGAGGATAGGATAGGATAAAGGAGAGGATAGGATAGAGGATAGGATAGGATAGACGATCGGATAGAGGATAGGATAGGATAGACGATCGGATAGAGGATAGGATAGGATAGAGGATCGGATAGAGGATAGGATAGGATAGAGGATAGGATAGGATAGAGGATAGAGTAGGATAGAGGATAGGATAGGATAAAGGATAGGATTGGATAGAGGATCGGATAGAGGATAGAATAGGATAGAGGATAGGATAGGATAGACGATAGTATAGGATAGAGGATAGGATAGGATAGAGGATAGGATGGGATAGAGGAAAGGATAGGATAGAAGATAGGATAGGATAGATGATAGGATAGGAAAGAGGGTAGGATAGGATAGAGGATAGACTATAGGATAGGATAGAGGAGAGGATAGGATAGAGGATAGGATAGGATAGAGGATAGGATAGGATAGAGGATAGGATAGGATAGGATAGAGGATAGGATAGGATAGAGGATAGGATAATATAGGATAGAGGATAGAGTATAGGATAGGATAGAGGATAGGATAGGATAGAGGAGAGGATAGGATAGAGGATAGGATAGGATAGAGGATAGGATAGGATAGAGGATAGGATAGGATAGAGGATAGGATAGGATAGGATAGAGGAGAGGATAGGATAGAGGATAGGATAGGATAGAGGATAGGATAGGATAGAGGATAGGATAGGATAGAATAGAGGATAGGATAGGATAGAGGATAGAATACGATACGATAGAGGATAGGATAGGATAGAGGATAGGATAGGATAGAGGATAGGATAGGTAATTGGATAGGATAGAGGATAGGATAAGTTAGAGGATAGTATAGGATAGAGGATAGGATAGGATAGAGGATCGGATAGGTAATTGGATAGGATAGGGGAGAGGATAAGGTAGAGACTAGTATAGGATAGAGGATCTGATAGAGGATAGGATAGGATAGAGGATAGGATAGGATCGAGGATAGGATAGGTAATTGGATAGGATAGAGGATAGGATATGGTAGAGGATAGTATAGGATAGAGGATAGGATAGAGGATCGGATAGGATAGGATAGAGGATAGGATAGAGGATACGATAGAGGATCGGATAGAGGATAGGATAGGATAGAGGAAAGGATAGGATAGAGGATAGGATAGGATAGAGGATAGGATAGTATAGAGGATAGAATAGGATAGATGATATTATAGGATAGAGGATAGGATATGATAGAGTAAACGATATTCTAGAGGATAGGATAGGATAGAGGATCGGATAGAGGATAGGATAGGATAAAGGATGGTATAGAGGATAGGATAGAGGATAGGATAGGATAGAGGAAAGGATAGGATAGAAGATAGGATAGGATAGATGATAGGATAGGAAAGTGGGTAGGATAGGATAGAGGATAGACTATAGGATAGGATAGAGGATAGGATAGGATAGAGGAGAGGATAGGATAGATGATACGATAGGATAGAGGATAGGATAGGATAGAGGATAGAATAGGATAGATGATATTATAGGATAGAGGATAGGATATGATAGAGTAAACGATATTATAGAGGATAGGATGGGATGGAGGATCGGATAGAGGATAGGATAGGATAGAGGATGGTATAGAGGATAGGATAGAGGATAGGATAGGATAGAGGATAGGATAGGAAAGAGGATAGGATAGGATACGATAGAGGATAGGATAGATGATAGGATAGGATAGAGGATGGGATAGGATAGAGGATAAAATATGATAGAGGATAGGATAGGATAGAGGATCGGATAGAGGATAGAATAGGATAGAGGATAGGATAGGATAGAGGATAGGATAGGATAGAGGATAGGATAGTATAGAGGATAGAATAGGATAGATGATATTATAGGATAGAGGATAGGATATGATAGAGTAAACGATATTCTAGAGGATAGGATAGGATAGAGGATCGGATAGAGGATAGGATAGGATAAAGGATGGTATAGAGGATAGGATAGAGGATAGGATAGGATAGATGATAGGATAGGAAAGAGGGTAGGATAGGATAGAGGATAGAGTATAGGATAGGATAGAGGATAGGATAGGATAGAGGAGAGGATAGGATAGAGGATAGGATAGGATAGAGGATAGGATATGATAGAAGATAGGATAGGATACGATAGAGGATAGGATAGGATAGAGGATAGGATAGGATAGAGGATAGGATAGGATAGAGGATAGGATAGGATAGAGGATAGGATAGGAAAGAGGATAGGATAGGATAGAGGATAGGATAGGATAGAGGATAGGATAGGATAGGATAGAGGATAGGATAATATAGGATAGAGGATAGAGTATAGGATAGGATAGAGGATAGGATAGGATAGAGGAGAGGATAGGATAGAGGATAGGATAGGATAGAGGATAGGATAGGATAGAGGATAGGATAGGATAGGATAGAGGATAGAATAGGATACGATAGAGGATAGGATAGGATAGAGGATAGGATAGGATAGAGGATAGGATAGGATAGAGGATAGGATAGGATAGAGGATAGGATAGGATAGAGGATAGGATAGGATAGAGGATAGGATAGGTAATTGGATAGGATAGGATAGAGGATAGGATAGGATAGAGGATAGAATAGGATAGATGATAGGATAGGATAGAGAATAGGATAGGATAGAGGATAGGATAGGATAGAGGAGAGGATAGGATAGAGGATAGGATAGGATAGAGGATAGGATAGGATAGATAATAGGATAGGATAGGATAGAGGATAGGATAGGATACGATAGAGGATAGGATAGAGGATAGGATAGGATAGAGGATAGGATAGGATAGAGGAAAGGATAGGATAGAAGATAGGATAGGATAGATGATAGGATAGGAAAGAGGGTAGGATAGGATAGAGGATAGAGTATAGGATAGGATAGAGGATAGGATAGGATAGAGGAGAGGATAGGATAGAGGATAGGATAGGATAGAGGATAGGATATGATAGAAGATAGGATAGGATACGATAGAGGATAGGATAGGATAGAGGATAGGATAGGATAGAGGATAGGATAGGATAGAGGATAGGATAGGATAGAGGATAGGATAGGATAGAGGATAGGATAGGATAGAGGATAGGATAGGATAGAGGATAGGATAGGATAGAGGATAGGATAGGATAGGATAGAGGATAGGATAATATAGGATAGAGGATAGAGTATAGGATAGGATAGAGGATAGGATAGGATAGAGGAGAGGATAGGATAGAGGATAGGATAGGATAGAGGATAGGATAGGATAGAGGATAGGATAGGATAGGATAGAGGATAGAATAGGATACGATAGAGGATAGGATAGGATAGAGGATAGGATAGGATAGAGGATAGGATAGGATAGAGGATAGGATAGGATAGAGGATAGGATAGGATAGAGGATAGGATAGGATAGAGGATAGGATAGGTAATTGGATAGGATAGGATAGAGGATAGGATAGGATAGAGGATAGAATAGGATAGATGATAGGATAGGATAGAGAATAGGATAGGATAGAATGATAGGATAGGATAGAGGAGAGGATAGGATAGAGGATAGGATAGGATAGAGGATAGGATAGGATAGATAATAGGATAGGATAGGATAGAGGATAGGATAGGATAGAGGATAGAATAGGATTGAGGAGCGTTTAGGATAGAGGATAGGATAGGATACGATAGAGGATAGGATAGGATAGAGGATAGGGTAGGATAGAGGATAGGATAGGATAGAGGATAGGATAGGATAGAGGATAGGATAGGATAGAGGATAGGATAGGATAGAGGATAGGATAGGATAGAGGATAGGATAGGATAGAAGATAGGATAGGATAGAGGATAGGATAGGATAAAGGATAGGATAGGATAGAGGATAGGATAGGGTAGAGGATAGAATAGGATAGATGATAGGATAGGATGGAGAATAGGATAGGATAGAGGATAGGATAGGATAGAGGATAGGATAGAGGATAGGATAGGATAGAGGATAGGAAAGGATAGAGGATAGGATAGGATAGAGGATAGGATAGGAAAGACGATAGGATAGGATACGATAGAGGATAGGATAGATGATAGGATAGGATAGAGGATGGGATAGGATAGAGGATAAAATATGATAGAGGATAGGATAGGATAGAGGATCGGATAGAGGATAGAATAGGATAGAGGATAGGATAGGATAGAGGATAGGATAGGATAGAGGATAGGATAGTATAGAGGATAGAATAGGATAGATGATATTATAGGATAGAGGATAGGATATGATAGAGTAAACGATATTCTAGAGGATAGGATAGGATAGAGGATCGGATAGAGGATAGGATAGGATAAAGGATGGTATAGAGGATAGGATAGAGGATAGGATAGGATAGATGATAGGATAGGAAAGAGGGTAGGATAGGATAGAGGATAGAGTATAGGATAGGATAGAGGATAGGATAGGATAGAGGAGAGGATAGGATAGAGGATAGGATAGGATAGAGGATAGGATATGATAGAAGATAGGATAGGATACGATAGAGGATAGGATAGGATAGAGGATAGGATAGGATAGAGGATAGGATAGGATAGAGGATAGGATAGGATAGAGGATAGGATAGGATAGAGGATAGGATAGGATAGAGGATAGGATAGGATAGAGGATAGGATAGGATAGGATAGAGGATAGGATAATATAGGATAGAGGATAGAGTATAGGATAGGATAGAGGAGAGGATAGGATAGAGGATAGGATAGGATAGAGGATAGGATAGGATAGAGGATAGGATAGGATAGAATAGAGGATAGGATAGGATAGAGGATAGAATACGATACGATAGAGGATAGGATAGGATAGAGGATAGGATAGGATAGAGGATAGGATAGGTAATTGGATAGGATAGAGGATAGGATAAGTTAGAGGATAGTATAGGATAGAGGATAGGATAGGATAGAGGATCGGATAGGTAATTGGATAGGATAGGGGAGAGGATAAGGTAGAGACTAGTATAGGATAGAGGATCTGATAGAGGATAGGATAGGATAGAGGATAGGATAGGATCGAGGATAGGATAGGTAATTGGATAGGATAGAGGATAGGATATGGTAGAGGATAGTATAGGATAGAGGATAGGATAGAGGATCGGATAGGATAGGATAGAGGATAGGATAGAGGATACGATAGAGGATCGGATAGAGGATAGGATAGGATAGAGGAAAGGATAGGATAGAGGATAGGATAGGATAGAGGATAGGATAGTATAGAGGATAGAATAGGATAGATGATATTATAGGATAGAGGATAGGATATGATAGAGTAAACGATATTCTAGAGGATAGGATAGGATAGAGGATCGGATAGAGGATAGGATAGGATAAAGGATGGTATAGAGGATAGGATAGAGGATAGGATAGGATAGAGGAAAGGATAGGATAGAAGATAGGATAGGATAGATGATAGGATAGGAAAGTGGGTAGGATAGGATAGAGGATAGACTATAGGATAGGATAGAGGATAGGATAGGATAGAGGAGAGGATAGGATAGATGATACGATAGGATAGAGGATAGGATAGGATAGAGGATAGAATAGGATAGATGATATTATAGGATAGAGGATAGGATATGATAGAGTAAACGATATTATAGAGGATAGGATGGGATGGAGGCTCGGATAGAGGATAGGATAGGATAGAGGATGGTATAGAGGATAGGATAGAGGATAGGATAGGATAGAGGATAGGATAGGAAAGAGGATAGGATAGGATACGATAGAGGATAGGATAGATGATAGGATAGGATAGAGGATGGGATAGGATAGAGGATAAAATATGATAGAGGATAGGATAGGATAGAGGATCGGATAGAGGATAGAATAGGATAGAGGATAGGATAGGATAGAGGATAGGATAGGATAGAGGATAGGATAGTATAGAGGATAGAATAGGATAGATGATATTATAGGATAGAGGATAGGATATGATAGAGTAAACGATATTCTAGAGGATAGGATAGGATAGAGGATCGGATAGAGGATAGGATAGGATAAAGGATGGTATAGAGGATAGGATAGAGGATAGGATAGGATAGATGATAGGATAGGAAAGAGGGTAGGATAGGATAGAGGATAGAGTATAGGATAGGATAGAGGATAGGATAGGATAGAGGAGAGGATAGGATAGAGGATAGGATAGGATAGAGGATAGGATATGATAGAAGATAGGATAGGATACGATAGAGGATAGGATAGGATAGAGGATAGGATAGGATAGAGGATAGGATAGGATAGAGGATAGGATAGGATAGAGGATAGGATAGGAAAGAGGATAGGATAGAATAGAGGATAGGATAGGATAGAGGATAGGATAGGATAGGATAGAGGATAGGATAATATAGGATAGAGGATAGAGTATAGGATAGGATAGAGGATAGGATAGGATAGAGGAGAGGATAGGATAGAGGATAGGATAGGATAGAGGATAGGATAGGATAGAGGATAGGATAGGATAGGATAGAGGATAGAATAGGATACGATAGAGGATAGGATAGGATAGAGGATAGGATAGGATAGAGGATAGGATAGGATAGAGGATAGGATAGGATAGAGGATAGGATAGGATAGAGGATAGGATAGGATAGAGGATAGGATAGGTAATTGGATAGGATAGGATAGAGGATAGGATAGGATAGAGGATAGAATAGGATAGATGATAGGATAGGATAGAGAATAGGATAGGATAGAGGATAGGATAGGATAGAGGAGAGGATAGGATAGAGGATAGGATAGGATAGAGGATAGGATAGGATAGATAATAGGATAGGATAGGATAGAGGATAGGATAGGATACGATAGAGGATAGGATAGAGGATAGGATAGGATAGAGGATAGGATAGGATAGAGGAAAGGATAGGATAGAAGATAGGATAGGATAGATGATAGGATAGGAAAGAGGGTAGGATAGGATAGAGGATAGAGTATAGGATAGGATAGAGGATAGGATAGGATAGAGGAGAGGATAGGATAGAGGATAGGATAGGATAGAGGATAGGATATGATAGAAGATAGGATAGGATACGATAGAGGATAGGATAGGATAGAGGATAGGATAGGATAGAGGATAGGATAGGATAGAGGATAGGATAGGATAGAGGATAGGATAGGATAGAGGATAGGATAGGATAGAGGATAGGATAGGATAGAGGATAGGATAGGATAGAGGATAGGATAGGATAGAGGATAGGATAGGATAGGATAGAGGATAGGATAATATAGGATAGAGGATAGAGTATAGGATAGGATAGAGGATAGGATAGGATAGAGGAGAGGATAGGATAGAGGATAGGATAGGATAGAGGATAGGATAGGATAGAGGATAGGATAGGATAGGATAGAGGATAGAATAGGATACCATAGAGGATAGGATAGGATAGAGGATAGGATAGGATAGAGGATAGGATAGGATAGAGGATAGGATAGGATAGAGGATAGGATAGGATAGAGGATAGGATAGGATAGAGGATAGGATAGGTAATTGGATAGGATAGGATAGAGGATAGGATAGGATAGAGGATAGAATAGGATAGATGATAGGATAGGATAGAGAATAGGATAGGATAGAGGATAGGATAGGATAGAGGAGAGGATAGGATAGAGGATAGGATAGGATAGAGGATAGGATAGGATAGATAATAGGATAGGATAGGATAGAGGATAGGATAGGATAGAGGATAGAATAGGATTGAGGAGCGTTTAGGATAGAGGATAGGATAGGATACGATAGAGGATAGGATAGGATAGAGGATAGGGTAGGATAGAGGATAGGATAGGATAGAGGATAGGATAGGATAGAGGATAGGATAGGATAGAGGATAGGATAGGATAGAGGATAGGATAGGATAGAGGATAGGATAGGATAGAAGATAGGATAGGATAGAGGATAGGATAGGATAAAGGATAGGATAGGATAGAGGATAGGATAGGGTAGAGGATAGAATAGGATAGATGATAGGATAGGATGGAGAATAGGATAGGATAGAGGATAGGATAGGATAGAGGATAGGATAGAGGATAGGATAGAGGATAGGATAGGATAGAGGACAGGAAAGGATAGAGGATAGGATAGGATAGAGGATAGGATAGGAAAGAGGATAGGATAGGATACGATAGAGGATAGGATAGATGATAGGATAGGATAGAGGATGGGATAGGATAGAGGATAAAATATGATAGAGGATAGGATAGGATAGAGGATCGGATAGAGGATAGAATAGGATAGAGGATAGGATAGGATAGAGGATAGGATAGGATAGAGGATAGGATAGTATAGAGGATAGAATAGGATAGATGATATTATAGGATAGAGGATAGGATATGATAGAGTAAACGATATTCTAGAGGATAGGATAGGATAGAGGATCGGATAGAGGATAGGATAGGATAAAGGATGGTATAGAGGATAGGATAGAGGATAGGATAGGATAGATGATAGGATAGGAAAGAGGGTAGGATAGGATAGAGGATAGAGTATAGGATAGGATAGAGGATAGGATAGGATAGAGGAGAGGATAGGATAGAGGATAGGATAGGATAGAGGATAGGATATGATAGAAGATAGGATAGGATACGATAGAGGATAGGATAGGATAGAGGATAGGATAGGATAGAGGATAGGATAGGATAGAGGATAGGATAGGATAGAGGATAGGATAGGATAGAGGATAGGATAGGATAGAGGATAGGATAGGATAGGATAGGATAGAGGATAGGATAATATAGGATAGAGGATAGAGTATAGGATAGGATAGAGGATAGGATAGGATAGAGGAGAGGATAGGATAGAGGATAGGATAGGATAGAGGATAGGATAGGATAGAGGATAGGATAGGATAGGATAGAGGATAGAATAGGATACGATAGAGGATAGGATAGGATAGAGGATAGGATAGGATAGAGGATAGGATAGGATAGAGGATAGGATAGGATAGAGGATAGGATAGGATAGAGGATAGGATAGGTAATTGGATAGGATAGGATAGAGGATAGGATAGGATAGAGGATAGAATAGGATAGATGATAGGATAGGATAGAGAATAGGATAGGATAGAGGATAGGATAGGATAGAGGAGAGGATAGGATAGAGGATAGGATAGGATAGAGGATAGGATAGGATAGATAATAGGATAGGATAGGATAGAGGATAGGATAGGATACGATAGAGGATAGGATAGAGGATAGGATAGGATAGAGGATAGGATAGGATAGAGGAAAGGATAGGATAGAAGATAGGATAGGATAGATGATAGGATAGGAAAGAGGGTAGGATAGGATAGAGGATAGAGTATAGGATAGGATAGAGGATAGGATAGGATAGAGGAGAGGATAGGATAGAGGATAGGATAGGATAGAGGATAGGATATGATAGAAGATAGGATAGGATACGATAGAGGATAGGATAGGATAGAGGATAGGATAGGATAGAGGATAGGATAGGATAGAGGATAGGATAGGATAGAGGATAGGATAGGATAGAGGATAGGATAGGATAGAGGATAGGATAGGATAGGATAGAGGATAGGATAGGATAGGATAGAGGATAGGATAATATAGGATAGAGGATAGAGTATAGGATAGGATAGAGGATAGGATAGGATAGAGGAGAGGATAGGATAGAGGATAGGATAGGATAGAGGATAGGATAGGATAGAGGATAGGATAGGATAGGATAGAGGATAGAATAGGATACGATAGAGGATAGGATAGGATAGAGGATAGGATAGGATAGAGGATAGGATAGGATAGAGGATAGGATAGGATAGAGGATAGGATAGGATAGAGGATAGGATAGGATAGAGGATAGGATAGGTAATTGGATAGGATAGGATAGAGGATAGGATAGGATAGAGGATAGAATAGGATAGATGATAGGATAGGATAGAGAATAGGATAGGATAGAGGATAGGATAGGATAGAGGAGAGGATAGGATAGAGGATAGGATAGGATAGAGGATAGGATAGGATAGATAATAGGATAGGATAGGATAGAGGATAGGATAGGATAGAGGATAGAATAGGATTGAGGAGCGTTTAGGATAGAGGATAGGATAGGATACGATAGAGGATAGGATAGGATAGAGGATAGGGTAGGATAGAGGATAGGATAGGATAGAGGATAGGATAGGATAGAGGATAGGATAGGATAGAGGATAGGATAGGATAGAGGATAGGATAGGATAGAGGATAGGATAGGATAGAAGATAGGATAGGATAGAGGATAGGATAGGATAAAGGATAGGATAGGATAGAGGATAGGATAGGGTAGAGGATAGAATAGGATAGATGATAGGATATGATGGAGAATAGGATAGGATAGAGGATAGGATAGGATAGAGGATAGGATAGAGGATAGGATAGGATAGAGGATAGGAAAGGATAGAGGATAGGATGGGATAGAGGATAGGATAGGATAGAGGATAGGATAGGATAGAGGATAGGATAGAGGATAGAATAGAGGATAGGATAGAGGATAGGATAGAGGATAGGATAGGATAGAGGAAAGGATAGGATAGAGGATAGGATAGGTAATTGGATAGGATAGAGGATAGGATAAGGTAGAGGATAGTATAGGATAGAGGATAGGATAGGATAGAGGATAGGATAGGATAAAGGATAGGATAGGATAGAGGATAGGATAGGATAGAGGATAGGATAGGATAGAGGATCGGATAGAGGATAGGATAGGATAGAGGATCGGATAGAGGATAGGATATGATAGAGGATAGGATAGGATACAGGATAGAGTAGGATAGAGGATAGGATAAGGTAGAGGATAGTATAGGATAGAGGATAGGATAGGATAGAGGATAGGATAGGTAATTGGATAGGATAGAGGATAGGATAAGGTAGAGGATAGTATAGGATAGAGGATAGGATAGGATAGAGGATAGGATAGGATAAAGGATAGGATAGGATAGAGGATAGGATAGGATAGAGGATAGGATAGGATAGAGGATCGGATAGAGGATAGGATAGGATAGAGGATCGGATAGAGGATAGGATAGGATAGAGGATCGGATAGAGGATAGGATAGGATAGAGGATAGGATAGGATAGAGGATAGGATAGGATAGAGGATAGAGTAGGATAGAGGATAGGATAGGATAAAGGATAGGATTGGATAGAGGATCGGATAGAGGATAGAATAGGATAGAGGATAGGATAGGATAGACGATAGTATAGGATAGAGGACAGGATAGAATAGAGGATAGGATAGGATAAAGGATAGGATAGGATAGAGGATAGGATAGGATAGGATAGGATAGAGGATAGGATAGGATAGAGGATAGGATAGAGGATCGGATAGAGGATAGGATAGGATAGAGGACAGGATAGGATAGAGGATAGGATAGGTAATTGGATAGGATAGAGGATAGGATAAGGTAGAGGATAGTATAGGATAGAGGATAGGATAGGATAGAGGATAGGATAGAGGATAGGATAGAGGATAGGATAGGATAGAGGAAAGGATAGGATAGAGGAGAGGATAGGATAGAGGATAGGATAGGATAGAGGATAGGATAGGATAGAGGATAGGATAGGATAGAGGATCGGGTAGAGGATAGGATAGGATAGAGGATCGGATAGAGGATAGGATAGGATAGATGATAGGATAGGATAGAGGATAGAGTAGGATAGAGGATAGGATAGGATAAAGGATAGGATTGGATAGAGGATCGGATAGAGGATAGAATAGGATAGAGGATAGGATAGGATAGAGGATAGGATAGGATAGGATAGAGGATAGGATAGAGGATAGGATAGGATAGAGGATAGGATAGGATAAAGGATAGGATAGGATAGAGGATAGGATAGGATAGAGGATAGGATAGGATAGAGGATCGGATAGAGGATAGGATAGGATAGAGGATCGGATAGAGGATAGAGTAGGATAGAGGATAGGATAGGATAAAGGATAGGATTGGATAGAGGATCGGATAGAGGATAGAATAGGATAGAGGATAGGATAGGATAGAGGATAGGATAGGATAGGATAGAGGATAGGATAGAGGATAGGATAGGATAGAGGATAGGATAGGATAAAGGATAGGATAGGATAGAGGATAGGATAGGATAGAGGATAGGATAGGATAGAGGATCGGATAGAGGATAGGATAGGATAGAGGATCGGATAGAGGATAGGATAGGATAGATGATAGGATAGGATAGAGGATAGAGTAAGATAGAGGATAGGATAGGATAAAGGATAGGATTGGATAGAGGATCGGATAGAGGATAGAATAGGATAGAGGATAGGATAGGATAGAGGATAGGATAGGATAGGATAGAGGATAGGATAGAGGATAGGATAGGACAGAGGATCGGATAGAGGATAGGATAGGATAGAGCATAGGATAGGATAGAGGAAAGGATAGGATAGAAGATAGGATAGGATAGATGATAGGATAGGAAAGAGGGTAGGATAGGATAGAGGATAGACTATAGGATAGGATAAAGGAGAGGATAGGATAGAGGATAGGATAGGATAGAGGATAGGATAGGATAGAGGATAGGATAGGATAGGATAGAGGATAGGATAGGATAGAGGATAGGATAATATAGGATAGAGGATAGAGTATAGGATAGGATAGAGGATAGGATAGGATAGAGGAGAGGATAGGATAGAGGATAGGATAGGATAGAGGATAGGATAGGATAGAGGATAGGATAGGTAATTGGATAGGATAGGATAGAGGATAGGATAGGATAGAGGATAGATTAGGATAGATGATAGGATAGGATAGAGAATAGGATAGGATAGAGGATAGGATAGGATAGAGGATAGGATAGAGGATAGGATAGGATAGAGGATAGGAAAGGATAGAGGATAGGATGGGATAGAGGATAGGATAGGATAGAGGATAGGATAGGATAGAGGATAGGATAGGATAGAGGATAGGATAGGATAGAGGATAGGATAGGATAGAGGACAGGATAGGATAGAGGATAGGATAGGTAATTGGATAGGATAGAGGATAGGATAAGGTAGAGGATAGTATAGGATAGAGGATAGGATAGGATAGAGGATAGGATAGGATAAAGGATAGGATAGGATAGAGGATAGGATAGGATAGAGGATAGGATAGGATAGAGGATCGGATAGAGGATAGGATAGGATAGAGGATCGGATAGAGGATAGGATAGGATAGAGGATAGGATAGGATAGAGGATCGAGTAGGATAGAGGATAGGATAGGATAAAGGATAGGATTGGATAGAGGATCGGATAGAGGATAGAATAGGATAGAGGATAGGATAGGATAGACGATAGTATAGGATAGAGGACAGGATAGAATAGAGGATAGGATAGGATAAAGGATAGGATAGGATAGACGATAGGATAGGATAGGATAGAGGATAGGATAGGATAGAGGATAGGATAGAGGATCGGATAGAGGATAGGATAGGATAGAGGACAGGATAGGATAGAGGATAGGATAGATAATTGGATAGGATAGAGGATAGGATAAGGTAGAGGATAGTATAGGATAGAGGATAGGATAGGATAGAGGATAGGATAGGATAAAGGAGAGGATAGGATAGAGGATAGGATAGGATAGACGATCGGATAGAGGATAGGATAGGATAGACGATCGGATAGAGGATAGGATAGGATAGAGGATCGGATAGAGGATAGGATAGGATAGAGGATAGGATAGGATAGAGGATAGAGTAGGATAGAGGATAGGATAGGATAAAGGATAGGATTGGATAGAGGATCGGATAGAGGATAGAATAGGATAGAGGATAGGATAGGATAGACGATAGTATAGGATAGAGGATAGGATAGGATAGAGGATAGGATGGGATAGAGGAAAGGATAGGATAGAAGATAGGATAGGATAGATGATAGGATAGGAAAGAGGGTAGGATAGGATAGAGGATAGACTATAGGATAGGATAGAGGAGAGGATAGGATAGAGGATAGGATAGGATAGAGGATAGGATAGGATAGAGGATAGGATAGGATAGGATAGAGGATAGGATAGGATAGAGGATAGGATAATATAGGATAGAGGATAGAGTATAGGATAGGATAGAGGATAGGATAGGATAGAGGAGAGGATAGGATAGAGGATAGGATAGGATAGAGGATAGGATAGGATAGAGGATAGGATAGGATAGAGGATAGGATAGGATAGGATAGAGGAGAGGATAGGATAGAGGATAGGATAGGATAGAGGATAGGATAGGATAGAGGATAGGATAGGATAGAATAGAGGATAGGATAGGATAGAGGATAGAATACGATACGATAGAGGATAGGATAGGATAGAGGATAGGATAGGATAGAGGATAGGATAGGTAATTGGATAGGATAGAGGATAGGATAAGTTAGAGGATAGTATAGGATAGAGGATAGGATAGGATAGAGGATCGGATAGGTAATTGGATAGGATAGGGGAGAGGATAAGGTAGAGACTAGTATAGGATAGAGGATCTGATAGAGGATAGGATAGGATAGAGGATAGGATAGGATCGAGGATAGGATAGGTAATTGGATAGGATAGAGGATAGGATATGGTAGAGGATAGTATAGGATAGAGGATAGGATAGAGGATCGGATAGGATAGGATAGAGGATAGGATAGAGGATACGATAGAGGATCGGATAGAGGATAGGATAGGATAGAGGAAAGGATAGGATAGAGGATAGGATAGGATAGAGGATAGGATAGTATAGAGGATAGAATAGGATAGATGATATTATAGGATAGAGGATAGGATATGATAGAGTAAACGATATTCTAGAGGATAGGATAGGATAGAGGATCGGATAGAGGATAGGATAGGATAAAGGATGGTATAGAGGATAGGATAGAGGATAGGATAGGATAGAGGAAAGGATAGGATAGAAGATAGGATAGGATAGATGATAGGATAGGAAAGTGGGTAGGATAGGATAGAGGATAGACTATAGGATAGGATAGAGGATAGGATAGGATAGAGGAGAGGATAGGATAGATGATACGATAGGATAGAGGATAGGATAGGATAGAGGATAGAATAGGATAGATGATATTATAGGATAGAGGATAGGATATGATAGAGTAAACGATATTATAGAGGATAGGATGGGATGGAGGACCGGATAGAGGATAGGATAGGATAGAGGATGGTATAGAGGATAGGATAGAGGATAGGATAGGATAGAGGATAGGATAGGAAAGAGGATAGGATAGGATACGATAGAGGATAGGATAGATGATAGGATAGGATAGAGGATGGGATAGGATAGAGGATAAAATATGATAGAGGATAGGATAGGATAGAGGATCGGATAGAGGATAGAATAGGATAGAGGATAGGATAGGATAGAGGATAGGATAGGATAGAGGATAGGATAGTATAGAGGATAGAATAGGATAGATGATATTATAGGATAGAGGATAGGATATGATAGAGTAAACGATATTCTAGAGGATAGGATAGGATAGAGGATCGGATAGAGGATAGGATAGGATAAAGGATGGTATAGAGGATAGGATAGAGGATAGGATAGGATAGATGATAGGATAGGAAAGAGGGTAGGATAGGATAGAGGATAGAGTATAGGATAGGATAGAGGATAGGATAGGATAGAGGAGAGGATAGGATAGAGGATAGGATAGGATAGAGGATAGGATATGATAGAAGATAGGATAGGATACGATAGAGGATAGGATAGGATAGAGGATAGGATAGGATAGAGGATAGGATAGGATAGAGGATAGGATAGGATAGAGGATAGGATAGGAAAGAGGATAGGATAGGATAGAGGATAGGATAGGATAGAGGATAGGATAGGATAGGATAGAGGATAGGATAATATAGGATAGAGGATAGAGTATAGGATAGGATAGAGGATAGGATAGGATAGAGGAGAGGATAGGATAGAGGATAGGATAGGATAGAGGATAGGATAGGATAGAGGATAGGATAGGATAGGATAGAGGATAGAATAGGATACGATAGAGGATAGGATAGGATAGAGGATAGGATAGGATAGAGGATAGGATAGGATAGAGGATAGGATAGGATAGAGGATAGGATAGGATAGAGGATAGGATAGGATAGAGGATAGGATAGGATAGAGGGTAGGATAGGTAATTGGATAGGATAGGATAGAGGATAGGATAGGATAGAGGATAGAATAGGATAGATGATAGGATAGGATAGAGAATAGGATAGGATAGAGGATAGGATAGGATAGAGGAGAGGATAGGATAGAGGATAGGATAGGATAGAGGATAGGATAGGATAGATAATAGGATAGGATAGGATAGAGGATAGGATAGGATACGATAGAGGATAGGATAGAGGATAGGATAGGATAGAGGATAGGATAGGATAGAGGAAAGGATAGGATAGAAGATAGGATAGGATAGATGATAGGATAGGAAAGAGGGTAGGATAGGATAGAGGATAGAGTATAGGATAGGATAGAGGATAGGATAGGATAGAGGAGAGGATAGGATAGAGGATAGGATAGGATAGAGGATAGGATATGATAGAAGATAGGATAGGATACGATAGAGGATAGGATAGGATAGAGGATAGGATAGGATAGAGGATAGGATAGGATAGAGGATAGGATAGGATAGAGGATAGGATAGGATAGAGGATAGGATAGGATAGAGGATAGGATAGGATAGAGGATAGGATAGGATAGAGGATAGGATAGGATAGAGGATAGGATAGGATAGGATAGAGGATAGGATAATATAGGATAGAGGATAGAGTATAGGATAGGATAGAGGATAGGATAGGATAGAGGAGAGGATAGGATAGAGGATAGGATAGGATAGAGGATAGGATAGGATAGAGGATAGGATAGGATAGGATAGAGGATAGAATAGGATACGATAGAGGATAGGATAGGATAGAGGATAGGATAGGATAGAGGATAGGATAGGATAGAGGATAGGATAGGATAGAGGATAGGATAGGATAGAGGATAGGATAGGATAGAGGATAGGATAGGTAATTGGATAGGATAGGATAGAGGATAGGATAGGATAGAGGATAGAATAGGATAGATGATAGGATAGGATAGAGAATAGGATAGGATAGAATGATAGGATAGGATAGAGGAGAGGATAGGATAGAGGATAGGATAGGATAGAGGATAGGATAGGATAGATAATAGGATAGGATAGGATAGAGGATAGGATAGGATAGAGGATAGAATAGGATTGAGGAGCGTTTAGGATAGAGGATAGGATAGGATACGATAGAGGATAGGATAGGATAGAGGATAGGGTAGGATAGAGGATAGGATAGGATAGAGGATAGGATAGGATAGAGGATAGGATAGGATAGAGGATAGGATAGGATAGAGGATAGGATAGGATAGAGGATAGGATAGGATAGAAGATAGGATAGGATAGAGGATAGGATAGGATAAAGGATAGGATAGGATAGAGGATAGGATAGGGTAGAGGATAGAATAGGATAGATGATAGGATAGGATGGAGAATAGGATAGGATAGAGGATAGGATAGGATAGAGGATAGGATAGAGGATAGGATAGGATAGAGGATAGGAAAGGATAGAGGATAGGATAGGATAGAGGATAGGATAGGAAAGAGGATAGGATAGGATACGATAGAGGATAGGATAGATGATAGGATAGGATAGAGGATGGGATAGGATAGAGGATAAAATATGATAGAGGATAGGATAGGATAGAGGATCGGATAGAGGATAGAATAGGATAGAGGATAGGATAGGATAGAGGATAGGATAGGATAGAGGATAGGATAGTATAGAGGATAGAATAGGATAGATGATATTATAGGATAGAGGATAGGATATGATAGAGTAAACGATATTCTAGAGGATAGGATAGGATAGAGGATCGGATAGAGGATAGGATAGGATAAAGGATGGTATAGAGGATAGGATAGAGGATAGGATAGGATAGATGATAGGATAGGAAAGAGGGTAGGATAGGATAGAGGATAGAGTATAGGATAGGATAGAGGATAGGATAGGATAGAGGAGAGGATAGGATAGAGGATAGGATAGGATAGAGGATAGGATATGATAGAAGATAGGATAGGATACGATAGAGGATAGGATAGGATAGAGGATAGGATAGGATAGAGGATAGGATAGGATAGAGGATAGGATAGGATAGAGGATAGGATAGGATAGAGGATAGGATAGGATAGAGGATAGGATAGGATAGAGGATAGGATAGGATAGGATAGAGGATAGGATAATATAGGATAGAGGATAGAGTATAGGATAGGATAGAGGAGAGGATAGGATAGAGGATAGGATAGGATAGAGGATAGGATAGGATAGAGGATAGGATAGGATAGAATAGAGGATAGGATAGGATAGAGGATAGAATACGATACGATAGAGGATAGGATAGGATAGAGGATAGGATAGGATAGAGGATAGGATAGGTAATTGGATAGGATAGAGGATAGGATAAGTTAGAGGATAGTATAGGATAGAGGATAGGATAGGATAGAGGATCGGATAGGTAATTGGATAGGATAGGGGAGAGGATAAGGTAGAGACTAGTATAGGATAGAGGATCTGATAGAGGATAGGATAGGATAGAGGATAGGATAGGATCGAGGATAGGATAGGTAATTGGATAGGATAGAGGATAGGATATGGTAGAGGATAGTATAGGATAGAGGATAGGATAGAGGATCGGATAGGATAGGATAGAGGATAGGATAGAGGATACGATAGAGGATCGGATAGAGGATAGGATAGGATAGAGGAAAGGATAGGATAGAGGATAGGATAGGATAGAGGATAGGATAGTATAGAGGATAGAATAGGATAGATGATATTATAGGATAGAGGATAGGATATGATAGAGTAAACGATATTCTAGAGGATAGGATAGGATAGAGGATCGGATAGAGGATAGGATAGGATAAAGGATGGTATAGAGGATAGGATAGAGGATAGGATAGGATAGAGGAAAGGATAGGATAGAAGATAGGATAGGATAGATGATAGGATAGGAAAGTGGGTAGGATAGGATAGAGGATAGACTATAGGATAGGATAGAGGATAGGATAGGATAGAGGAGAGGATAGGATAGATGATACGATAGGATAGAGGATAGGATAGGATAGAGGATAGAATAGGATAGATGATATTATAGGATAGAGGATAGGATATGATAGAGTAAACGATATTATAGAGGATAGGATGGGATGGAGGATCGGATAGAGGATAGGATAGGATAGAGGATGGTATAGAGGATAGGATAGAGGATAGGATAGGATAGAGGATAGGATAGGAAAGAGGATAGGATAGGATACGATAGAGGATAGGATAGATGATAGGATAGGATAGAGGATGGGATAGGATAGAGGATAAAATATGATAGAGGATAGGATAGGATAGAGGATCGGATAGAGGATAGAATAGGATAGAGGATAGGATAGGATAGAGGATAGGATAGGATAGAGGATAGGATAGTATAGAGGATAGAATAGGATAGATGATATTATAGGATAGAGGATAGGATATGATAGAGTAAACGATATTCTAGAGGATAGGATAGGATAGAGGATCGGATAGAGGATAGGATAGGATAAAGGATGGTATAGAGGATAGGATAGAGGATAGGATAGGATAGATGATAGGATAGGAAAGAGGGTAGGATAGGATAGAGGATAGAGTATAGGATAGGATAGAGGATAGGATAGGATAGAGGAGAGGATAGGATAGAGGATAGGATAGGATAGAGGATAGGATATGATAGAAGATAGGATAGGATACGATAGAGGATAGGATAGGATAGAGGATAGGATAGGATAGAGGATAGGATAGGATAGAGGATAGGATAGGATAGAGGATAGGATAGGAAAGAGGATAGGATAGGATAGAGGATAGGATAGGATAGAGGATAGGATAGGATAGGATAGAGGATAGGATAATATAGGATAGAGGATAGAGTATAGGATAGGATAGAGGATAGGATAGGATAGAGGAGAGGATAGGATAGAGGATAGGATAGGATAGAGGATAGGATAGGATAGAGGATAGGATAGGATAGGATAGAGGATAGAATAGGATACGATAGAGGATAGGATAGGATAGAGGATAGGATAGGATAGAGGATAGGATAGGATAGAGGATAGGATAGGATAGAGGATAGGATAGGATAGAGGATAGGATAGGATAGAGGATAGGATAGGTAATTGGATAGGATAGGATAGAGGATAGGATAGGATAGAGGATAGAATAGGATAGATGATAGGATAGGATAGAGAATAGGATAGGATAGAGGATAGGATAGGATAGAGGAGAGGATAGGATAGAGGATAGGATAGGATAGAGGATAGGATAGGATAGATAATAGGATAGGATAGGATAGAGGATAGGATAGGATACGATAGAGGATAGGATAGAGGATAGGATAGGATAGAGGATAGGATAGGATAGAGGAAAGGATAGGATAGAAGATAGGATAGGATAGATGATAGGATAGGAAAGAGGGTAGGATAGGATAGAGGATAGAGTATAGGATAGGATAGAGGATAGGATAGGATAGAGGAGAGGATAGGATAGAGGATAGGATAGGATAGAGGATAGGATATGATAGAAGATAGGATAGGATACGATAGAGGATAGGATAGGATAGAGGATAGGATAGGATAGAGGATAGGATAGGATAGAGGATAGGATAGGATAGAGGATAGGATAGGATAGAGGATAGGATAGGATAGAGGATAGGATAGGATAGAGGATAGGATAGGATAGAGGATAGGATAGGATAGGATAGAGGATAGGATAATATAGGATAGAGGATAGAGTATAGGATAGGATAGAGGATAGGATAGGATAGAGGAGAGGATAGGATAGAGGATAGGATAGGATAGAGGATAGGATAGGATAGAGGATAGGATAGGATAGGATAGAGGATAGAATAGGATACCATAGAGGATAGGATAGGATAGAGGATAGGATAGGATAGAGGATAGGATAGGATAGAGGATAGGATAGGATAGAGGATAGGATAGGATAGAGGATAGGATAGGATAGAGGATAGGATAGGTAATTGGATAGGATAGGATAGAGGATAGGATAGGATAGAGGATAGAATAGGATAGATGATAGGATAGGATAGAGAATAGGATAGGATAGAGGATAGGATAGGATAGAGGAGAGGATAGGATAGAGGATAGGATAGGATAGAGGATAGGATAGGATAGATAATAGGATAGGATAGGATAGAGGATAGGATAGGATAGAGGATAGAATAGGATTGAGGAGCGTTTAGGATAGAGGATAGGATAGGATACGATAGAGGATAGGATAGGATAGAGGATAGGGTAGGATAGAGGATAGGATAGGATAGAGGATAGGATAGGATAGAGGATAGGATAGGATAGAGGATAGGATAGGATAGAGGATAGGATAGGATAGAGGATAGGATAGGATAGAAGATAGGATAGGATAGAGGATAGGATAGGATAAAGGATAGGATAGGATAGAGGATAGGATAGGGTAGAGGATAGAATAGGATAGATGATAGGATAGGATGGAGAATAGGATAGGATAGAGGATAGGATAGGATAGAGGATAGGATAGAGGATAGGATAGGATAGAGGACAGGAAAGGATAGAGGATAGGATAGGATAGAGGATAGGATAGGAAAGAGGATAGGATAGGATACGATAGAGGATAGGATAGATGATAGGATAGGATAGAGGATGGGATAGGATAGAGGATAAAATATGATAGAGGATAGGATAGGATAGAGGATCGGATAGAGGATAGAATAGGATAGAGGATAGGATAGGATAGAGGATAGGATAGGATAGAGGATAGGATAGTATAGAGGATAGAATAGGATAGATGATATTATAGGATAGAGGATAGGATATGATAGAGTAAACGATATTCTAGAGGATAGGATAGGATAGAGGATCGGATAGAGGATAGGATAGGATAAAGGATGGTATAGAGGATAGGATAGAGGATAGGATAGGATAGATGATAGGATAGGAAAGAGGGTAGGATAGGATAGAGGATAGAGTATAGGATAGGATAGAGGATAGGATAGGATAGAGGAGAGGATAGGATAGAGGATAGGATAGGATAGAGGATAGGATATGATAGAAGATAGGATAGGATACGATAGAGGATAGGATAGGATAGAGGATAGGATAGGATAGAGGATAGGATAGGATAGAGGATAGGATAGGATAGAGGATAGGATAGGATAGAGGATAGGATAGGATAGAGGATAGGATAGGATAGGATAGGATAGAGGATAGGATAATATAGGATAGAGGATAGAGTATAGGATAGGATAGAGGATAGGATAGGATAGAGGAGAGGATAGGATAGAGGATAGGATAGGATAGAGGATAGGATAGGATAGAGGATAGGATAGGATAGGATAGAGGATAGAATAGGATACGATAGAGGATAGGATAGGATAGAGGATAGGATAGGATAGAGGATAGGATAGGATAGAGGATAGGATAGGATAGAGGATAGGATAGGATAGAGGATAGGATAGGTAATTGGATAGGATAGGATAGAGGATAGGATAGGATAGAGGATAGAATAGGATAGATGATAGGATAGGATAGAGAATAGGATAGGATAGAGGATAGGATAGGATAGAGGAGAGGATAGGATAGAGGATAGGATAGGATAGAGGATAGGATAGGATAGATAATAGGATAGGATAGGATAGAGGATAGGATAGGATACGATAGAGGATAGGATAGAGGATAGGATAGGATAGAGGATAGGATAGGATAGAGGAAAGGATAGGATAGAAGATAGGATAGGATAGATGATAGGATAGGAAAGAGGGTAGGATAGGATAGAGGATAGAGTATAGGATAGGATAGAGGATAGGATAGGATAGAGGAGAGGATAGGATAGAGGATAGGATAGGATAGAGGATAGGATATGATAGAAGATAGGATAGGATACGATAGAGGATAGGATAGGATAGAGGATAGGATAGGATAGAGGATAGGATAGGATAGAGGATAGGATAGGATAGAGGATAGGATAGGATAGAGGATAGGATAGGATAGAGGATAGGATAGGATAGGATAGAGGATAGGATAATATAGGATAGAGGATAGAGTATAGGATAGGATAGAGGATAGGATAGGATAGAGGAGAGGATAGGATAGAGGATAGGATAGGATAGAGGATAGGATAGGATAGAGGATAGGATAGGATAGGATAGAGGATAGAATAGGATACGATAGAGGATAGGATAGGATAGAGGATAGGATAGGATAGAGGATAGGATAGGATAGAGGATAGGATAGGATAGAGGATAGGATAGGATAGAGGATAGGATAGGATAGAGGATAGGATAGGTAATTGGATAGGATAGGATAGAGGATAGGATAGGATAGAGGATAGAATAGGATAGATGATAGGATAGGATAGAGAATAGGATAGGATAGAGGATAGGATAGGATAGAGGAGAGGATAGGATAGAGGATAGGATAGGATAGAGGATAGGATAGGATAGATAATAGGATAGGATAGGATAGAGGATAGGATAGGATAGAGGATAGAATAGGATTGAGGAGCGTTTAGGATAGAGGATAGGATAGGATACGATAGAGGATAGGATAGGATAGAGGATAGGGTAGGATAGAGGATAGGATAGGATAGAGGATAGGATAGGATAGAGGATAGGATAGGATAGAGGATAGGATAGGATAGAGGATAGGATAGGATAGAGGATAGGATAGGATAGAAGATAGGATAGGATAGAGGATAGGATAGGATAAAGGATAGGATAGGATAGAGGATAGGATAGGGTAGAGGATAGAATAGGATAGATGATAGGATATGATGGAGAATAGGATAGGATAGAGGATAGGATAGGATAGAGGATAGGATAGAGGATAGGATAGGATAGAGGATAGGAAAGGATAGAGGATAGGATGGGATAGAGGATAGGATAGGATAGAGGATAGGATAGGATAGAGGATAGGATAGGATAGAGGATAGGATAGAGGATAGAATAGAGGATAGGATAGAGGATAGGATAGAGGATAGGATAGGATAGAGGAAAGGATAGGATAGAGGATAGGATAGGTAATTGGATAGGATAGAGGATAGGATAAGGTAGAGGATAGTATAGGATAGAGGATAGGATAGGATAGAGGATAGGATAGGATAAAGGATAGGATAGGATAGAGGATAGGATAGGATAGAGGATAGGATAGGATAGAGGATCGGATAGAGGATAGGATAGGATAGAGGATCGGATAGAGGATAGGATATGATAGAGGATAGGATAGGATACAGGATAGAGTAGGATAGAGGATAGGATAAGGTAGAGGATAGTATAGGATAGAGGATAGGATAGGATAGAGGATAGGATAGGATAGAGGAAAGGATAGGATAGAGGATAGGATAGGTAATTGGATAGGATAGAGGATAGGATAAGGTAGAGGATAGTATAGGATAGAGGATAGGATAGGATAGAGGATAGGATAAGGTAGAGGATAGTATAGGATAGAGGATAGGATAGGATAGAGGATAGGATAGGATAAAGGATAGGATAGGATAGAGGATAGGATAGGATAGAGGAGAGGATAGGATAGAGGATAGGATAGGATAGAGGATAGGATAGGATAGAGGATAGGATAGGATAGGATAGAGGATAGAATAGGATACGATAGAGGATAGGATAGGATAGAGGATAGGATAGGATAGAGGATAGGATAGGATAGAGGATAGGATAGGATAGAGGATAGGATAGGATAGAGGATAGGATAGGATAGGATAGAGGATAGGATAATATAGGATAGAGGATAGAGTATAGGATAGGATAGAGGATAGGATAGGATAGAGGAGAGGATAGGATAGAGGATAGGATAGGATAGAGGATAGGATAGGATAGAGGATAGGATAGGATAGGATAGAGGATAGAATAGGATACGATAGAGGATAGGATAGGATAGAGGATAGGATAGGATAGAGGATAGGATAGGATAGAGGATAGGATAGGATAGAGGATAGGATAGGATAGAGGATAGGATAGGATAGAGGATAGGATAGGTAATTGGATAGGATAGGATAGAGGATAGGATAGGATAGAGGATAGAATAGGATAGATGATAGGATAGGATAGAGAATAGGATAGGATAGAGGATAGGATAGGATAGAGGAGAGGATAGGATAGAGGATAGGATAGGATAGAGGATAGGATAGGATAGATAATAGGATAGGATAGGATAGAGGATAGGATAGGATAGAGGATAGAATAGGATTGAGGAGCGTTTAGGATAGAGGATAGGATAGGATACGATAGAGGATAGGATAGGATAGAGGATAGGGTAGGATAGAGGATAGGATAGGATAGAGGATAGGATAGGATAGAGGATAGGATAGGATAGAGGATAGGATAGGATAGAGGATAGGATAGGATAGAGGATAGGATAGGATAGAAGATAGGATAGGATAGAGGATAGGATAGGATAAAGGATAGGATAGGATAGAGGATAGGATAGGGTAGAGGATAGAATAGGATAGATGATAGGATATGATGGAGAATAGGATAGGATAGAGGATAGGATAGGATAGAGGATAGGATAGAGGATAGGATAGGATAGAGGATAGGAAAGGATAGAGGATAGGATGGGATAGAGGATAGGATAGGATAGAGGATAGGATAGGATAGAGGATAGGATAGGATAGAGGATAGGATAGAGGATAGAATAGAGGATAGGATAGAGGATAGGATAGAGGATAGGATAGGATAGAGGAAAGGATAGGATAGAGGATAGGATAGGTAATTGGATAGGATAGAGGATAGGATAAGGTAGAGGATAGTATAGGATAGAGGATAGGATAGGATAGAGGATAGGATAGGATAAAGGATAGGATAGGATAGAGGATAGGATAGGATAGAGGATAGGATAGGATAGAGGATCGGATAGAGGATAGGATAGGATAGAGGATCGGATAGAGGATAGGATATGATAGAGGATAGGATAGGATACAGGATAGAGTAGGATAGAGGATAGGATAAGGTAGAGGATAGTATAGGATAGAGGATAGGATAGGATAGAGGATAGGATAGGATAGAGGAAAGGATAGGATAGAGGATAGGATAGGTAATTGGATAGGATAGAGGATAGGATAAGGTAGAGGATAGTATAGGATAGAGGATAGGATAGGATAGAGGATAGGATAGGATAAAGGATAGGATAGGATAGAGGATAGGATAGGATAGAGGAGAGGATAGGATAGAGGATAGGATAGGATAGAGGATAGGATAGGATAGAGGATAGGATAGGATAGGATAGAGGATAGAATAGGATACGATAGAGGATAGGATAGGATAGAGGATAGGATAGGATAGAGGATAGGATAGGATAGAGGATAGGATAGGATAGAGGATAGGATAGGATAGAGGATAGGATAGGTAATTGGATAGGATAGGATAGAGGATAGGATAGGATAGAGGATAGAATAGGATAGATGATAGGATAGGATAGAGAATAGGATAGCATAGAGGATAGGATAGGATAGAGGAGAGGATAGGATAGAGGATAGGATAGGATAGAGGATAGGATAGGATAGATAATAGGATAGGATAGGATAGAGGATAGGATAGGATAGAGGATAGAATAGGATTGAGGAGCGTTTAGGATAGAGGATAGGATATGATAGAGGATAGGATAGGATACGATAGAGGATAGGATAGGATAGAGGATAGGATAGGATAGAGGATAGGATAGGATAGAGGATAGGATAGGATAGAGGATAGGATAGGATAGAGGATAGGATAGGATAGAGGATAGGATAGGATAGAGGATAGGATAGGATAGAGGATAGGATAGGATAGAGGATAGGATAGGATAGAGGATAGGATAGGATAAAGGATAGGATAGGATAGAGGATAGGATAGGGTAGAGGATAGAATAGGATAGATGATAGGATAGGATGGAGAATAGGATAGGATAGAGGATAGGATAGGATAGAGGATAGGATAGAGGATAGGATAGGATAGAGGATAGGAAAGGATAGAGGATAGGATGGGATAGAGGATAGGATAGGATAGAGGATAGGATAGGATAGAGGATAGGATAGGATAGAGGATAGGATAGAGGATAGGATAGAGGATAGGATAGAGGATAGGATAGAGGATAGGATAGGATAGAGGAAAGGATAGGATAGAGGATAGGATAGGTAATTGGATAGGATAGAGGATAGGATAAGGTAGAGGATAGTATAGGATAGAGGATAGGATAGGATAGAGGATAGGACAGGATAAAGGATAGGATAGGATAGAGGATAGGATAGGATAGAGGATAGGATAGGATAGAGGATCGGATAGAGGATAGGATAGGATAGAGGATCGGATAGAGGATAGGATATGATAGAGGATAGGATAGGATACAGGATAGAGTAGGATAGAGGATAGGATAAGGTAGAGGATAGTATAGGATAGAGGATAGGATAGGATAGAGGATAGGATAGGATAAAGGATAGGATAGGATAGAGGATAGGATAGGATAGAGGAGAGGATAGGATAGAGGATCGGATAGAGGATAGGATAGGATAGAGGATCGGATAGATGATAGGATAGAGGATAGGATAGGATAGAGGATAGAATAGGATACGATAGAGGATAGGATAGGATAGAGGATAGGATAGGATAGAGGATAGGATAGGATAGAGGATAGGATAGGATAGAGGATAGGATAGGTAATTGGATAGGATAGGATAGAGGATAGGATAGGATAGAGGATAGAATAGGATAGATGATAGGATAGGATAGAGAATAGGATAGGATAGAGGATAGGATAGGATAGAGGAGAGGATAGGATAGAGGATAGGATAGGATAGAGGATAGGATAGGATAGATAATAGGATAGGATAGGATAGAGGATAGGATAGGATATAGGATAGAATAGGATTGAGGAGCGTTTAGGATAGAGGATAGGATATGATAGAGGATAGGATAGGATACGATAGAGGATAGGATAGGATAGAGGATAGGATAGGATAGAGGATAGGATAGGTAATTGGATAGGATAGGATAGAGGATAGGATAGGATAGAGGATAGAATAGGATAGATGATAGGATAGGATAGAGAATAGGATAGGATAGAGGATAGGATAGGATAGAGGAAAGGATAGGATAGAAGATAGGATAGGATAGATGATAGGATAGGAAAGAGGGTAGGATAGGATAGAGGATAGAGTATAGGATAGGATAGAGGATAGGATAGGATAGAGGAGAGGATAGGATAGAGGATAGGATAGGATAGAGGATAGGATATGATAGAGGATAGGATAGGATACGATAGAGGATAGGATAGGATAGAGGATAGGATAGGATAGAGGATAGGATAGGATAGAGGATAGGATAGGATAGAGGATAGGATAGGATAGAGGATAGGATAGGATAGAGGATAGGATAGGATAGAGGATAGGATAGGATAGAGGATAGGATAGGATAGGATAGAGGATAGGATAATATAGGATAGAGGATAGAGTATAGGATAGGATAGAGGATAGGATAGGATAGAGGAGAGGATAGGATAGAGGATAGGATAGGATAGAGGATAGGATAGGATAGAGGATAGGATAGGATAGGATAGAGGATAGAATAGGATACGATAGAGGATAGGATAGGATAGAGGATAGGATAGGATAGAGGATAGGATAGGATAGAGGATAGGATAGGATAGAGGATAGGATAGGATAGAGGATAGGATAGGTAATTGGATAGGATAGGATAGAGGATAGGATAGGATAGAGGATAGAATAGGATAGATGATAGGATAGGATAGAGAATAGGATAGGATAGAGGATAGGATAGGATAGAGGAGAGGATAGGATAGAGGATAGGATAGGATAGAGGATAGGATAGGATAGATAATAGGATAGGATAGGATAGAGGATAGGATAGGATACGATAGAGGATAGGATAGGATAGAGGATAGGATAGGATAGAGGATAGGATAGGATAGAGGATAGGATAGGATAGAGGATAGGATAGGATAGAGGATAGGATAGGATAGAGGATAGGATAGGATAGAGGATAGGATAGGATAGAAGATAGGATAGGATAGAGGATAGGATAGGATAGAGGAAAGGATAGGATAGAGGATAGGATAGGTAATTGGATAGGATAGAGGATAGGATAGGATAGAGGATAGGAAAGGATAGAGGATAGGATGGGATAGAGGATAGGATAGGATAGAGGATAGGATAGGATAGAGGATAGGATAGGATAGAGGATAGGATAGAGGATAGGATAGAGGATAGGATAGAGGATAGGATAGGATAGAGGAAAGGATAGGATAGAGGATAGGATAGGTAATTGGATAGGATAGAGGATAGGATAAGGTAGAGGATAGTATAGGATAGAGGATAGGATAGGATAGAGGATAGGATAGGATAAAGGATAGGTTAGGATAGAGGATAGGATAGGATAGAGGATAGGATAGGATAGAGGATCGGATAGAGGATAGGATAGGATAGAGGATCGGATAGAGGATAGGATATGATAGAGGATAGGATAGGATACAGGATAGAGTAGGATAGAGGATAGGATAAGGTAGAGGATAGTATAGGATAGAGGATAGGATAGGATAGAGGATAGGATAGGATAGAGGAAAGGATAGGATAGAGGATAGGATAGGTAATTGGATAGGATAGAGGATAGGATAAGGTAGAGGATAGTATAGGATAGAGGATAGGATAGGATAGAGGATAGGATAAGGTAGAGGATAGTATAGGATAGAGGATAGGATAGGATAGAGGATAGGATAGGATAAAGGATAGGATAGGATAGAGGATAGGATAGGATAGAGGAGAGGATAGGATAGAGGATAGGATAGGATAGAGGATAGGATAGGATAGAGGATAGGATAGGATAGGATAGAGGATAGAATAGGATACGATAGAGGATAGGATAGGATAGAGGATAGGATAGATAATAGGATAGGATAGGATAGAGGATAGGATAGGATAGAGGATAGAATAGGATTGAGGAGCGTTTAGGATAGAGGATAGGATATGATAGAGGATAGGATAGGATACGATAGAGGATAGGATAGGATAGAGGATAGGATAGGATAGAGGATAGGATAGGATAGAGGATAGGATAGGATAGAGGATAGGATAGGATAGAGGATAGGATAGGATAGAGGATAGGATAGGATAGAGGATAGGATAGGATAGAGGATAGGATAGGATAGAGGATAGGATAGGATAAAGGATAGGATAGGATAGAGGATAGGATAGGGTAGAGGATAGAATAGGATAGATGATAGGATAGGATGGAGAATAGGATAGGATAGAGGATAGGATAGGATAGAGGATAGGATAGAGGATAGGATAGGATAGAGGATAGGATAGGATAGAGGATAGGAAAGGATAGAGGATAGGATGGGATAGAGGATAGGATAGGATAGAGGATAGGATAGGATAGAGGATAGGATAGGATAGAGGATAGGATAGAGGATAGGACAGAGGATAGGATAGAGGATAGGATAGAGGATAGGATAGGATAGAGGAAAGGATAGGATAGAGGATAGGATAAGGTAGAGGATAGTATAGGATAGAGGATAGGATAGGATAGAGGATAGGACAGGATAAAGGATAGGATAGGATAGAGGATAGGATAGGATAGAGGATAGGATAGGATAGAGGATAGGATAGGATAGAGGATAGGATAGGATAGAGGATAGGATAGGATAGAGGATAGGATAGGATAGAGGATAGGATAGGATAGAGGATAGGATAGGATAGAGGATAGGATAGGATAAAGGATAGGATAGGATAGAGGATAGGATAGGGTAGAGGATAGAATAGGATAGATGATAGGATAGGATGGAGAATAGGATAGGATAGAGGATAGGATAGGATAGAGGATAGGATAGAGGATAGGATAGGATAGAGGATAGGAAAGGATAGAGGATAGGATGGGATAGAGGATAGGATAGGATAGAGGATAGGATAGGATAGAGGATAGGATAGGATAGAGGATAGGATAGAGGATAGGATAGAGGATAGGATAGAGGATAGGATAGGATAGAGGAAAGGTTAGGATAGAGGATAGGATAGGTAATTGGATAGGATTGAGGATAGGATAAGGTAGAGGATAGTATAGGATAGAGGATAGGATAGGATAGAGGATAGGATAGGATAAAGGATAGGATAGGATAGAGGATAGGATAGGATAGATGATACGATAGGATAGAGGATAGGATAGGATAGAGGATAGAAGAGGATAGATGATATTATAGGATAGAGGATAGGATATGATAGAGTAAACGATATTATAGAGGATAGGATAGGATGGAGGATCGGATAGAGGATAGGATAGGATAGAGGATGGTATAGAGGATAGGATAGAGGATAGGATAGGATAGAGGATAGGATAGGAAAGAGGATAGGATAGGATACGATAGAGGATAGGATAGATGATAGGATAGGATAGAGGATGGGATAGGATAGAGGATAAAATATGATAGAGGATAGGATAGGATAGAGGATCGGATAGAGGATAGAATAGGATAGAGGATAGGATAGGATAGAGGATAGTATAGGATAGAGGATAGGATAGAGTAGAGGATAGGATAGGATAAAGGAGAGGATAGGATAGAGGATAGGATAGGATAGAGGATAGGATAGTATAGAGGATAGAATAGGATAGATGATATTATAGGATAGAGGATAGGATATGATAGAGTAAACGATATTCTAGAGGATAGGATAGGATAGAGGATCGGATAGAGGATAGGATAGGATAGAGGATGGTATAGAGGATAGGATAGAGGATAGGATAGGATAGAGGATAGGATAGGATAGAGGATAGTATAGGATAGAGAATAGGATAGATTAGAGGATAGGATAGGATAAAGGATAGGATAGGATAGAGGATAGGATAGAGGATAGGATAGGATAGGATAGAGGATAGGATAGGATAGGATAGAGGATAGGATAGGATAGGATAGAGGATAGGATAGAGGATAGGATAGGATAGAGGATCGGATAGAGGATAGGATAGGATAGAGGATAGGATAGGATAGAGGAAAGGATAGGATAGAAGATAGGATAGGATAGATGATAGGAAAGGAAAGAGGGTAGGATAGGATAGAGGATAGAGTATAGGATAGGATAGAGGATAGGATAGGATAGAGGAGAGGATAGGATAGAGGATAGGATAGGATAGAGGATAGAAAATGATAGAGAATAGGATAGGATACGATAGAGGATAGGATAGGATAGAGGATAGGATAGGATAGAGGATAGGATAGGATAGAGGATAGGATAGGATAGAGGATAGGATAGGATAGAGGATAGGATAGGATAGAGGATAGGATAGGATAGGATAGAGGATAGGATAATATAGGATAGAGGATAGAGTATAGGATAGGATAGAGGATAGGATAGGATAGAGGAGAGGATAGGATAGAGGATAGGATAGGATAGAGGATAGGATAGGATAGAGGATAGGATAGGATAGGATAGAGGATAGGATAGGATAGAGGATAGAATAGGATACGATAGAGGATAGGATAGGATAGAGGATAGGATAGGATAGAGGATAGGATAGGATAGAGGATAGGATAGGTAATTGGATAGGATAGGATAGAGGATAGGATAGGATAGAGGATAGATTACAATAGATGATAGGATAGGATAGAGAATAGGATAGGATAGAGGATAGGATAGGATAGAGGAGAGGATAGGATAGAGGATAGGATAGGATAGAGGATAGGATAGGATAGATAATAGGATAGGATATGATAGAGGATAGGATAGGATAGAGGATAGAATAGGATTGAGGAGCGTTTAGGATAGAGGATAGGATATGATAGAGGATAGGATAGGATACGATAGAGGATAGGATAGGATAGAGGATAGGATAGGATAGAGGATAGGATAGGATAGAGGATAGGATAGGATAGAGGATAGGATAGGATAGAGGATAGGATAGGATAGAGGATAGGATAGGATAGAGGATAGGATAGGATAGAGGATAGGATAGGATAAAGGATAGGATAGGATAGAGGATAGGATAGGGTAGAGAATAGAATAGGATAGATGATAGGATAGGATGGAGAATAGGATAGGATAGAGGATAGGATAGGATAGAGGATAGGATAGAGGATAGGATAGGATAGAGGATAGGAAAGGATAGAGGATAGGATGGGATAGAGGATAGGATAGGATAGAGGATAGGATAGGATAGAGGATAGGATAGGATAGAGGATAGGATAGAGGATAGGATAGAGGATAGGATAGGATAGAGGAAAGGATAGGATAGAGGATAGGATAGGTAATTGGATAGGATAGAGGATAGGATAAGGTAGAGGATAGTATAGGATAGAGGATAGGATAGGATAGAGGATAGGATAGGATAAAGGATAGGATAGGATAGAGGATAGGATAGGATAGAGGATAGGATAGGATAGAGGATCGGATAGAGGATAGGATAGGATAGAGGATCGGATAGAGGATAGGATATGATAGAGGATAGGATAGGATAGAGGATAGAGTAGGATAGAGGATAGGATAAGGTAGAGGATAGTATAGGATAGAGGATAGGATAGGATAGAGGATAGGATAGGATAAAGGATAGGATAGGATAGAGGATAGGATAGGATAGAGGAGAGGATAGGATAGAGGATCGGATAGAGGATAGGATAGGATAGAGGATCGGATAGATGATAGGATAGGAAAGAGGGTAGGATAGGATAGAGGATAGACTATAGGATAGGATAGAGGATAGAATAGGATAGAGGATAGGATAGGATAGAGGATAGGATAGGATAGAGGATAGGATAGGATAAAGGATAGGATAGGATAGAGGATAGGATAGGGTAGAGGATAGAATAGGATAGATGATAGGATAGGATAGAGAATAGGATAGGATAGAGGATAGGATAGGATAGAGGATAGGATAGAGGATAGGATAGGATAGAGGATAGGAAAGGATAGAGGATAGGATGGGATAGAGGATAGGATAGGATAGAGGATAGGATAGGATAGAGGATAGGATAGGATAGAGGATAGGATAGAGGATAGGATAGAGGATAGGATAGGTAATTGGATAGGATAGAGGATAGGATAAGGTAGAGGATAGTATAGGATTAGAGGATAGGATAGGATAGAGGATAGGATAGGATAAAGGATAGGATAGGATAGAGGATAGGATAGGATAGAGGATAGGATAGGATAGAGGATCGGATAGAGGATAGGATAGGATAGAGGATCGGATAGAGGATAGGATATGATAGAGGATAGGATAGGATAGAGGATAGAGTAGGATAGAGGATAGGATAAGGTAGAGGATAGTATAGGATAGAGGATAGGATAGGATAGAGGATAGGATAGGATAAAGGATAGGATAGGATAGAGGATAGGATAGGATAGAGGAGAGGATAGGATAGAGGATCGGATAGAGGATAGGATAGGATAGAGGATCGGATAGATGATAGGATAGGAAAGAGGGTAGGATAGGATAGAGGATAGGATAGGATAGAGGAGAGGATAGGATAGAGGATACGATAGGATAGAGGATAGGATAGGATAGAGGATAGAATAGGATAGATGATATTATAGGATAGAGGATAGGATATGATAGAGTAAACGATATTATAGAGGATAGGATAGGCTAGAGGATCGGATAGAGGATAGGATAGGATAGAGGATAGGATAGGATAGAGGATAGGATAGGATAGAGGATAGGATAGGATACGATAGAGGATAGGATAGGATAGAGGATAGGATAGGATAGAGGATAGGATAGGATACAGGATAGGATAGGTAATTGGATAGGATAGAGGATAGGATAAGTTAGAGGATAGTATAGGATAGAGGATAGGATAGGATAGAGGATAGGATAGGATAGAGGAGAGGATAGGATAGAGGATAGGATAGAGGATAGGATAGGATAGAGGATAGGATAGGATAGAGGATAGGATAGGATAGGATAGAGGATAGGATAGGATAGAGGATAGAATAGGATTGAGGAGCGTTTAGGATAGAGGATAGGATATGATAGAGGATAGGATAGGATACGATAGAGGATAGGATAGGATAGAGGATAGGATAGGATAGAGGATAGGATAGGATAGAGGATAGGATAGGATAGAGGATAGGATAGGATAGAGGATAGGATAGGTAATTGGATAGGATAGAGGATAGGATAAGTTAGAGGATAGTATAGGATAGAGGATAGGATAGGATAAAGGATAGGATAGGATAGAGGATAGTATAGGATAGAGGATAGAATAGGATAGATGATATTATAGGATAGAGGATAGGATATGATAGAGTAAACGATATTATAGAGGATAGGATAGGATAGAGGATCGGATAGAGGATAGGATAGGATAGAGGATGGTATAGAGGATAGGATAGAGGATAGGATAGGATAGAGGATAGGATAGGACAGGATAGAGGATAGGATAGAGGATAGGATAGGACAGAGGATCGGATAGAGGATAGGATAGGATGGAGGATAGGATAGGATAGAGGAAAGGATAGGATAGAAGATAGGATAGGATAGAGGATACGATAGGATAGAGGATAGGATAGGATAGAGGATAGAATAGGATAGATGATATTATAGGATAGAGGATAGGATATGATAGAGTAAACGATATTATAGAGGATAGGATAGGATAGAGGATCGGATAGAGGATAGGATAGGATAGAGGATGGTATAGAGGATAGGATAGAGGATAGGATAGGTTAGGGGATAGGATAGGAAAGAGGATAGGATAGGATACGATAGAGGATAGGATAGATGATACTATAGGATAGAGGATGGGATAGGATAGAGGATAGGATATGATAGAGGATAGGATAGGATAGAGGATCGGATAGAGGATAGAATAGGATAGAGGATAGGATAGGATAGAGGATAGTATAGGATAGAGGATAGGATAGAGTAGAGGATAGGATAGGATAAAGGAGAGGATAGGATAGAGGATAGGATAGGATAGGATAGAGGATAGGATAGAGGATAGGATAGGATAGAGGATCGGATAGAGGATAGGATAGGATAGAGGATAGGATAGGATAGAGGAAAGGATAGGATAGAAGATAGGATAGGATAGATGATAGGATAGGAAAGAGGGTAGGATAGGATAGAGGATAGAGTATAGGATACGATAGAGGATAGGATAGGATAGAGGAGAGGATAGGATAGAGGATAGGATAGGATAGAGGATAGGATAGGATAGAGGATAGGATAGGATAGGATAGATGATAGGATAGGATAGAGGATAGAATAGGATTGAGGAGCGTTTAGGATAGAGGATAGGATATGATAGAGGATAGGATAGGATACGATAGAGGATAGGATAGGATAGAGGATAGGATAGGATAGAGGATACGATAGGATAGAGGATAGGATATGATAGAGGATAGGATAGGATAGAGGATAGAGTAGGATAGAGGATAGGATAAGGTAGAGGATAGTATAGGATAGAGGATAGGATAGGATAGAGGATAGGATAGGATAAAGGATAGGATAGGATAGAGGATAGGATAGGATAGAGGAGAGGATAGGATAGAGGATCGGATAGAGGATAGGATAGGATAGAGGATCGGATAGATGATAGGATAGGAAAGAGGGTAGGATAGGATAGAGGATAGGATAGGATAGAGGAGAGGATAGGATAGAGGATACGATAGGATAGAGGATAGGATAGGATAGAGGATAGAATAGGATAGATGATATTATAGGATAGAGGATAGGATATGATAGAGTAAACGATATTATAGAGGATAGGATAGGCTAGAGGATCGGATAGAGGATAGGATAGGATAGAGGATAGGATAGGATAGAGGATAGGATAGGATAGAGGATAGGATAGGATAGAGGATAGGATAGGATAGAGGATAGGATAGGATACGATAGAGGATAGGATAGGATAGAGGATAGGATAGGATAGAGGATAGGATAGGATACAGGATAGGATAGGTAATTGGATAGGATAGAGGATAGGATAAGTTAGAGGATAGTATAGGATAGAGGATAGGATAGGATAGAGGATAGGATAGGATAGAGGAGAGGATAGGATAGAGGATAGGATAGAGGATAGGATAGGATAGAGGATAGGATAGGATAGAGGATAGGATAGGATAGAGGATAGGATAGGATAGGATAGAGGATAGGATAGGATAGAGGATAGAATAGGATTGAGGAGCGTTTAGGATAGAGGATAGGATATGATAGAGGATAGGATAGGATACGATAGAGGATAGGATAGGATAGAGGATAGGATAGGATAGAGGATAGGATAGGATAGAGGATAGGATAGGATAGAGGATAGGATAGGATAGAGGATAGGATAGGTAATTGGATAGGATAGAGGATAGGATAAGTTAGAGGATAGTATAGGATAGAGGATAGGATAGGATAAAGGATAGGATAGGATAGAGGATAGTATAGGATAGAGGATAGAATAGGATAGATGATATTATAGGATAGAGGATAGGATATGATAGAGTAAACGATATTATAGAGGATAGGATAGGATAGAGGATCGGATAGAGGATAGGATAGGATAGAGGATGGTATAGAGGATAGGATAGAGGATAGGATAGGATAGAGGATAGGATAGGACAGGATAGAGGATAGGATAGAGGATAGGATAGGACAGAGGATCGGATAGAGGATAGGATAGGATGGAGGATAGGATAGGATAGAGGAAAGGATAGGATAGAAGATAGGATAGGATAGAGGATACGATAGGATAGAGGATAGGATAGGATAGAGGATAGAATAGGATAGATGATATTATAGGATAGAGGATAGGATATGATAGAGTAAACGATATTATAGAGGATAGGATAGGATAGAGGATCGGATAGAGGATAGGATAGGATAGAGGATGGTATAGAGGATAGGATAGAGGATAGGATAGGATAGAGGATAGGATAGGAAAGAGGATAGGATAGGATACGATAGAGGATAGGATAGATGATAGGATAGGATAGAGGATGGGATAGGATAGAGGATAGGATATGATAGAGGATAGGATAGGATAGAGGATCGGATAGAGGATAGAATAGGATAGAGGATAGGATAGGATAGAGGATAGTATAGGATAGAGGATAGGATAGAGTAGAGGATAGGATAGGATAAAGGAGAGGATAGGATAGAGGATAGGATAGGATAGGATAGAGGATAGGATAGAGGATAGGATAGGATAGAGGATCGGATAGAGGATAGGATAGGATAGAGGATAGGATAGGATAGAGGAAAGGATAGGATAGAAGATAGGATAGGATAGATGATAGGATAGGAAAGAGGGTAGGATAGGATAGAGGATAGAGTATAGGATACGATAGAGGATAGGATAGGATAGAGGAGAGGATAGGATAGAGGATAGGATAGGATAGAGGATAGGATAGGATAGAGGATAGGATAGGATAGGATAGAGGATAGGATAGGATAGAGGATAGAATAGGATTGAGGAGCGTTTAGGATAGAGGATAGGATATGATAGAGGATAGGATAGGATACGATAGAGGATAGGATAGGATAGAGGATAGGATAGGATAGAGGATACGATAGGATAGAGGATAGGATAGGATAGAGGATAGGATAGGATAGGATAGAGGATAGGATAGGATAGGATAGAGGATAGGATAGGATAGGATAGAGGATAGGATAGGATAGAGGATAGAGTATAGGATAGGATAGAGGATAGGATAGGATAGAGGAGAGGATAGGATAGAGGATAGGATAGAGGGTAGGATAGGATAGAGGATACGATATGATAGAGGATAGGATAGAATAGAGGATAGGATAGGATAGAGGATAGGATAGGATACGATAGAGGATAGGATAGGATAGAGGATAGGATAGGATAGAGGATAGGATAGGATAGAGGATAGGATAGGTAATTGGATAGGATAGAGGATAGGATAAGTTAGAGGATAGTATAGGATAGAGGATAGGATAGGATAGAGGATAGGATAGGATAGAGGAGAGGATAGGATAGAGGATAGGATAGAGGATAGGATAGAGGATAGGATAGGATAGAGGATAGGATAGGATAGAGGATAGGATAGAGGATAGGATAGGATAGAGGATCGGATAGAGGATAGGATAGGATAGAGGATAGGATAGGATAGAGGAAAGGATAGGATAGAAGATAGGATAGGATAGATGATAGGAAAGGAAAGAGGGTAGGATAGGATAGAGGATAGAGTATAGGATACGATAGAGGATAGGATAGGATAGAGGAGAGGATAGGATAGAGGATAGGATAGGATAGAGGATAGGATAGGATAGAGGATAGGATAGGATAGGATAGAGGATAGGATAGGATAGAGGATAGAATGGGATTGAGGAGCGTTTAGGATAGAGAATAGGATATGATAGAGGATAGGATAGGATACGATAGAGGATAGGATAGGATAGAGGATAGGATAGGATAGAGGATAGGATAGGATAGAGGATAGGATAGGATAGAGGATAGGATAGGATAGAGGATAGGATAGGATAGGATAGAGGATAGGATAGGATAGAGGATAGGATAGGATAGAGGATAGGATAGGATAGAGGATAGGATAGGATAGAGGATAGGATAGGATAGAGGATAGGATAGGATAGGATAGAGGATAGGATAGGATAGGATAGAGGATAGGATAGGATAGAGGATAGAGTATAGGATAGGATAGAGGATAGGATAGGATAGAGGATAGGATAGGATAGAGGAAAGGATAGGATAGAAGATAGGATAGGATAGATGATAGGATAGGAAAGAGGGTAGGATAGGATAGAGGATAGAGTATAGGATAGGATAGAGGATAGGATAGGATAGAGGAGAGGATATGATAGAGGATAGGATAGGATAGAGGATAGGATAGGATAGAGGATAGGATAGGATAGGATAGAGGATAGGATAGGATAGAGGATAGGATAGGATAGAGGATAGGATAGGATAAAGGATAGGATAGGATAGAGGATAGTATAGGATAGAGGATAGAATAGGATAGATGATATTATAGGATAGAGGATAGGATATGATAGAGTAAACGATATTATAGAGGATAGGATAGGATAGAGGATCGGATAGAGGATAGAATAGGATAGAGGATAGGATAGGATAGAGGATAGTATAGGATAGAGGATAGGATAGAGTAGAGGATAGGATAGGATAAAGGAGAGGATAGGATAGAGTATAGGATAGGATAGGATAGAGGATAGGATAGGATAGGATAGAGGATAGGATAGAGGATAGGATAGGATAGAGGATCGGATAGAGGATAGGATAGGATAGAGGATAGGATAGGATAGAGGAAAGGATAGGATAGAAGATAGGATAGGATAGATGATAGGAAAGGAAAGAGGGTAGGATAGGATAGAGGATAGAGTATAGGATACGATAGAGGATAGGATAGGATAGAGGAGAGGATAGGATAGAGGATAGGATAGGATAGAGGATAGGATAGGATAGAGGATAGGATAGGATAGGATAGAGGATAGGATAGGATAGAGGATAGAATGGGATTGAGGAGCGTTTAGGATAGAGGATAGGATATGATAGAGGATAGGATAGGATACGATAGAGGATAGGATAGGATAGAGGATAGGATAGGATAGAGGAGAGGATAGGATAGAGGATAGGATAGGATAGAGGATAGGATAGGATAGAGGATAGGATAGGATAGAGGATAGGATAGGATAGGATAGAGGATAGGATAGGATAGAGGATAGGATAGGATAGAGGATAGGATAGGATAGAGGATAGGATAGGATAGGATAGAGGATAGGATAGGATAGGATAGAGGATAGGATAGGATAGAGGATAGAGTATAGGATAGGATAGAGGATAGGATAGGATAGAGGATAGGATAGGATAGAGGAAAGGATAGGATAGAAGATAGGATAGGATAGATGATAGGATAGGATAGGATAAAGGATAGGATAGGATAGAGGATAGGATAGGATAGATGATATTATAGGATAGAGGATAGGATATGATAGAGTAAACGATATTATAGAGGATAGGATAGGATAGAGGATCGGATAGAGGATAGGATATGATAGAGGATGGTATAGAGGATAGGATAGAGGATAGGATAGGATAGAGGATAGGATAGGAAAGAGGATAGGATAGGATACGATAGAGGATAGGATAGATGATAGGATAGGATAGAGGATGGGTTAGGATAGAGGATAGGATATGATAGAGGATAGGATAGGATAGAGGATCGGATAGAGGATAGAATAGGATAGAGGATAGGATAGGAAAGAGGATAGTATAGGATAGAGGATAGGATAGAGTAGAGGATAGGATAGGATAAAGGAGAGGATAGGATAGAGGATAGGATAGGATAGAGGATAGGATAGTATAGAGGATAGAATAGGATAGATGATATTATAGGATAGAGGATAGGATATGATAGAGTAAACGATATTCTAGAGGATAGGACAGGATAGAGGATCGGATAGAGGATAGGATAGGATAGAGGATTGTATAGAGGATAGGATAGAGGATAGGATAGGATAGAGGATAGTATAGGATAGAGAATAGGATAAAATAGAGGATAGGATAGGATAAAGGATAGGATAGGATAGAGGATAGAGGATAGGATAGGATAGGATAGAGGATAGGATAGGATAGGATAGAGGATAGGATAGAGGATAGGATAGGATAGAGGATCGGATAGAGGATAGGATAGGATAGAGGATAGGATAGGATAGAGGAAAGGATAGGATAGAAGATAGGATAGGATAGATGATAGGATAGGAAAGAGGGTAGGATAGGATAGAGGATAGAGTATAGGATAGGATAGAGGATAGGATAGGATAGAGGATAGGATAGGATAGAGGATAGGATAGGATAGAGGATAGGATAGGTTAGAGGATAGGATAGGATAGGATAGAGGATAGGATAGGATAGAGGATAGAATAGGATTGAGGAGCGTTTAGGATAGAGGATAGGATATGATAGAGGATAGGATAGGATGCGATAGAGGATAGGATAGGATAGAGGATAGGATAGGATAGGGGATAGGATAGGATAGAGGATAGGATAGAGGATAGGATAGGATAGGATAGAGGATAGGATAGGATAGGATAGAGGATAGGATAGGATAGAGGAGAGGATAGGATAGAGGATAGGATAGGATAGAGGAAAGGATAGGATAGAAGATAGGATAGGATAGATGATAGGATAGGAAAGAGGGTAGGATAGGATAGAGGATAGAGTATAGGATAGGATAGAGGATAGGATAGGATAGAGGAGAGGATAGGATAGAGGATAGGATAGGATAGAGGATAGGATAGAGGAGAGGATAGGATAGAGGATATGATAGGATAGAGGATAGGATAGGATAGAGGATAGGATAGGATAGGATAGAGGATAGGATAGGATAGAGGATAGAATAGGATACGATAGAGGATAGGATAGGATAGGATAGAGGATAGGATAGGATAGAGGATAGAATAGGATACGATAGAGGATAGGATAGGATAGAGGATAGGATAGGATAGAGGATAGGATAGGATAGAGGATAGGATAGGATAGAGGATAGGATAGGTAATTGGATAGGATAGAGTACAGGATAAGGTAGAGGATAGGATAGGATAGGATAGAGGATAGGATAGAGGATCGGATAGAGGATAGGATAGGATAGAGGAAAGGATAGGATAGAGGATATAATAGGTAATTGGATAGGATAGAGGATAGGATAAGGTAGAGGATAGTATAGGATACAGGATAGGATAGGATAGAGGATAGGATAGGATAAAGGATAGGATAGGATAGAGGATAGGATAGGATAGAGGATAGGATAGGATAGAGGATCGGATAGAGGATAGGATAGGATAGAGGATCGGATAGAGGATAGGATAGGATAGAGGATAGGATAGGATAGAGGATAGGATAGGGTAAAGGATAGGATTGGATAGAGGATCGGATAGAGGATAGAATAGGATAGAGGATAGGATAGGATAGAGGATAGTATAGGATAGAGGATAGGATAGAATAGAGGATAGGATAGGATAAAGGATTGGATAGGATAGAGGATAGGATAGGATAGGATAGAGGATAGGATAGGATAGGATAGAGGATAGGATAGAGGATAGGATAGGATAGAGGATAGGATAGAATAGAGGAGAGGATAGGATAGAGGATAGGATAGGATAGAGGATAGGATAGGATAGAGGATAGGATAGGATAGGATAGAGGATAGAATAGGATTGAGGAGCGTTTAGGATAGAGGATAGGATATGATAGAGGATAGGATAGGATACGATAGAGGATAGGATAGGATAGAGGATAGGATAGGATAGAGGATAGGATAGGATAGGATAGAGGATAGGATAGGATAGGATAGAGGATAGGATAGGATAGAGGATAGAGTATAGGATAGGATAGAGGATAGGATAGGATAGAGGAGAGGATAGGATAGAGGATAGGATAGGATAGAGGATAGGATAGGATAGAGGATAGGATAGGATAGGATAGAGGATAGGATAGGATAGGATAGAGGATAGGATAGGATAGAGGATAGAATAGGATACGATAGAGGATAGGATAGGATAGAGCATAGGATAGGATAGAGGATAGGATAGGTAATTGGATAGGATAGAGGATAGCATAAGTTAGAGGATAGTATAGGATAGAGGATAGGATAGGATAGAGGATAGGATAGGATAGAGGATAGGATAGGATAGAGGATAGGATAGGATAGAGGATAGAATAGGATAGACGATAGGATAGGATAGAGAATAGGATAGAGTAGAGGATAGGATAGGATAGAGGATAGGATAGAGGATAGAATAGGATAGAGGATAGGAAAGGATAGAGGATAGGATGGGATAGAGGATAGGATAGGATAGAGGATAGGATAGCATAGAGGATAGGATAGGATGGAGGATAGGATAGGATAGAGGATAGGATAGAGGATAGGATAGGATAGAGGATAGGATAGGTAATTGGATAGGATAGAGTATAGGATAAGGTAGAGGATAGGATAGGATAGGATAGAGGATAGGATAGAGGATCGGATAGAGGATAGGATAGGATAGAGGAAAGGATAGGATAGAGGATAGGATAGGTAATTGGATAGGTTAGAGGATAGGATAAGGTAGAGGATAGTATAGGATAGAGGATAGGATAGGATAGAGGATAGGATAGGATAAAGGATAGGATAGGATAGAGGATAGGATAGGATAGAGGATAGGATAGGATAGAGGATCGGATAGAGGATAGGATAGGATAGAGGATAGGATATGATAGAGTAAACGATATTATAGAGGATAGGATATGGTAGAGGATAGTATAGGATAGAGGATAGGATAGAGGATAGGATAGGATAGAGGATAGGATAGGATAGAGGATAGGATAGGATAGAGGATAGGATAGGAAAGAGGATAGGATAGAATTGAGGATGGGATAGGCTTGAGGATAGGATAGGATAGAGGATAGGATAGGATAGGGGATTGGATAGGATAGAGGATAGGATAGGATTGAGGATAGGATAGGTTAGAGGCTCGGATATTATAGAGGATAGGATATAATACAGGATATGATAGGATAGATGATATTATAGGATAGAGGACGGGATAGGATAGAGGATACGATCTTATGGAGGATAGGATAGGATAGAGTAAAGTATAGGGTAGTGGAAAGGATAGGATAGAGGATAGGATAGGGGATTGGATAGGATAGAGGATAGGAGGCGAAAGAGGATAGGATTGGATAGAGAATAGGATAGAGGATAGGATAGAGGATTGGATAGGATAGAGGATATTATAGGATAGATGATAGGATAGGATAGCGGATAGGATAGGATGTAGGATTGGATAGGATAGAGGATAGGATACGATAGAGGATAGGATAGTATTGAGGATAGGATAGGATAGAGGATAGGATATAGTATTGCATAGGATAGAGGATAGGATACCATAGAGGATAGGGTTGGATAGCGGATAGGATAGGATAGAGGATGGGATAGTATAGAGGATAGGACAGGATAGAGGATAGGATAGAGAATAGGATAGGATAGAGGATAGGATAGGAAAGAGGGTAGGATAGGATAGAGGATAGAGTATAGGATAGGATAGAGGATAGGATAGGATAGAGGATAGGATAGGATAGAGGATAGGATAGGATAGAGGATAGGATAGGTTAGAGGATAGGATAGGATAGGATAGAGGATAGGATAGGATAGAGGATAGAATAGGATTGAGGAGCGTTTAGGATAGAGGATAGGATATGATAGAGGATAGGATAGGATGCGATAGAGGATAGGATAGGATAGAGGATAGGATAGGATAGGGGATAGGATAGGATAGAGGATAGGATAGAGGATAGGATAGGATAGGATAGAGGATAGGATAGGATAGGATAGAGGATAGGATAGGATAGAGGAGAGGATAGGATAGAGGATAGGATAGGATAGAGGAAAGGATAGGATAGAAGATAGGATAGGATAGATGATAGGATAGGAAAGAGGGTAGGATAGGATAGAGGATAGAGTATAGGATAGGATAGAGGATAGGATAGGATAGAGGAGAGGATAGGATAGAGGATAGGATAGGATAGAGGATAGGATAGAGGAGAGGATAGGATAGAGGATATGATAGGATAGAGGATAGGATAGGATAGAGGATAGGATAGGATAGGATAGAGGATAGGATAGGATAGAGGATAGAATAGGATACGATAGAGGATAGGATAGGATAGGATAGAGGATAGGATAGGATAGAGGATAGAATAGGATACGATAGAGGATAGGATAGGATAGAGGATAGGATAGGATAGAGGATAGGATAGGATAGAGGATAGGATAGGATAGAGGATAGGATAGGTAATTGGATAGGATAGAGTACAGGATAAGGTAGAGGATAGGATAGGATAGGATAGAGGATAGGATAGAGGATCGGATAGAGGATAGGATAGGATAGAGGAAAGGATAGGATAGAGGATATAATAGGTAATTGGATAGGATAGAGGATAGGATAAGGTAGAGGATAGTATAGGATACAGGATAGGATAGGATAGAGGATAGGATAGGATAAAGGATAGGATAGGATAGAGGATAGGATAGGATAGAGGATAGGATAGGATAGAGGATCGGATAGAGGATAGGATAGGATAGAGGATCGGATAGAGGATAGGATAGGATAGAGGATAGGATAGGATAGAGGATAGGATAGGGTAAAGGATAGGATTGGATAGAGGATCGGATAGAGGATAGAATAGGATAGAGGATAGGATAGGATAGAGGATAGTATAGGATAGAGGATAGGATAGAATAGAGGATAGGATAGGATAAAGGATAGGATAGGATAGAGGATAGGATAGGATAGGATAGAGGATAGGATAGGATAGGATAGAGGATAGGATAGAGGATAGGATAGGATAGAGGATAGGATAGAATAGAGGAGAGGATAGGATAGAGGATAGGATAGGATAGAGGATAGGATAGGATAGAGGATAGGATAGGATAGGATAGAGGATAGAATAGGATTGAGGAGCGTTTAGGATAGAGGATAGGATATGATAGAGGATAGGATAGGATACGATAGAGGATAGGATAGGATAGAGGATAGGATAGGATAGAGGATAGGATAGGATAGGATAGAGGATAGGATAGGATAGGATAGAGGATAGGATAGGATAGAGGATAGAGTATAGGATAGGATAGAGGATAGGATAGGATAGAGGAGAGGATAGGATAGAGGATAGGATAGGATAGAGGATAGGATAGGATAGAGGATAGGATAGGATAGGATAGAGGATAGGATAGGATAGGATAGAGGATAGGATAGGATAGAGGATAGAATAGGATACGATAGAGGATAGGATAGGATAGAGCATAGGATAGGATAGAGGATAGGATAGGTAATTGGATAGGATAGAGGATAGCATAAGTTAGAGGATAGTATAGGATAGAGGATAGGATAGGATAGAGGATAGGATAGGATAGAGGATAGGATAGGATAGAGGATAGGATAGGATAGAGGATAGAATAGGATAGACGATAGGATAGGATAGAGAATAGGATAGGATAGAGGATAGGATAGGATAGAGGATAGGATAGAGGATAGAATAGGATAGAGGATAGGAAAGGATAGAGGATAGGATGGGATAGAGGATAGGATAGGATAGAGGATAGGATAGCATAGAGGATAGGATAGGATGGAGGATAGGATAGGATAGAGGATAGGATAGAGGATAGGATAGGATAGAGGATAGGATAGGTAATTGGATAGGATAGAGTATAGGATAAGGTAGAGGATAGGATAGGATAGGATAGAGGATAGGATAGAGGATCGGATAGAGGATAGGATAGGATAGAGGAAAGGATAGGATAGAGGATAGGATAGGTAATTGGATAGGTTAGAGGATAGGATAAGGTAGAGGATAGTATAGGATAGAGGATAGGATAGGATAGAGGATAGGATAGGATAAAGGATAGGATAGGATAGAGGATAGGATAGGATAGAGGATAGGATAGGATAGAGGATCGGATAGAGGATAGGATAGGATAGAGGATAGGATATGATAGAGTAAACGATATTATAGAGGATAGGATATGGTAGAGGATAGTATAGGATAGAGGATAGGATAGAGGATAGGATAGGATAGAGGATAGGATAGGATAGAGGATAGGATAGGATAGAGGATAGGATAGGAAAGAGGATAGGATAGAATTGAGGATGGGATAGGCTTGAGGATAGGATAGGATAGAGGATAGGATAGGATAGGGGATTGGATAGGATAGAGGATAGGATAGGATTGAGGATAGGATAGGTTAGAGGCTCGGATATTATAGAGGATAGGATATAATACAGGATATGATAGGATAGATGATATTATAGGATAGAGGACGGGATAGGATAGAGGATACGATCTTATGGAGGATAGGATAGGATAGAGTAAAGTATAGGGTAGTGGAAAGGATAGGATAGAGGATAGGATAGGGGATTGGATAGGATAGAGGATAGGAGGCGAAAGAGGATAGGATTGGATAGAGAATAGGATAGAGGATAGGATAGAGGATTGGATAGGATAGAGGATATTATAGGATAGATGATAGGATAGGATAGCGGATAGGATAGGATGTAGGATTGGATAGGATAGAGGATAGGATACGATAGAGGATAGGATAGTATTGAGGATAGGATAGGATAGAGGATAGGATATAGTATTGCATAGGATAGAGGATAGGATACCATAGAGGATAGGGTTGGATAGCGGATAGGATAGGATAGAGGATGGGATAGTATAGAGGATAGGACAGGATAGAGGATAGGATAGAGAATAGGATAGGATAGAGGATAGGATAGGATAGAGGATAGGATAGGATAGACGATAGGATAGGATACAGGATAGGATAGGATAGAGTATAGGATATAGGATTGGATAGGATAGAGGATAGGGTAGGATAGCGGATAGGATAGGATAGAGTATAGAATATTATAGAAGACAGGATAGGATAGAGGATAGGATAGAATTGAGGATAGGATAGGATAGAGGATAGGATAGGATTGAGGCTAGGATAGAGAATAGGATAGGATAGAGGATAGGATAGGAAAGAGGATAGTATAGGATAGAGGATAGGATCGAATAGAGGATAGGATAGGATAACGGATAGGTTGGGATAGAGGATAGGATAGGATAGGATAGAGGATAGGAAAGGATAGGATAGAGGATAGGATAGAGGATAGGATAGAGGATAGGATAGGATAGAGGATAGGATGGGATAGAGGAGAGGATAGGACAGAGGATAGGATAGGATAGAGGATAGGATAGGATAGAGGATAGATAGGATAGAGGATAGGATTGGATAGAGGATAGGATAGGATAGAGGATCGGATAGAGGATAGGATAGGATAGAGGATCGGATAGAGGATACGATCGGATAGAGGATAGGATAGGATAGAGGATCGGGTAGGTAATTGGATAGGATAGGGGAGAGGATAAGGTAGAGGCTAGTATAGGATAGAGGATCTGATAGAGGATAGGATAGGATGGAGGATAGGATAGGATCGAGGATAGGATAGGTAATTGGATAGGATAGAGGATAGGATAAGGTAGAGGATAGTATAGGATAGAGGATAGGATAGAGGATCGGATAGGTTATTGGATAGGATAGGGGAGAGGATAAGGTAGAGGCTAGTATAGGATAGAGGATCTGATAGAGGATAGGATAGGATGGAGGATAGGATAGGATCGAGGATAGGATAGGTAATTGGATAGGATAGAGGATAGGATATGGTAGAGGATAGTATAGGATAGAGGATAGGATAGAGGATCGGATAGGATAGGATAGAGGATAGGATAGAGGATACGATAGAGGATCGGATAGAGGATAGGATAGGATAGAGGAAAGGATAGGATAGAGGATAGGATAGGTAAGTGGATAGGATAGAGGATAGGATAAGTTAGATGATAGTATAGGATAGAGGATAGGATAGGATAGAGGATAGGATAGGATAAAGGATAGGATAGGATAGAGGATAGGATAGGATAGAGGATAGAATAGGATAGATGATAGAATAGGATAGAGAATAGGATAGGATAGAGGATAGGATAGGATAGAGGATAGGATAGAGGATAGGATAGAGGATAGGATAGAGGATAGGATAGGATAGAGGATAGGATAGGATAGAGGATAGGAAAGGATAGAGGATAGGATGGGATAGAGGATAGGATAGGATAGAGGATAGGATAAGGTAGAGGATAGGATAGGATAGGATACAGGATAGGATAGGATAGAGGATAGGATAGAGGATCGGATAGAGGATAGGATAGGATAGAGGAAAGGATAGGATAGAGGATAGGATAGGTAATTGGATAGGATAGAGGATAGGATAAGGTAGAGGATAGTATAGGATAGAGGATAGGATAGGATAGAGTATAGGATAAGGTAGAGGATAGGATAGGATAGGATACAGGATAGGATAGGATAGAGGATAGGATAGAGGATCGGATAGAGGATAGGATAGGATAGAGGAAAGGATAGGATAGAGGATAGGATAGGTAATTGGATAGGATAGAGGATAGGATAAGGTAGAGGATAGTATAGGATAGAGGATAGGATAGGATAGAGGACAGGATAGGATAAAGGATAGGATAGGATAGAGGATAGGATAGGATAGAGGATAGGATAGGATAGAGGATCGGATAGAGGATAGGATAGGATAGAGGATCGGATAGAGGATAGGATAGGATAGAGGATAGGATAGGATAGAGGATAGAGTAGGATAGAGGATAGGATAGGATAAAGGATAGGATTGGATAGAGGATCGGATAGAGGATAGAATAGGATAGAGGATAGGATAGGATAGAGGATAGTATAGGATAGAGGATAGGATAGAATAGAGGATAGGATAGGATAAAGGATAGGATAGGATAGAGGATAGGATAGGATAGGATAGAGGATAGGATAGGATAGGATATTGGATAGGATAGGATAGGATAGAGGATAGGATAGAGGATAGGATAGGACAGAGGATCGGATAGAGGATAGGATAGGATAGAGGATAGGATAGGATAGAGGAAACGATAGGATAGAAGATAGGATAGGATAGATGATAGGATAGGAAAGAGGGTAGGATAGGATAGACGATAGATTATAGGATAGGATAGAGGATAGGATAGGATAGAGGAGAGGATAGGATAGAGGATAGGATAGGATAGATGATAGGATAGGAAAGAGGGTAGGATAGGATAGAGGATAGATTATAGGATAGGATTGAGGATAGGATAGGTTAGAGGCTCGGAAATTATAGAGGATAGGATATAATACAAGATATGATAGGATAGATGATATTATAGGATAGAGGACGGGATAGGATAGAGGATACGATCTTATGGAGGATAGGATATAATAGAGGAAAGTATAGGGCAGTGGAAAGTATAGGATAGAGGATAGGATGGGGGATTGGATAGGATAGAGGATAGGATAGGATTGAGGCTAGGATAGGATAGTGGATAGGATAGGATAGAGGATAGGATAGGATAGGATAGAGGATAGGATAGAGGATAGGATAGGATAGAGGATAGGATATGATAGGGAATAGGATAGGATAGAGGACAGGATAGGATAGAGGATAGGAATGGATAGAGGATAGGATATGGGATTGGATAGGATAGAGCAGACGATAGCGGATAGGATAGGGGATTGGACTGGATAGAGGATAGGATATGACAGAGGATAGGATAGGATAGACGATAGGATAGAGAATAGGATAGGATAGAGGATAGGCTAGGATAGAGCAGACGATAGAGAATACGATATGATTCAGGATAGGATAGAGCAGACGATAGCGGATAGGATAGGGGATTGGATAGGATAGAGAATAGGATAGGATAGAGGATTGACTAGGATAGAGGATAGGATAGGATAGAGGATAGGATAGGATAGAGGATAGGATAGGATAGAGGATAGGATAGGATAGAGGATAGGATAGGATAGAGGATAGGATAGAGGATAGAGGATAGGATAGAGGATAGGATAGAGGAAAGGATAGAGGATTGGATAGGATGGGGGATATTATAGGATAGAGGGTAGGATAGGATAGCGGATAGGATAGGATATAGGATAGGATAGGAAAGAGGATAGGATAGGATAGAGGGTAGGATAGAGGATAGAGGATAGGATAGAGGATAGGATAGAGGACTGGATATTATAGGGGATATTATAGGATAGAGGGTAGGATAGGATAGGGGATTGGATAGGATAGAGGATAGGATAGGATAGAGGATAGGATAGAGGATTGGTTAGAGGATTGGATAGGGTAGGGGATATTATAGGATAGAGGGTAGGATAGGATAGCGGATAGGATAGGATATAGGATAGGATAGGAAAGAGGATAGGATAGGATAGAGGATAGGATGGGATAGAGGATAGGATAGGATAGAGGATAGGATACGATAGAGGATATGATAGGATAGAGGATAGGATAGGATAGAGGATAGGATAGGATAGAGGATAGGATAGAGGATAGGATAGGATTGAGGATAGGATAGGATAGAGGATAGGATAGGATAGGATAGAGGATAGGATAGGATAGGATAGATGATAGGATAGAGGATACGATAGGATAGAGGATAGGATAGGATAGAGGATAGGATAGGGTAGAGGATAGGATAGGATAGAGGATAGGATAGGATAGAGGATAGGATAGGATAGAGGATAGGATAGGATAGAGGATAGGATAGGATAGAGGATAGGCTAGGATAGGATAGAGGATAGGATATAGGATTGGATATGATAGAGAATAGGATATAGGATTGGATATGATAGAGGATAGGATACTATAGACGATAGGATAGGGGATTGGATATTATAGAGGATAGGATAGGATTGAGGATAGGAAAGGTTAGAGGCTCGGATATTATAGAGGATAGGATATAATACAGGATATGATAGGATAGATGATATTATAGGATAGAGGACGGGATAGGATAGAGGATACGATCTTATGGAGGATAGGATAGTATGGAGGAAAGTATAGGGTAGTGGAAAGGATAGGATAGAGGATAGGATAGGGGATTGGATAGGAGAGAGGATAGGAGGCGAAAGAGGATGGGATTGGATAGAGAATAGGATAGAGGATAGGATAGAGGATTGGATAGGATAGAGGATATTATAGGATAGAGGATGGGATAGGATAGTGGATAGGATAGGATGAAGTATAGGATAGAATTGAGGATAGGATAGGATAGAGGATAGGATAGGATAGAGGATAGGACAGGATAGAGGATAGGATATGATAGGGAATAGGATAGGATAGAGGACAGGATAGGATAGAGGATAGTATTGGATAGAGGATAGGACAGGGTAGAGGATAGGATAGGATAGAGGATAGGATAGGATAGAGGATAGGATAGGATAGATTATAGGGTAGGATAGAGGATAGGATAGGATTCAGGATAGGATAGGATAGAGGATAGAATAAGATAGAGGATAGGATAGAGGATTGGATAGGATAGGATAAGATAGAGGATAAGATAGGGGATTGGATAGGATAAGGGATAGGATCGGATAGAGGATAAGATAGGGGATTGGATAGGATAGAGTATAGGATACGATAGAGGATCGGATAGGATACAGGATAGGATAGGGGATTGGATAGGATAGAGGATAGGAGACGATAGAGGATAGGATAGGGGATTGGATAGGATAGAGAATAGGATTGGATAGAGAATAGGATAGAGGATAGGATAGGATAGAGGAAAGGATAGGATAGGATAGAGGATAGGATAGAGGATAGGATAGGATAGAGGATAGGATAGGATAGAAGATAGGATAGGATAGAGGATAGGATAGGATAGAGCATAGGATAGGATAGAGGATAGGATAGAGGATTGGATAGGATAGGATAAGATAGAGGATACGATATAGGATTGGATAGGATAGAGAATAGGATACGATAGAGGATAGGATTGGATAGGGAATAGGATAGGATAGAGGATACGATAGGATAGAGGATAGGATAGAGGATAGGATATAGGATTGGATAGGATAGGATAAGATAGAGGATAGGATAGAGGATTGGATAGGATAGGATAAGATAGAGGATAAGATAAGGGATTGGATAGGATAGCGGATAGGATAGGATAGAGGATACGATATTATAGAGGATAGGATAGGATAGAGGATAGGATCGGATAGAGGATAAGATAGGGGATTGGATAGGATAGAGTATAGGATACGATAGAGGATCGGATAGGATAGAGGATAGGATAGGGAATTGGATAGGATAGAGGTTAGGATAGGGGATTGTATAGGAAAGAGGATAGGATAGGATAGAGGATAGGATAGGATAGGATAGAGGATAGGATAGGATAGGATAGAGGATAGGATATAGGATTGGATATGATAGAGGATAGGATACTATAGACGATAGGATAGGGGATTGGATAAGATAGAGGATACGATAGGATTGAGGATAGGATAGGTTAGAGGCTCGGATATTATAGAGGGTAGGATATAATACAGGATATGATAGGATAGATTATATTATAGGATAGAGGACGGGATAGGATAGAGGATACGATCTTATGGAGGATAGGATAGGATGGAGGAAAGTATAGGGTAGTGGAAAGGATAGGATAGAGGATAGGATAGGGGATTGGATAGGATAGAGGATAGGAGGCGAAAGAGGATAGGATTGGATAGAGGATAGGATAGGATAGAGGATAGGATAGGATAGAGGATAGGATAGGATAGAGGATAGGATATGATAGGGAATAGGATAGGATAGAGGACAGGATAGGATAGAGGATAGGATTGGATAGAGGATAGGATATGGGATTGGATAGGATAGAGCAGACGATAGCGGATAGGATAGGGGATTGGATTGGATAGAGGATAGGATATGACAGAGGATAGGATAGGATAGACGATAGGATAGAGAATAGGATAGGATAGAGGATAGGCTAGGATAGAGCAGACGATAGAGAATACGATATGATTCAGGATAGGATAGGATAGAGCAGACGATAGCGGATAGGATAGGGGATTGGATAGGATAGAGAATAGGATAGGATAGAGGATTGACTAGGATAGAGGATAGGATAGGATAGAGGATAGGATAGGATAGAGGATAGGATAGGATAGAGGATAGGATAGGATAGAGGATAGGATAGGATAGAGGATAGGATAGAGGATAGAGGATAGGATAGAGGATAGGATAGAGGATAGGATAGAGGATTGGATAGGATAGGGGATATTATAGGATAGAGGGTAGGATAGGATAGCGGATAGGATAGGATATAGGATAGGATAGGAAAGAGGATAGGATAGGATAGAGGGTAGGATAGAGGATAGAGGATAGGATAGAGGATAGGATAGAGGACTGGATATTATAGGGGATATTATAGGATAGAGGGTAGGATAGGATAGGGGATTGGATAGGATAGAGGATAGGATAGGATAGAGGATAGGATAGAGGATTGGTTAGAGGATTGGATAGGGTAGGGGATATTATAGGATAGAGGGTAGGATAGGATAGCGGATAGGATAGGATATAGGATAGGATAGGAAAGAGGATAGGATAGGATAGAGGGTAGGATGGGATAGAGGATAGGATAGGATAGAGGATAGGATACGATAGAGGATATGATAGGATAGAGGATAGGATAGGATAGAGGATAGGATAGGATAGAGGATAGGATAGAGGATAGGATAGGATTGAGGATAGGATAGGATAGAGGATAGGATAGGATAGGATAGAGGATAGGATAGGATAGGATAGATGATAGGATAGAGGATACGATAGGATAGAGGATAGGATAGGATAGAGGATAGGATAGGGTAGAGGATAGGATAGGATAGAGGATAGGATAGGATAGAGGATAGGATAGGATAGAGGATAGGATAGGATAGGATAGAGGATAGGATAGAATATAGGATAGAGGATTGGATAGGGTAGAGGATATTATAGAATAGAAGATAGGATAGGATAGCGGATAGGTTAGGATGGAGTATAGGATCCGAATGAGGATAGGATAGAGTTGAGGATAGAAGAGGATAGGATAGAGGATAGGATATAGGATTGGATATGATAGAGGATAGGATACGATAGACGATATGATAGGGGATTGGATAGGATAGGATTGAGGATAGGATAGGTTAGAGGCTCGGAAATTATAGAGGATAGGATATAATACAAGATATGATAGGATAGATGATATTATAGGATAGAGGACGGGATAGGATAGAGGATACGATCTTATGGAGGATAGGATATAATAGAGGAAAGTATAGGGCAGTGGAAAGTATAGGATAGAGGATAGGATGAGGGATTGGATAGGATAGAGGATAGGATAGGATTGAGGCTAGGATAGGATAGTGGATAGGGTAGGATAGAGGATAGGATAGGATAGGATAGAGGATAGGATAGAGGATAGGATAGAGGATAGGATAGAGGATAGAGGATAAGATAGGGGATTGGATAGGATAGAGTATAGGATTCGACAGAGGATCGGATAGGATAGAGGATAGGATAGGGGATTGGTTAGGATAGAGGATAGGATAGGGGATTGGATAGGATAGAGGATAGGATAGGGGATTGTATAGGAAAGAGGATATGATAGGATAGAGGATAGGATATTATAGAGGATAGGATCGGATAGAGGATAGGATAGGATAGAGGATAGGATAGGATTGAGGCTAGGATAGGATAGTGGATAGGATAGGATAGAGGATAATATAGGATAGGATAGAGGATAGGATAGAGGATAGGATAGAGGATAGGATAGAGGATAGGATAGAGGATAGGATAGAGGATAGGATAGAGGATAGGATAGAGGATAGGATAGAGGATAGGATAGAGGATAGGATAGAGGATAGGATAGAGGATAGGATATGATAGAGGATAGGATAGGATAGAGGATAGAGGATAGGATAGGATAGAGGATAGGATAGGATAGAGGATAGGATAGGATAGAGGATAGGATAGGATAGAGGATAGGATAGGATAGAGGATAGGATAGGATAGAGGATTGGATAGGATAGAGGATAGGATAGGATAGAGGATAGGATAGGATAGAGGATAGGATAGGATAGAGGATAGGACAGGATAGAGGATAGGATAGGATAGGATAGAGGATGGGATAGAGGATAGGATAGAGGATAGGATAGAGGATAGGATAGAGGATTGGATAGGATAGAGGATATTATAGAATGGAAGATAGGATAGGATAGCGGATAGGTTAGGATGGAGTATAAGATACGAATGAGGATAGGATAGGGTTGAGGATAGGATAGGATAGGATAGAGGATAGGAGGCGAAAGAGGATAGGATTGGATAGAGAATAGGATAGAGGGTAGGATAGAAGATAGGATAGGATAGAGGATAGGATAGGATAGAGGATAGGATAGGATAGAGGATAGGATACGATACAGGATAGGGTAGGATTCAGGATAGGATAGGATAGAGGATAGGATATAGGATTGGATAGGATAGAGGACAGGGTAGGATAGCGGATAGGATAGAGGATAGGATAGAGGATAGGATAGATGATTGGATAGGATAGAGGATAGGATAGGGGATTGGATAGGATAGAGGATAGGATAGGATTGAGGATAGGATAGGCTAGAGGCTCGGATATTATAGAGGATAGGATATAATACAGGATATGATAGGATAGATGATATTATAGAATAGAGGACGGGATAGGATAGAGGATACGATCTTATGGAGGATATAATAGGATAGAGGAAAGTATAGGGTAGTGGAAAGGATAGGATAGCGGATAGGATAGGATGGAGGATACGATATTATAGAGGATAGGATAGGATAGAGGATAGGATAGGGGATAGGAGACGATAGAGGATAGGATAGGGGATTGGATAGGATAGAGGATAGGATAGAGGATAGGATAGAGGATAGGATAGGATAGAGGATAGGTCGGGATAGAGGATGGGATAGAGGATTGGATAGGATAGAGGATATAATACGATAGAGGCTAGGACACGATAGAGGATAGGATAGGATAGAGGATAGGGTAGGATAGAGGATACGATAGGATAGAGGATAGGTTAGAGGATTGGATAGGATAGGATAAGATAGAGGATATGATAGAGGATTGGATAGGATAGGATAAGATAGAGGATAAGATAGGGGATTGGATAGGATAGCGGATAGGATAGGACGGAGGATACGATATTATAGAGGATAGGATAGGATAGAGGATAGGATAGGGGATTGGATAGGATAGAGGATAGGAGACGATAGAGGATAGGATAGGGGATTGGATAGGATAGAGGATAGGATAGGGGATTGTATAGGAAAGAGGATAGGATAGGATAGAGGATATGATAGGATAGAGGATAGGATAGGATAGAGGATAGGATAGGATACAGGATTGGATCGGACCGAGGATAGGATAGAGGATCGGGTAGGATACGATAGAGGGTAGGATATGTTATTGGATAGGATAGCGGAGTGGAGACGTTAGAGGATAGGATAGGGGATTGGATAGGATACAGGATAGGATAGGATAGAGTATAGGACAGGGTAGAGGATAGGATAGGATAGAGGATAGGATAGGATAGAGGATAGGATAGGATAGAGGATAGGATAGGATAGAGGATAGGTCGGGATAGTGGATGGGATAGAGGATTGGATAGGATAGAGGATATAATACGATAGAGGATAGGACACGATACAGGATAGGATAGGATAGAGGATAGGGTATGATAGAGGATACGATAGGATAGAGGATAGGATAGAGGATAGGATAGAGGATTGGATAGGATAGGATAAGATAGAGGATAGGATAGAGGATTGCATACGATAGAGGATAGGATAGTATTGAGGATAGGATAGGATAGAGGATTGGATCGGACCGAGGATAGGATAGAGGATCGGATAGGATAGAGGATATAATACGATAGATGATAGGATAGGATAGAGGATAGGGTAGGATAGAGGATAGGATAGGATAGAGGATAGGATAGGATAGGATAGCGGATAGGTTAGGATGGATTAGAGGATACGAATGAGGATAGGATAGGGTTGAGGATAGGATAGGATAGGATAGAGGATAGGATAGGATAGGATAGAGGATAGGATATAGGATTGGATATGATAGAGGATAGGATACGATAGACGATATGATAGGGGATTGGATAGGATAGAGGATAGGATAGGATTGAGGATAGGATAGGATAGAGGATTGGATAGGATAGAGGATAGGATAGGATAGAGGATAGGATAGGATAGAGGATAGGATAGGATAGAGGATAGGACAGGATAGAGGATAAGATAGGATAGGATAGAGGATAGGATAGAGGATAGGATAGAGGATAGGATAGAGGATAGGATAGAGGATAGGATAGAGGATTGGATAGGATAGAGGATATTATAGAATAGAAGATAGGATAGGATAGCGGATAGGTTAGGATGGAGTATAGGATACGAATGAGGATAGGATAGGGTTGAGGATAGGATAGGATAGGATAGAGGATAGGAGGCGAAAGAGGATAGGATTGGATAGAGAATAGGATAGAGGCTAGGAAAGAGGATAGGATAGGATAGCGGATAGGATAGGATATAGGATTGGATAGGTTAGAGGACAGGGCAGGATAGCGGATAGGATAGAGGATAGGATAGAGGACAGGATAGAGGATTGGATAGGATAGAGGATAGGATAGGGGATTGGATAGGATAGAGGATAGGATAGGATTGAGGATAGGATAGGCTAGAGGCTCGGATATTACAGAGGATAGGATATAATACAGGATATGATAGGATAGAGGACGGGATAGGATAGAGGATACGATCTTATGGAGGATATAATAGGATAGAGGAAAGTATAGGGTAGTGGAAAGGATAGGATAGAGGATAGGATAGGATAGAGGATAGGATAGGATAGAGGTTAGGATAGGATAGAGGATAGGATAGGATAGAGGATAGGTCGGGATAGAGGATGGGATAGAGGATTGGATAGGATAGAGGATATAATACGATAGAGGATGTGACACGACAGAGGATATGATAGGATAGAGGATAGGGTAGGATAGAGGATACGATAGGATAGAGGATAGGTTAGAGGATTGGATAGGATAGGATAAGATAGAGGATATGATAGAGGATTGGATAGGATAGGATAAGATAGAGGATAAGATAGGGGATTGGATAGGATAGTGGATAGGATAGGATGGAGGATACGATATTATAGAGGATAGGATAGGATAGATGATAGGATAGGGGATTGGATAGGATAGAGGATAGGAGACGATAGAGGATAGGATAGGGGATTGGATAGGATAGAGGATAGGATAGGGGATTGTATAGGAAAGAGGATAGGATAGGATAGAGGATAGGATAGGATAGAGGATAGGATAGGATAGAGGATAGGATAGGATAGAGGATAGGATAGGATAGAGGATAGGATAGGATAGAGGATAGGATAGGATAGAGGATAGGATAGGATACAGGATTGGATCGGACCGAGGATAGGATAGAGGATCGGGTAGGATACGATAGAGGGTAGGATATGTTATTGGATATAATAGCGGAGTGGAGACGTTAGAGGATAGGATAGGGGATTGGATAGGATACAGGATAGGATAGGATAGAGTATAGGACAGGGTAGAGGATAGGATAGGATAGAGGATAGGATAGGATAGAGGATAGGATAGGATAGAGGATAGGTCGGGATAGTGGATGGGATAGAGGATTGGATAGGATAGAGGATATAATACGATAGAGGATATGACACGATAGAGGATAGGATAGGATAGGGGATTGGATAGGATAGAGGATAGGATAGGATTGAGGATAGGATAGGCTAGAGGCTCGGATATTATAGAGGATAGGATATAATACAGGATATGATAGGATAGATGATATTATAGGATAGAGGACGGGATAGGATAGAGGATACGATCTTATATAGGATATAATAGGATAGAGGAAAGTATAGGGTAGTGGAAAGGATAGGATAGAGGATAGGATAGGATAGAGGATAGGATAGGATAGAGGTTAGGATAGGATAGAGGATAGGATAGGATAGAGGATAGGTCGGGATAGAGGATGGGATAGAGGATTGGATAGGATAGAGGATATAATACGATAGAGGATAGGACACGATAGAGGATAGGATAGGATAGAGGATAGGGTAGGATAGAGGATACGATAGGATAGAGGATAGGTTAGAGGATTGGATAGGATAGGATAAGATAGAGGATATGATAGAGGATTGGATAGGATAGGATAAGATAGAGGATAAGATAGGGGATTGGATAGGATAGTGGATAGGATAGGATGGAGGATACGATATTATAGAGGATAGGATAGGATAGAGGATAGGATAGGGGATTGGATAGGATAGAGGATAGGATAGGGGATTGTATAGGAAAGAGGATAGGATAGAGGATCGGGTAGGATACGATAGAGGGTAGGATATGTTATTGGATAGGATAGCGGAGTGGAGACGTTAGAGGATAGGATAGGGGATTGGATAGGATACAGGATAGGATAGGATAGAGTATAGGACAGGGTAGAGGATAGGATAGGATAGAGGATAGGATAGGATAGATGATAGGATAGGATAGCGGATAGGTCGGGATAGTGGATGGGATAGAGGATTGGATAGGATAGAGGATATAATACGATAGAGGATAGGACACGATAGAGGATAGGATAGGATAGAGGATAGGGTAGGATAGAGGATACGATAGGATAGGATAAGATAGAGGATAGGATAGAGGATTGGATACGATAGAGGATAGGATAGTATTGAGGATAGGATAGGATAGAGGATTGGATCGGACCGAGGATAGGATAGAGGATCGGATAGGATAGAGGATATAATACGATAGAGGATAGGATAGGATAGAGGATAGGGTAGGATAGAGGATAGGATAGGATAGAGGATATTATAGGATAGAGGATAGGATAGGATAGCGGATAGTATAGAATGGAGTATAGGATAGGATAGCGGAAAGGATAAGATAGAGTATAGAATAGAATAGAGGATAGGATACTATACAGGATTGGATCGGACCGAGGATAGGATAGAGGATCGTATAGGATACGATAGAGGATAGGATAGGATAGAGGATAGGATAGGATTGAGGCTAGGATAGGATAGTGGATAGGATAGGATAGAGTATGGAATAGGATAGAGGATAGGAGAGGATACAGGATAGGATAGGATTGAGGATAGGATAGTATAGAGGATAGGATAGGGTAGAGGATAGGATATAGGATTGGATATTATAGAGGATAGGATTCGATAGAGGATAGGGTAGGATAGCGGATAGGATAGGATAGAGTACAGAATAGGATAGAGGACAAGATAGGATAGAGGATAGGATAGGGGATTGGATAGGATAGAGGATAGGAGACGATAGAGGATAGGATAGGGGATTGGATAGGATAGAGGATAGGATAGGGGATTTTATAGGAAAGAGGATAGGATAGGACAGAGGATAGGATAGGATAGTGGATAGGATAGGATAGAGGATAGGATAGGATAGGATAGAGGATAGGATAGAGGATAGGATAGGATAGGATAGAGGATAGGATAGAGGATAGGATAGAGGATAGGATAGAGGATTGGATAGGATAGAGGATATTATAGGATAGGAGATAGGATAGGATAGCGGATAGGTTAGGATGGCGGATAGGTTAGGATGGAGTATAGGATACGAATGAGGATAGGATAGGGTTGAGGATAGGATAGGGGATTGGATAGGATAGAGGATAGGATTGGATAGAGAATAGGATAGAGGATAGGATAGGATAGAGGATAGGATAGAGGATAGGATAGAGGATAGGATAAGGGATTGGATAGGATAGAGGATATTATAATGTAGAGGATAGGATAGGATAGCGGATATGTTAGGATGGAGGATACGATACGAATGAGGATAGGGTTACGAAACAAATAGGGTTGAAGATAGGATAGGATAGGATAGAGGATAGGATAGGATAGAGGATAGGATAGGATAGAGGATAGGATAGGATAGAGGATAGGATAGGATAGAGGATAGGATAGGATAGAGGATAGGATAGAGGATAGGATAGGATTGAGGATAGGATAGGATAGAGGATAGGATAGGATAGGATAGAGGATAGGATAGGATAGGATAGATGATAGGATAGAGGATACGATAGGATAGAGGATAGGATAGGATAGAGGATAGGATAGGGTAGAGGATAGGATAGGAGAGGGGATAGGATGGGATAGAGGATAGCATAGGATAGAGGATAGGATAGGATAGAGGATAGGATAGGATAGAGGATAGGATAGGATAGGATAGAGGATAGGATAGAATATAGGATAGAGGATTGGATAGGATAGAGGATATTATAGAATAGAAGATAGGATAGGATAGCGGATAGGTTAGGATGGAGTATAGGATCCGAATGAGGATAGGATAGAGTTGAGGATAGAATAGGATAGGATAGAGGATAGGATATAGGATTGGATATGATAGAGGATAGGATACGATAGACGATATGATAGGGGATTGGATAGGATAGGATAGAGGATAGGATAGGATAGGATAGAGGATAGGATAGAGGATAGGATAGAGGATAGGATAGAGGATAGAGGATAAGATAGGGGATTGGATAGGATAGAGTATAGGATTCGAGAGAGGATCGGATAGGATAGAGGATAGGATAGGGGATTGGTTAGGATAGAGGATAGGATAGGGGATTGGATAGGATAGAGGATAGGATAGGGGATTGTATAGGAAAGAGGATATGATAGGATAGGGGATAGGATATTATAGAGGATAGGATCGGATAGAGGATAGGATAGGATAGAGGATAGGATAGGATTGAGGCTAGGATAGGATAGTGGATAGGATAGGATAGAGGATAATATAGGATAGGATAGAGGATAGGATAGAGGATAGGATAGAGGATAGGATAGAGGATAGGATAGAGGATAGGATAGGATAGAGGATAGGATAGGATAGAGGATAGAGGATAGGATAGGATAGAGGATAGGATAGGATAGAGGATAGGATAGGATAGAGGATAGGATAGGATAGAGGATTGGATAGGATAGAGGATAGGATAGGATAGAGGATAGGATAGGATAGAGGATAGGATAGGATAGAGGATAGGACAGGATAGAGGATAGGATAGGATAGGATAGAGGATGGGATAGAGGATAGGATAGAGGATAGGATAGAGGATAGGATAGAGGATTGGATAGGATAGAGGATATTATAGAATGGAAGATAGGATAGGATAGCGGATAGGTTAGGATGGAGTATAGGATACGAATGAGGATAGAATAGGGTTGAGGATAGGATAGGATAGGATAGAGGATAGGAGGCGAAAGAGGATAGGATTGGATAGAGAATAGGATAGAGGGTAGGATAGAGGATAGGATAGGATAGAGGATAGGATAGGATAGAGGATAGGATAGAGGATAGGATAGAGGATAGGATAGAGGATTGGATAGGATAGAGGATATTATAGAATGGAAGATAGGATAGGATAGCGGATAGGTTAGGATGGAGTATAGGATACGAATGAGGATAGGATAGGGTTGAGGATAGGATAGGATAGAGGATAGGTCGGGATAGAGGATGGGATAGAGGATTGGATAGGATAGAGGATATAATACGATAGAGGCTAGGACACGATAGAGGATAGGATAGGATAGAGGATAGGGTAGGATAGAGGATACGATAGGATAGATGATAGGTTAGAGGATTGGATAGGATAGGATAAGATAGAGGATATGATAGAGGATTGGATAGGATAGGATAAGATAGAGGATAAGATAGGGGATTGGATAGGATAGCGGATAGGATAGGATGGAGGATACGATATTATAGAGGATAGGATAGGATAGAGGATAGGATAGGATAGAGGATAGGATAGGATACAGGATTGGATCGGACCGAGGATAGGATAGAGGATCGGGTAGGATACGATAGAGGGTAGGATATGTTATTGGATAGGATAGCGGAGTGGAGACGTTAGAGGATAGGATAGGGGATTGGATAGGATACAGGATAGGATAGGATAGAGTATAGGACAGGGTAGAGGATAGGATAGGATAGAGGATAGGATAGGATAGATGATAGGATAGGATAGCGGATAGGTCGGGATAGTGGATGGGATAGAGGATTGGATAGGATAGAGGATATAATACGATAGAGGATAGGACACGATAGAGGATAGGATAGGATAGAGGATAGGGTAGGATAGAGGATACGATAGGATAGAGGATAAGATAGAGGATAGGATAGAGGATTGGATAGGATAGGATAAGATAGAGGATAGGATAGAGGATTGGATACGATAGAGGATAGGATAGTATTGAGGATAGGATAGGATAGAGGATTGGATCGGACCGAGGATAGGATAGAGGATCGGATAGGATAGAGGATATAATACGATAGATGATAGGATAGGATAGAGGATAGGGTAGGATAGAGGATAGGATAGGATAGAGGGTAGGATAGGATAGGATAGCGGATAGGTTAGGATGGAGTATAGGATACGAATGAGGATAGGATAGGGTTGAGGATAGGATAGGATAGGATAGAGGATAGGATATTATGGAGGATTGGATATGATAGAGGATAGGATCCGATAGAGGATAGGATAGGGGATTGGATAGGATAGAGGATAGGGTAGGATAGAGGATAGGGTAGGATACATGATAGGATAGGATAGAGGATAGGATAGGATAGAGGATATTATAGGATAGAGGATAGGATAGGATAGCGGATAGTATAGGATGGAGTATAGGATAGGATAGCGGAAAGGATAAGATAGAGTATAGAATAGAATAGAGGATAGGATACTATACAGGATTGGATCGGACCGAGGATAGGATAGAGGATCGTATAGGATACGATAGAGGATAGGATAGGATAGAGGATAGGATAGGATTGAGGCTAGGATAGGATAGTGGATAGGATAGGATAGAGTATGGAATAGGATAGAGGATAGGAGAGGATACAGGATAGGATAGGATTGAGGATAGGATAGTATAGAGGATAGGATAGGGTAGAGGATAGGATATAAGATTGGATATTATAGAGGATAGGATTCGATAGAGGATAGGGTAGGATAGCGGATAGGATAGGATAGAGTACAGAATAGGATAGAGGACAGGATAGGATAGAGGATAGGATAGGATAGAGGATAGGATAGGATAGAGGATAGGATAGGATAGAGGATAGGATAGGATTGAGGCTAGGATAGGATAGTGGATAGGATAGGATAGAGTATGGAATAGGATAGAGGATAGGAGAGGATACAGGATAGGATAGGATTGAGGATAGGATAGTATAGAGGTTAGGATAGGGTAGAGGATAGGATATAGGATTGGATATTATAGAGGATAGGATTCGATAGAGGATAGGGTAGGATAGCGGATAGGATAGGATAGAGTACAGAATAGGATACAGGACAGGTTAGGATAGTGGATAGGATAGGATAGAGGATAGGACAGGATAGAGGATACGATAGAGAATAGGATAGGATAGCGGATAGGATAGGATAGAGTATAGGATATAGGATGGATAGGATAGAGGATAGGATACGATAGAGGATAGGGTAGGATAGAGAATAGGGTAGGATAGAGGATACGATAGGATAGAGGATAGGATAGAGGATAGGATAGAGGATTGGATAGGATAGGATAAGATAGAGGATAGGATAGAGGATTGGATAGGATAGGATAAGATAGAGGATAAGATAGGGGATTGGATAGGATAGCGGATAGGATAGGATAGAGGATACGATATTATAGACGATAGGATAGGATAGAGGATAGGATCGGATAGAGGATAAGATAGGGGATTGGATAGGATAGAGTATAGGATACGATAGAGGATCGGATAGGATAGAGGATACGATAGGGGATTGGATAGGATTGAGGCTAGGATAGGATAGTGGATAGGATAGGATAGTGGATAGGATAGGATAGAGGATAGGATAGGATAGAGAATAGGATAGGATAGAGGATAGGATAGGATAGAGGATAGGATAGAGGATAGGATAGGATAGGGGATAGGATAGGATAGAGGATAGGAAAGGATTGAGGCTAGGATAGGATAGTGGAAAGGATAGGATAGAGGATAGGATACGAATGAGGATAGGATAGGGTTGAGGATAGGATAGGGGATTGGATAGTGTAGAGGATAGGAGACGAAAGAGGATAGGATTGGGTAGAGAAAAGGATAGAGGATAGGATAGGGTAGAGGAAAGGATAGGATAGGATAGAGGATAGGATAGAGGATTTAATAGGATAGAGGATATTATAGGGTAGAGGATAGGATAGGCTCGCGGATATGTTAGGATGGAGTATACGATACGAATGAGGATAGGATAGGGTTGAAGATAGGATAGGATAGGATAGAGGATAGGATAGGATAGAGGATAGGATAGGATAGAGCATAGGATAGGATAGAGGATAGGATAGGATAGAGGATAGGATAGGATAGAGGATAGGATAGGATAGAGGATAGGATAGGATAGAGGATAGGATCGGATAGAGGATAGGATAGGATAGAAGATAGGATAGGATAGAGGATAGGATAGGATAGAGGATAGGATAGGATAGAGGATAGGATAGGATAGACGATAGGATAGGATAGAGGATAGGATAGGATAGAGGATAGGATAGGATAGAGGATAGAGGATAGGATAATATAGAGGATAGGATAGGATAGGATAGAGGATAGGATAGAGGATAGGATAGAGGATAGGATAGAGGATTGGATATGATAGAGGATAGGATCCGATAGAGGATAGCATAGGGGATTGGATAGGATAGAGGATAGGGTAGGATAGAGGATAGGATAGGATTGATGCTAGGATAGAGGATAGGATAGGATAGAGGATAGGATAGGAAAGAGGATAGTATAGGATAGAGGATAGGATCGAATAGAGGATAGGATAGGATAACGGATAGGTTGGGATAGAGGATAGGATAGGATAGGATAGAGGATAGGAAAGGATAGGATAGAGGATAGGATAGAGGATAGGATAGAGGATAGGATAGGATAGAGGATAGGATGGGATAGAGGAGAGGATAGGATAGAGGATAGGATAGGATAGAGGATAGGATAGGATAGAGGATAGATAGGATAGAGGATAGGATTGGATAGAGGATAGGATAGGATAGAGGATCGGATAGAGGATAGGATAGGATAGAGGATCGGATAGAGGATAGGATAGGATAGAGGATGGTATAGAGGATAGAATAGAGGATAGGATAGGATAGAGGATAGGATAGGAAAGAGGATAGGATAGGATACGATAGAGGATAGGATAGATGATAGGATAGGATAGAGGATCTGATAGAGGATACGATCGGATAGAGGATAGGATAGGATAGAGGATCGGGTAGGTAATTGGATAGGATAGGGGAGAGGATAAGGTAGACGCTAGTATAGGATAGAGGATCTGATAGAGGATAGGATAGGATGGAGGATAGGATAGGATCGAGGATAGGATAGGTAATTGGATAGGATAGAGGATAGGATAAGGTAGAGGATAGTATAGGATAGAGGATAGGATAGAGGATCGGTTAGGTTATTGGATAGGATAGGGGAGAGGATAAGGTAGAGGCTAGTATAGGATAGAGGATCTGATAGAGGATAGGATAGGATGGAGGATAGGATAGGATCGAGGATAGGATAGGTAATTGGATAGGATAGAGGATAGGATAAGTTAGAGGATAGTATAGGATAGAGGAGAGGATAGGATAGAGGATAGGATAGGATAAAGGATAGGATAGGATAGAGGATAGGATAGGATAGAGGATAGAATAGGATAGATGATAGAATAGGATAGAGAATAGGATAGGATAGAGGATAGGATAGGATAGAGGATAGGATAGAGGATAGGATAGGATAGAGGATAGGAAAGGATAGAGGATAGGATGGGATAGAGGATAGGATAGGATAGAGGATAGGATAGGATAGAGGATAGGATAGGATAGAGGATAGGATAGGATAGAGGATAGGATAGGATAGAGGATAGGATAGGATAGAGGAACGGATAGGATAGGATAGAGGATAGGATAGGATAGGATAGAGGATAGGATAGGATAGAGGATAGGATAGAGGATAGGATAGGATAGAGGAGAGGATAGGATAGAGGATAGGATAGGATAGAGGATAGGATAGGATAGAGGATAGGATAGGATAGGATAGAGGATAGGATAGGATAGAGGATAGAATAGGATACGATAGAGGATAGGATAGGATAGACGATAGGATAGGATAGAGGATAGGATAGGATAGAGGATAGGATAGAGGATAGGATAGGATAGGATAGAGGATAGGATAGGATAGAGGATAGGATAGAGGATCGGATAGAGGATAGGATAGGATAGAGGAAAGGATAGGATAGAGGATAGGATAGGATAGAGGAAAGGATAGGATAGAGGATAGGATATGTAATTGGATAGGATAGAGGATAGGATAAGGTAGAGGATAGTATAGGATAGAGGATAGGATAGGATAGAGGATAGGATAGGATAAAGGATAGGATAGGATAGAGGATAGGATATGATAGAGGGTCGGACAGAGGATAGGATAGGATAGAGGATAGGATAGGATAGAGGATAGAGTAGGATAGAGGATAGGATAGGATAAAGGATAGGATTGGATAGAGGATCGGATAGAGGATAGGATAGAGGATCGGATAGAGGATAGGATAGGATAGAGGAAAGGATAGGATAGAGGATAGGATAGGTAATTGGATAGGATAGAGGATAGGATAAGGTAGAGGATAGTATAGGATAGAGGATAGGATAGGATAGAGGATAGGATAGGACAAAGGATAGGATAGGATAGAGGATAGGATATGATAGAGGGTCGGACAGAGGATAGGATAGGATAGAGGATAGGATAGGATAGAGGATAGAGTAGGATAGAGGATAGGATAGGATAAAGGATAGGATTGGTTAGAGGATCGGATAGAGGATAGGATAGGATAGAGGATAGGATAGGATAGACGATAGTATAGGATAGAGGATAGGATAGAATAGAGGATAGGATAGGATACAGGATAGGATAGGATAGAGGATAGGATAGGATAGAGGATAGGATAGAGGATAGGATAGAGGATCGGATAGAGGATAGGATAGGATAGAGGAAAGGATAGGATAGAGGATAGGATAGGTAATTGGATAGGATAGAGGATAGGATAAGGTAGAGGATAGTATAGGATAGAGGATAGGATGGGATAGAGGATAGGATAGGATAAAGGATAGGATAGGATAGAGGATAGGATAGGATAGGATAGAGGATAGGATAGAGGATAGGATAGGACAGAGGATCGGATAGAGGATAGGATAGGATAGAGGATAGGATATGATAGAGTAAACGATATTATAGAGGATAGGATAGGACAGAGGATCGGATAGAGGATAGGATAGGATAGAGGATGGCATAGAGGATAGGATAGAGGATAGGATAGGATAGAGGATAGGATAGGAAAGAGGATAGGATAGGATACGATAGAGGATAGGATAGATGATAGGATAGGATAGAGGATAGGATAGGATAAAGGATAGGATAGGATAGAGGATAGGATAGGATAGAGGATAGGATAGGTTAGAGGATAGGATAGGATAGGGTAGAGGATAGGATAGAGGATAGGATAGGTAATTGGATAGGATAGAGTATAGGATAAGGTAGAGGATAGGATAGGATAGAGGGTAGGATAGGATAGAGGATAGGATAGAGGATAGGATAGGATAGAGGATAGGATAGGATAGAGGATGGGATAGGATACAGGATAGGATATGAGAGAGGACAGGATAGGATAGAGGATCGGATAGAGGATAGGATAGGATAGAGGATAGGATAGGATAGAGGATCGGATAGAGGATAGGATAGGATAGAGGATAGAGTAGGATAGAGGATAGGATAGGATAAAGGATAGGATTGGATAGAGGATCGGATAGAGGATAGAATAGGATAGAGGATAGGATAGGATAGAGGATAGTATGGGATAGAGGATAGGATAGAATAGCGGATAGGATAGGATAAAGGATAGGATAGGATAGAGGATAGGATAGGATAGGATAGAGGATAGGATAGGATAGAGGATAGGATAGGTTAGAGGATAGGATAGGATAGGATAGAGGATAGGATAGAGGATAGGATAGGTAATTGGATAGGATAGAGTATAGGATAAGGTAGAGGATAGGATAGGATAGAGGGTAGGATAGGATAGAGGATAGGATAGAGGATAGGATAGGATAGAGGATAGGATAGGATAGAGGATAGAATAGGATAGATGATATTATAGGATAGAGGATAGGATATGATAGAGTAAACGATATTATAGAGGATAGGATAGGATAGAGGATCGGATAGAGGATAGGATAGGATAGAGGATGGTATAGAGGATAGAATAGAGGATAGGATAGGATAGAGGATAGGATAGGAAAGAGGATAGTATAGGATACGATAGAGGATAGGATAGATGATAGGATAGGATAGAGGATCTGATAGAGGATACGATCGGATAGAGGATAGGATAGGATAGAGGATCGGATAGGTAATTGGATAGGATAGGGGAGAGGATAAGGTAGAGGCTAGTATAGGATAGAGGATCTGATAGAGGATAGGATAGGATGGAGGATAGGATAGGATAGAGGATAGGATAGGATAGAGGAAAGGATAGGATAGAAGATAGGATAGGATAGATGATAGGATAGGAAAGAGGGTAGGATAGGATAGAGGATAGAGTATAGGATAGGATAGAGGATAGGATAGGATAGAGGATAGGATAGGATAGAGGATAGGATAGGATAGAGGATAGGATAGGATAGGATAGAGGATAGGATAGGATAGAGGATAGAATAGGATTGAGGAGCGTTTAGGATAGAGGATAGGATATGATAGAGGATAGGATAGGATACGATAGAGGATAGGATAGGATAGAGGATAGGATAGGATAGAGGATAGGATAGGATAGGATAGAGGATAGGATAGGATAGGATAGAGGATGGGATAGGATAGAGGATAGGATAGGATAGAGGGTAGGATAGGATAGAGGATGGTATAGAGGATAGGATAGAGGATAGGATAGGATAGAGGATAGGACAGGAACGAGGATAGGATAGGATACGATAGAGGATAGGATAAATGATAGGATAGGATAGAGGATCTGATAGAGGATACGATCGGATAGAGGATAGGATAGGATAGAGGATCGGATAGGTAATTGGATAGGATAGGGGAGAGGATAAGGTAGAGGCTAGTATAGGATAGAGGATCTGATAGAGGATAGGATAGGATGGAGGATAGGATAGGATCGAGGATAGGATAGGTAATTGGATAGGATAGAGGATAGGATAAGGTAGAGGATAGTATAGGATAGAGGATAGGATAGAGAATCGGATAGGATAGGATAGAGGATAGGATAGAGGATAGGGTAGAGGATCGGATAGAGGATATGATAGGATAGAGGAAAGGATAGGATAGAGGATAGGATAGGTAATTGGATAGGATAGAGGATAGGATAAGTTAGAGGATAGTATAGGATAGAGGATAGGATAGGATAGAGGATAGGATAGGATAAAGGATAGGATAGTATAGAGGATAGGATAGGATAGAGGATAGAACAGGATAGATGATAGGATAGGATAGAGAATAGGATAGGATAGAGGATAGGATAGGATAGAGGATAGGATAGGATAGAGGATAGGATAGAGGATAGGATATAGGATCGGATAGAGGATAGGATAGGATAGAGGAAAGGATAGGATAGAGGATAGGATAGGTAATTGGATAGGATAGAGGATAGGATAAGGTAGAGGATAGTATAGGATAGAGGATAGGATGGGATAGAGGATAGGATAGGATAAAGGATAGGATAGGACAGATGATAGGATAGGATAGAGAATAGGATAGGATACAGGATAGGATAGGATAGAGGATAGGATAGAGGATAGGATAGGATAGAGGATAGGAAAGGATAGAGGATAGGATGGGGTAGAGGATAGGATAGGATAGAGGATAGGATAGGATAGAGGATAGGATAGGATAGAGGATAGGATAGGAAAGAGGATAGGATAGAGGATAGGATAGGATAGAGGATAGGATAGGATAGAGGATAGGATAGGATAGAGGATAGGATAGGTAATTGGATAGGATAGAGAATAGAGTAGGATAGAGGATAGGATAGAGGATAGGATAGGATAGAGGATAGGAAAGGATAGAGGATAGGATGGGGTAGAGGATAGGATAGGATAGAGGATAGGATAGGATAGAGGATAGGATAGGATAGAGGATAGGATAGGAAAGAGGATAGGATAGAGGATAGGATAGGATAGAGGATAGGATAGGATAGAGGATAGGATAGGATAGAGGATAGGATAGGTAATTGGATAGGATAGAGAATAGAGTAGGATAGAGGATAGGATAGAGGAGAGGATAGGATAGAGGATAGGATAGGATAGAGGATAGGATAGGATAGAGGATAGGATAGGTAATTGGATAGGATAGAGGATAGGATAAGGTAGAGGATAGTATAGGATAGAGGATAGGATAGGATAGAGGATAGGATAGGATAAAGGATAGGATAGGATAGAGGATAGGATAGGTTAGAGGATAGGATAGGATAGGATAGAGGATAGGATAGAGGATAGGATAGGTAATTGGATAGGATAGAGTATAGGATAAGGTAGAGGATAGGATAGGATAGAGGGTAGGATAGGATAGAGGATAGGATAGAGGATAGGATAGGATAGAGGATAGGATAGGATAGAGGATGGGATAGGATACAGGATAGGATATGAGAGAGGATAGGATAGGATAGAGGATCGGATAGAGGATAGGATAGGATAGAGGATCGGATAGAGGATAGGATAGGATAGAGGATAGGATAGGATAGAGTATAGGAACGGATAGAGGATAGGATAGAGGATAGGATAGGATAGAGGATAGGATAGGATAGAGGATAGGATAGGATAGAGGATAGGTTAGGAAAGAGGATAGGATAGAGGATAGGATAGGATAGAGGATAGGATAGGATAGAGGATAGGATAGGATAGAGGATAGGATAGGATAGAGGATAGGATAGGATAGAGGATAGGATAGGATAGAGGATAGGATAAGGTAGAGGATAGTATAGGATAGAGGATAGGATGGGATAGAGGATAGGATAGGATAAAGGATAGGATAGGACAGATGATAGGATAGGATAGAGAATAGGATAGGATACAGGATAGGATAGGATAGAGGATAGGATAGAGGATAGGATAGGATAGAGTATAGGAAAGGATAGAGGATAGGATAGAGGATAGGATAGGATAGAGGATAGGATAGGATAGAGGATAGGATAGGATAGAGGATAGGTTAGGAAAGAGGATAGGATAGAGGATAGGATAGGATAGAGGATAGGATAGGATAGAGGATAGGATAGGATAGAGGATAGGATAGGATAGAGGATAGGATAGGATAGAGGATAGGATAGGATAGAGGATAGGATAGGATAGAGGATAGGATAGGATAGAGGATAGGATAGGATAGAGGATAGGATAGGATAGAGGATAGGATAGGATAGAGGATAGGATAGGATAGAGGATAGGATAGAGGATAGGATAGGATAGAGGATAGGATAGGATAGAGGATAGGATAGGATTGAGGATAGGATAGGATAGAGGATAGGATAGAGGATAGAGTACGATAGAGGATAGGATAGAGGAGAGGATAGGATAGAGGATAGGATAGGATAGAGGATAGAGTACGATAGAGGATAGGATAGAGGAGAGGATAGGATAGAGGATAGGATAGGATAGAGGATAGGATAGGATAGAGGATAGGATAGGTTAGAGGATAGGATAGGATAGAGGATAGGATAGAGGATAGGATAGGTAATTGGATAGGATAGAGTATAGGATAAGGTAGAGGATAGGATAGGATAGAGGATATAATAGGGTAGAGGATAGGATAGGATAGAGGATAGGATAGGAAAGAGGATAGGATAGGATAGAGGGTAGGATAGGATAGAGGATAGGATAGAGGATAGGATAGGATAGAGGATAGGATAGGATAGAGGATGGGATAGGATAGAGGATAGGATATGATAGAGGATAGGATAGGATAGAGGATCGGATAGAGGATCGGATAGGATAGGATAGAGGATAGGATAGAGGATACGATAGAGGATCGGATAGAGGATAGGATAGGATAGAGGAAAGGATAGGATAGAGGATAGGATAGGTAATTGGATAGGATAGAGGATAGGATAAGTTAGAGGATAGTATAGGACAGAGGATAGGATAGGATAGAGGATAGGATAGGATAAAGGATAGGATAGGATAGAGGATAGGATAGGATAGAGGATAGAATAGGATAGATGATAGGATAGGATAGAGAATAGGATAGGATAGAGGATAGGATAGGATAGAGGATAGGATAGAGGATAGGATAGGATAGAGGATAGGAAAGGATAGAGGATAGGATGGGATAGAGGATAGGATAGGATAGAGGATAGGATAGGATAGAGGATAGGATAGGATGGAGGATAGGATAGGATGGAGGATAGGATAGGATAGAGGATAGGATAGAGGATAGGATAGAGGATAGGATAGAGGATAGGATAGGATAGAGGATAGGATAGGTAATTGGATAGGATAGAGTATAGGATAATGTAGAGGATAGGATAGGATAGAGGATAGGATAGAGGATCGGATAGAGGATAGGATAGGATAGAGGAAAGGATAGGATAGAGGATAGGATAGGTAATTGGATAGGATAGAGGATAGGATAAGGTAGAGGTTAGTATAGGATAGAGGATAGGATAGGATAGAGTATAGGATAGGGTAAAGGATAGGATAGGATAGAGGATAGGATAGGATAGAGGATAGGATAGGATAGAGGATCGGATAGAGGATAGGATAGGATAGAGGATCGGATAGAGGATAGGATAGGATAGACGATAGGATAGGATAGAGGATAGAGTAGGATAGAGGATAGGATACGATAAAGGATAGGATTGGATAGAGGATCGGATAGAGGATAGAATAGGATAGAGGATAGGATAGGATAGAGGATAGTATAGGATAGAGGATAGGATAGAATAGAGGATAGGATAGGATAAAGGATAGGATAGGATAGAGGATAGGATAGGATAGGATAGAGGATAGGATAGGATAGGATAGGATAGGATAGGATAGAGGATAGGATAGGATAGGATAGAGGATAGGATAGGATAGGATAGAGGATAGGATAGAGGATAGGATAGAGGATAGGATAGGACAGAGGATCGGATAGAGGATAGGATAGGATAGAGGATAGGATATGATAGAGTAAACGATATTATAGAGGATAGGATAGGACAGAGGATCGGATAGAGGATAGGATAGGATAGAGGATGGCATAGAGGATAGGATAGAGGATAGGATAGGATAGAGGATAGGATAGGAAAGAGGATAGGATAGGATACGATAGAGGATAGGATAGATGATAGGATAGGATAGAGGATCTGATAGAGGATACGATCGGATAGAGGATAGGATAGGATAGAGGATAGGATAGAGGATAGGATAGGATAGAGGATAGGAAAGGATAGAGGATAGGATGGGATAGAGGATAGGATAGGATAGAGGATAGGATAGGATAGAGGATAGGATAGGATGGAGGATAGGATAGGATAGAGGATAGGATAGAGGATAGGATAGGATAGAGGATAGGATAGGTAATTGGATAGGATAGAGTATAGGATAAGGTAGAGGATAGGATAGGATAGGATAGAGGATAGGATAGGATAGAGGATAGGATAGAGGATCGGATAGAGGATAGGATAGGATAGAGGAAAGGATAGGATAGAGGATAGGATAGGTAATTGGATAGGATAGAGGATAGGATAAGGTAGAGGATAGTATAGGATAGAGGATAGGATAGGATAGAGTATAGGATAGGGTAAAGGATAGGATAGGAAAGAGGATAGGATAGGATACGATAGAGGATAGGATAGATGATAGGATAGGATAGAGGATCTGATAGAGGATACGATCGGATAGAGGATAGGATAGGATAGAGGATCGGATAGGTAATTGGATAGGATAGGGGAGAGGATAAGGTAGAGACTAGTATAGGATAGAGGATCTGATAGAGGATAGGATAGGATAGAGGATCGGATAGGTAATTGGATAGGATAGGGGAGAGGATAAGGTAGAGACTAGAATAGGATACAGGATCTGATAGAGGATAGGATAGGATGAAGGATAGGATAGGATCGAGGATAGGATAGGTAATTGGATAGGATAGAGGATAGGATGGAGGATAGGATAGGATCGAGGATAGGATAGGTAATTGGATAGGATAGAGGATAGGATAAGGTAGAGGATACTATAGGATAGAGGATAGGATAGGATAGAGGATAGGATAGGATAAAGGATAGGATAGGATAGAGGATAGGATAGGATAGAGGATAGGATAGGTTAGAGGATAGGATAGGATAGGATAGAGGATAGGATAGAGGATAGGATAGAGGATAGGATAGGTAATTGGATAGGATAGAGTATAGGATAAGGTAGAGGATAGGATAGGATAGAGGGTAGGATAGGATAGAGGATAGGATACAGGATAGGATAGGATAGAGGATAGGATAGGATAGAGGATGGGATAGGATACAGGATAGGATATGAGAGAGGATAGGATAGGATAGAGGATCGGATAGAGGATAGGATAGGATAGAGGATCGGATAGAGGATAGGATAGGATAGAGGATAGGATAGGATAGAGGATAGGATAGGTAATTGGATAGGATAGAGGATAGGATATGGTAGAGGATAGTATAGGATAGAGGATAGGATAGGATAGAGGATAGAATAGGATAGATGATAGAATAGGATAGAGAATAGGATAGGATAGAGGATAGGATAGGATAGAGGATAGGATAGAGGATAGAATAGGATACAGGATAGGAAAGGATAGAGGATAGGATGGGATAGAGGATAGGATAGGATAGAGGATAGGATAGGATAGAGGATAGGATAGGATAGAGGATAGGAGAGGATAGAGGATAGGATAGAGGATAGGATAGGATAGAGTATAGGATAAGGTAGAGGATAGGATAGGATAGGATAGAGGATAGGATAGGATAGAGGATCGGATAGAGGATAGGATAGGATAGAGGATAGGATAGGATAGAGTATAGGATAAGGTAGAGGATAGGATAGGATAGGATAGAGGATAGGATAGGATAGAGGATCGGATAGAGGATAGGATAGGATAGAGGATCGGATAGAGGATAGGATAGGATAGACGATAGGATAGGATAGAGGATAGAGTAGGATAGAGGATAGGATAGGATAGAGGATAGGATAGGATAGAGGATAGGATAGGATAGAGGATCGGATAGAGGATAGGATAGGATAGAGGATAGGAAAGGATAGAGGATAGGATGGGATAAAGGATAGGATAGGATAGAGGATAGGATAGGATAGGATAGAGGATAGGATAGGATAGGATAGGATAGGATAGGATAGAGGATAGGATAGGATAGGATAGAGGATAGGATAGGATAGGATAGAGGATAGGATAGAGGATAGGATAGGACAGAGGATCGGATAGAGGATAGGATAGGATAGAGGATAGGATATGATAGAGTAAACGATATTATAGAGGATAGGATAGGACAGAGGATCGGATAGAGGATAGGATAGGATAGAGGATGGCATAGAGGATAGGATAGAGGATAGGATAGGATAGAGGATAGGATAGGAAAGAGGATAGGATAGGATACGATAGAGGATAGGATAGATGATAGGATAGGATAGAGGATCTGATAGAGGATACGATCGGATAGAGGATAGGATAGGATAGAGGATAGGATAGAGGATAGGATAGGATAGAGGATAGGAAAGGATAGAGGATAGGATGGGATAGAGGATAGGATAGGATAGAGGATAGGATAGGATAGAGGATAGGATAGGATGGAGGATAGGATAGGATAGAGGATAGGATAGAGGATAGGATAGGATAGAGGATAGGATAGGTAATTGGATAGGATAGAGTATAGGATAAGGTAGAGGATAGGATAGGATAGGATAGAGGATAGGATAGGATAGAGGATAGGATAGAGGATCGGATAGAGGATAGGATAGGATAGAGGAAAGGATAGGATAGAGGATAGGATAGGTAATTGGATAGGATAGAGGATAGGATAAGGTAGAGGATAGTATAGGATAGAGGATAGGATAGAGGATAGGATAGGATAGAGGATCGGATAGAGGATAGGATAGGATAGAGGATAGGAAAGGATAGAGGATAGGATGGGGTAGAGGATAGGATAGGATAGAGGATAGGATAGGATAGAGGATAGGATAGGATAGAGGATAGGATAGGAAAGAGGATAGGATAGAGGATAGGATAGGATAGAGGATAGGATAGGATAGAGGATAGGATAGGATAGAGGATAGGATAGGATAGAGGATAGGATAGGATAGAGGATAGGATAGGATAGAGGATAGGATAGAGGATAGGATAGGATAGAGGATCGGATAGGTAATTGGATAGGATAGGGGAGAGGATAAGGTAGAGACTAGTATAGGATAGAGGATCTGATAGAGGATAGGATAGGATGAAGGATAGGATAGGATCGAGGATAGGATAGGTAATTGGATAGGATATAGGATAGGATGGAGGATAGTCTAGGATCGAGGATAGGATAGGTAATTGGATAGGATAGAGGATAGGATAAGGTAGAGGATAGTATAGGATAGAGGATAGGATAGGATAGAGGACAGGATAGAGGATAGGAGAGGATAGAGGATAGGATAGAGGATAGGATAGGATAGAGTATAGGATAAGGTAGAGGATAGGATAGGATAGGATAGAGGATAGGATAGGATAGAGGATAGGATAGAGGATAGGATAGGATAGAGTATAGGATAAGGTAGAGGATAGGATAGGATAGGATAGAGGATAGGATAGGATAGAGGATAGGATAGAGGATCGGATAGAGGATAGGATAGGATAGAGGATGGTATAGAGGATAGGATAGAGGATAGCATAGGATAAAGGATAGGATAGGATAGAGGATAGGATAGGATAGAGGATAGGATAGGATAGAGGATCGGATAGAGGATAGGATAGGATAGAGGATCGGATAGAGGATAGGATAGGATAGAGGATAGGAAAGGATAGAGGATAGGATGGGGTAGAGGATAGGATAGGATAGAGGATAGGAAAGGATAGAGGATAGGATGGGTTAGAGGATAGGATAGGATAAAGGATAGGATAGGATAGAGGATAGGATAGAGGATAGGATAGGATAGAGGATAGGATAGGTAATTGGATAGGATAGAGTATAGGATAATGTAGAGGATAGGATAGGATAGGATAGAGGATAGGATAGGATAGAGGATAGGATAGAGGATCGGATAGAGGATAGGATAGGATAGAGGAAAGGATAGGATAGAGGATAGGATAGGTAATTGGATAGGATAGAGGATAGGATAAGGTAGAGGATAGTATAGGATAGAGGATAGGATAGGATAGAGTATAGGATAGGGTAAAGGATAGGATAGGATAGAGGATAGGATAGGATAGAGGATCGGATAGAGGATAGGATAGGATAGAGGATCGGATAGAGGATAGGATAGGATAGAGGATAGGATAGGATAGAGGATAGGATAGGATAGAGGATAGAGTAGGATAGAGGATAGGATAGGATAAAGGATAGGATTGGATAGAGGATCGGATAGAGGATAGAATAGGATAGAGGATAGGATAGGATAGAGGATAGTATAGGATAGAGGATAGGATAGAATAGAGGATAGGATAGGATAAAGGATAGGATAGAGGATAGGATAGGATAGGATAGAGGATAGGATAGGATAGGATAGGATAGGATAGGATAGAGGATAGGATAGGATAGGATAGAGGATAGGATAGGATAGGATAGAGGATAGGATAGAGGATAGGATAGGACAGAGGATCGGATAGAGGATAGGATAGGATAGAGGATAGGATATGATAGAGTAAACGATATTATAGAGGATAGGATAGGACAGAGGATCGGATAGAGGATAGGATAGGATAGAGGATCGGATAGGTAATTGGATAGGATAGGGGAGAGGATAAGGTAGAGACTAGTATAGGATAGAGGATCTGATAGAGGATAGGATAGGATGAAGGATAGGATAGGATCGAGGATAGGATAGGTAATTGGATAGGATATAGGATAGGATGGAGGATAGTCTAGGATCGAGGATAGGATAGGTAATTGGATAGGATAGAGGATAGGATAAGGTAGAGGATAGTATAGGATAGAGGATAGGATAGGATAGAGGATAGGATAGGATAAAGGATAGGATAGGATAGAGGATAGGATAGGATAGAGGATAGGATAGGTTAGAGGATAGGATAGGATAGGATAGAGGATAGGATAGAGGATAGGATAGGTAATTGGATAGGATAGAGTATAGGATAAGGTAGAGGATAGGATAGGATAGAGGGTAGGATAGGATAGAGGATAGGATAGAGGATAGGATAGGATAGAGGATAGGATAGGATAGAGGATGGGATAGGATACAGGATAGGATATGAGAGAGGATAGGATAGGATAGAGGATCGGATAGAGGATAGGATAGGATAGAGGATCGGATAGAGGATAGGATAGGATAGAGGATAGGATAGGATAGAGGATAGAGTAGGATAGAGGATAGGATAGGATAAAGGATAGGATTGGATAGAGGATCGGATAGAGGATAGAATAGGATAGAGGATAGGATAGGATAGAGGATAGTATAGGATAGAGGATCGGATAGGATAGGATAGAGGATAGGATAGAGGATAGGGTAGAGGATCGGATAGAGGATAGGATAGGATAGAGGAAAGGATAGGATAGAGGATAGGATAGGTAATTGGATAGGATAGAGGATAGGATAAGTTAGAGGATAGTATAGGATAGAGGATAGGATAGGATAGAGGATAGGATAGGATAAAGGATAGGATAGTATAGAGGATAGGATAGGATAGAGGATAGAATAGGATAGATGATAGGATAGGATTGAGAATAGGATAGGATAGAGGATAGGATAGGATAGAGGATAGGATAGGATAGAGGATAGGAAAGGATAGAGGATAGGATGGAATAGAGGATAGGATAGGATAGAGGATAGGATAGGATAGAGGATAGGATAGGATAGATAATAGGATAGGATAGAGGATAGGATAGAGGATAGGATAGATAATAGGATAGGATAGAGGATAGGATAGAGGATAGGATAGAGGATCGGATAGAGGATAGGATAGGATAGAGGAAAGGATAGGATAGAGGATAGGATAGGTAATTGGATAGGATAGAGTATAGGATAAGGTAGAGGATAGTATAGGATAGAGGATAGGATGGGATAGAGGATAGGATAGGATAAAGGATAGGATAGGACAGATGATAGGATAGGATAGAGAATAGGATAGGATACAGGATAGGATAGGATAGAGGAGAGGATAGAGGATAGGATAGAGGATAGGATAGGATACAGGATAGGATAGGATAGATGATAGGAAAGGATAGAGGATAGGATGGTGTAGAGGATAGGATAGGATAGAGGATAGGATAGGATAGAGGATAGGATAGGAAAGAGGATAGGATAGAGGATAGGATAGGATAGAGGAGAGGATAGGATAGAGGATAGGATAGGATAGAGGATAGGATAGGATAGAGGATAGGATAGGTAATTGGATAGGATAGAGGATAGGATAAGGTAGAGGATAGTATAGGATAGAGGATAGGATAGGATAGAGGATAGGATAGGATAAAGGATAGGATAGGATAGAGGATAGGATAGGATAGAGGATAGGATAGGTTAGAGGATAGGATAGGATAGAGGATAGGATAGAGGATAGGATAGGTAATTGGATAGGATAGAGTATAGGATAAGGTAGAGGATAGGATAGGATAGAGGATATAATAGGGTAGAGGATAGGATAGGATAGAGGATAGGATAGGAAAGAGGATAGGATAGGATAGAGGGTAGGATAGGATAGAGGATAGGATAGAGGATAGGATAGAGGATAGGATAGGATAGAGGATAGGATAGGATAGAGGATGGGATACGATAGAGGATAGGATATGATAGAGGATAGGATAGGATAGAGGATCGGATAGAGGATAGGATAGGATAGAGGAAAGGATAGGATAGAGGATAGGATAGGATAGAGGATAGAATAGGATAGATGATAGGATAGGATAGAGAATAGGATAGGATAGAGGATAGGATAGGATAGAGGATAGGATAGAGGATAGGATAGGACAGAGGATCGGATAGAGGATAGGATAGGATAGAGGATAGGATATGATAGAGTAAACGATATTATAGAGGATAGGATAGGACAGAGGATCGGATAGAGGATAGGATAGGATAGAGGATGGCATAGAGGATAGGATAGAGGATAGGATAGGATAGAGGATAGGATAGGAAAGAGGATAGGATAGGATACGATAGAGGATAGGATAGATGATAGGATAGGATAGAGGATCTGATAGAGGATACGATCGGATAGAGGATATTATAGGATAGAGGATCGGATAGGTAATTGGATAGGATAGGGGAGAGGATAAGGTAGAGACTAGTATAGGATAGAGGATCTGATAGAGGATAGGATAGGATAGAGGATAGGATAGGATCGAGGATAGGATAGGTAATTGGATAGGATAGAGGATAGGATACGGTAGAGGATAGTATAGGATAGAGGATAGGATAGAGGATCGGATAGGATAGGATAGAGGATAGGATAGAGGATACGATAGAGGATCGGATAGAGGATAGGATAGGATAGAGGAAAGGATAGGATAGAGGATAGGATAGGTAATTGGATAGGTTAGAGGATAGGATAAGTTAGAGGATAGTATAGGATAGAGGATAGGATAGGATAGAGGTTAGGATAGGATAAAGGATAGGATAGGATAGAGGATAGGATAGGATAGAGGATAGAATAGGATAGATGATAGGGTAGGATAGAGAATAGGGTAGGATAGAGGATAGGATAGGATAGAGGATAGGATAGAGGATAGGATAGGATAGAGGATAGGAAAGGATAGAGGATAGGATGGGATAGAGGATAGGATAGGATAGAGGATAGGATAGGATAGAGGATAGGATAGGATAGAGGATAGGATAGGATAGAGGATAGGATAGAGGATCGGATAGAGGATAGGATAGGATAGAGGACAGGATAGGATAGAGGATAGGATAGGTAATTGGATAGGATAGAGGATAGGATAAGGTAGAGGATAGTATAGGATAGAGGATAGGATAGGGTAGAGGATAGGATAGGATAAAGGATAGGATAGGATAGAGGATAGGATAGAGGATAGGATAGGATAGAGGATAGGATAGGATAGAGGATAGGATAGGATAGAGGATAGGATAGGATAGAAGATAGGATAGGATAGATGATAGGATAGGAAAGAGGGTAGGATAGGATAGAGGATAGACTATAGGATAGGATAGAGGATAGGATAGGATAGAGGAGAGGATAGGATAGATGATACGATAGGATAGAGGATAGGATAGGATAGAGGATAGGATAGGATAGAGGATAGGATAGGAAAGAGGATAGGATAGGATACGATAGAGGATAGGATAGATGATAGGATAGGATAGAGGATGGGATAGGATAGAGGATAAAATATGATAGAGGATAGGATAGGATAGAGGATCGGATAGAGGATAGAATAGGATAGAGGATAGGATAGGATAGAGGATAGTATAGGATAGAGGATAGGATAGAGTAGAGGATAGGATAGGATAAAGGAGAGGATAGGATAGAGGATAGGATAGGATAGAGGATAGGATAGTATAGAGGATAGAATAGGATAGATGATATTATAGGATAGAGGATAGGATATGATAGAGTAAACGATATTCTAGAGGATAGGATAGGATAGAGGATCGGATAGAGGATAGGATAGGATAGAGGATGGTATAGAGGATAGGATAGAGGATAGGATAGGATAGAGGATAGGATAGGATAGAGGATAGTATAGGATAGAGAATAGGATAGATTAGAGGATAGGATAGGATAAAGGATAGGATAGGATAGAGGATAGGATAGAGGATAGGATAGGATAGGATAGGGGATAGGATAGGATAGGATAGAGGATAGGATAGAGGATAGGATGGGATAGAGGATCGGATAGAGGATAGGATAGGATAGAGGATAGGATAGGATAGAGGAAAGGATAGGATAGAAGATAGGATAGGATAGTTGATAGGATAGGAAAGAGGGTAGGATAGGATAGAGGATAGAGTATAGGATAGGATAGAGGGTAGGATAGGATAGAGGAGAGGATAGGATAGAGGATAGGATAGGATAGAGGATAGGATATGATAGAGGATAGGATAGGATACGATAGAGGATAGGATAGGATAGAGGATAGGATAGGATACGATAGAGGATAGGATAGGATAGAGGATAGGATAGGATAGAGGATAGGATAGGATTGAGGATAGGATAGGATAGTGGATAGGATAGGATAGAGGATAGGATAGGATAGAGGATAGGATAGGATAGAGGAGAGGATAGGATAGAGGATAGGATAGGATAGAGGATAGGATAGGATAGAGGATAGGATAGGATAGGATAGAGGATAGGATAGGATAGAGGATAGAATAGGATACGATAGAGGATAGGATAGGATAGAGGATAGGATAGGATAGAGGATAGGATAGGATAGAGGATAGGATAGGATAGAGGATAGGATAGGATAGAGGATAGGATAGGATAGATGATAGGATAGGTAATTGGATAGGATAGGATAGAGGATAGGATAGGATAGAGGTTAGAATAGGATAGATGATAGGATAGGATAGAGAATAGGATAGGATAGAGGATAGGATAGGATAGAGGAGAGGATAGGATAGAGGATAGGATAGGATAGAGGATAGGATAGGATAGATAATAGGATAGGATAGGATAGAGGATAGGATAGGATAGAGGATAGAATAGGATTGAGGAGCGTTTAGGATAGAGGATAGGATATGATAGAGGATAGGATAGGATACGATAGAGGATAGGATAGGATAGAGGATAGGATAGGATAGAGGATAGGATAGGATAGAGGATAGGATAGGATAGAGGATAGGATAGGATAGAGGATAGGATAGGATAGAGGATAGGATAGGATAGAGGATAGGATAGGATAGAGGATAGGATAGGATAGAGGATAGGATAGGATAGAGGATAGGATAGGATAGAGGATAGGATAGGATAGAGGATAGGATAGGATAGAGGATAGGATAGGATAGAGGATAGGATAGGATAGAGGATAGGATAGGATAGAGGATAGGATAGGATAGGATAGAGGATAGGATAATATAGGATAGAGGATAGAGTATAGGATAGGATAGAGGATAGGATAGGATAGAGGAGAGGATAGGATAGAGGATAGGATAGGATAGAGGATAGGATAGGATAGAGGATAGGATAGGTAAATGGATAGGATAGGATAGAGGATAGGATAGGATAGAGGATAGAATAGGATAGATGATAGGATAGGATAGAGAATAGGATAGGATAGAGGATAGGATAGGATAGAGGATAGGATAGAGGATAGGATAGGATAGAGGATAGGAAAGGATAGAGGATAGGATGGGATAGAGGATAGGATAGGATAGAGGATAGGATAGGATAGAGGATAGGATAGGATAGAGGATAGGATAGGATAGAGGATAGGATAGAGGATCGGATAGAGGATAGGATAGGATAGAGGACAGGATAGGATAGAGGATAGGATAGGATAGGATAGAGGATAGGATAGAGGATAGGATAGGTAATTGGATAGGATAGAGTATAGGATAAGGTAGAGGATAGGATAGGATAGAGGGTAGGATAGGATAGAGGATAGGATAGAGGATAGGATAGGATAGAGGATAGGATAGGATAGAGGATGGGATAGGATACAGGATAGGATATGAGAGAGGATAGGATAGGATAGAGGATCGGATAGAGGATAGGATAGGATAGAGGATCGGATAGAGGATAGGATAGGATAGAGGATAGGATAGGATAGGATAGAGGATAGGATAGAGGATAGGATAGGTAATTGGATAGGATAGAGTATAGGATAAGGTAGAGGATAGGATAGGATAGAGGGTAGGATAGGATAGAGGATAGGATAGAGGATAGGATAGGATAGAGGATAGGATAGGATAGAGGATGGGATAGGATACAGGATAGGATATGAGAGAGGATAGGATAGGATAGAGGATCGGATAGAGGATAGGATAGGATAGAGGATCGGATAGAGGATAGGATAGGATAGAGGATAGGATAGGATAGAGGATAGAGTAGGATAGAGGATAGGATAGGACAAAGGATAGGATTGGATAGAGGATCGGATAGAGGATAGAATAGGATAGAGGATAGGATAGGATAGAGGATAGTATAGGATAGAGGATCGGATAGGATAGGATAGAGGATAGGATAGAGGATAGGGTAGAGGATCGGATAGAGGATAGGATAGGATAGAGGAAAGGATAGGATAGAGGATAGGATAGGTAATTGGATAGGATAGAGGATAGGATAAGTTAGAGGATAGTATAGGATAGAGGATAGGATAGGATAGAGGATAGGATAGGATAAAGGATAGGATAGTATAGAGGATAGGATAGGATAGAGGATAGAATAGGATAGATGATAGGATAGGATTGAGAATAGGATAGGATAGAGGATAGGATAGGATAGAGGATAGGATAGGATAGAGGATAGGAAAGGATAGAGGATAGGATGGGATAGAGGATAGGATAGGATAGAGGATAGGATAGGATAGAGGATAGGATAGGATAGATAATAGGATAGGATAGAGGATAGGATAGAGGATAGGATAGAGGATCGGATAGAGGATAGGATAGGATAGAGGAAAGGATAGGATAGAGGATAGGATAGGTAATTGGATAGGATAGAGGATAGGATAAGGTAGAGGATAGTATAGGATAGAGGATAGGATGGGATAGAGGATAGGATAGGATAAAGGATAGGATAGGACAGATGATAGGATAGGATAGAGAATAGGATAGGATACAGGATAGGATAGGATAGAGGATAGGATAGAGGATAGGATAGAGGATAGGATAGAGGATAGGATAGGATAGAGGATAGGATAGGATAGAGGATAGGATAGGAAAGAGGATAGGATAGGATAGAGGGTAGGATAGGATAGAGGATAGGATAGAGGATAGGATAGAGGATAGGATAGAGGATAGGATAGGATAGAGGATAGGATAGGTTAGAGGATGGGATACGATAGAGGATAGGATAGGATAGGATAGAGGATAGGATAGGATAGAGGATAGGATAGAGGATCGGATAGAGGATAGGATATGATAGAGGAAAGTATAGGGTAGAGGATAGGATAGGTAATTGGATAGGATAGAGGATAGGATAGGTAATTGGATAGGATAGAGGATAGGATAGGTAATTGGATAGGATAGAGGATAGGATAAGGTAGAGGATAGTATAGGATAGAGGATAGGATAGGATAGAGTATAGGATAGGGTAAAGGATAGGATAGGATAGAGGATAGGATAGGATAGAGGATAGGATAGGATAGAGGATCGGATAGAGGATAGGATAGGATAGAGGATCGGATAGAGGATAGGATAGGATAGAGGATAGGATAGGATAGAGGATAGAGTAGGATAGAGGATAGGATAGGATAAAGGATAGGATTGGATAGAGGATCGGATAGAGGATAGAATAGGATAGAGGATAGGATAGGATAGAGGATAGTATAGGATAGAGGATAGGATAGAATAGAGGATAGGATAAGATAAAGGATAGGATAGGATAGAGGATAGGATAGGATAGGATAGAGGATAGGATAGGATAGGATAGGATAGGATAGGATAGAGGATAGGATAGGATAGGATAGAGGATAGGATAGGATAGGATAGAGGATAGGATAGAGGATAGGATAGGACAGAGGATCGGATAGAGGATAGGATAGGATAGAGGATAGGATATGATAGAGTAAACGATATTATAGAGGATAGGATAGGACAGAGGATCGGATAGAGGATAGGATAGGATAGAGGAAAGGATAGGATAGAGGATAGGATAGGTAATTGGATAGGTTAGAGGATAGGATAAGTTAGAGGATAGTATAGGATAGAGGATAGGATAGGATAGAGGTTAGGATAGGATAAAGGATAGGATAGGATAGAGGATAGGATAGGATAGAGGATAGAATAGGATAGATGATAGGGTAGTTTAGAGAATAGGGTAGGATAGAGGATAGGATAGGATAGAGGATAGGATAGAGGATAGGATAGAGGATAGGATAGGATAGAGGATAGGAAAGGATAGAGGATAGGATGGGATAGAGGATAGGATAGGATAGAGGATAGGATAGGATAGAGGATAGGATAGGATAAAGGATAGGATAGGATAGAGGATAGGATAGAGGATAGGATAGGATAGAGGATAGGATAGGATAGAGGATAGGATAGGATAGAGGATAGGATAGGATAAAGGATAGGATAGGATAGAGGATAGGATAGGATAGAGGATAGGATAGGATAGAGGATCGGATAGAGGATAGGATAGGATAGAGGATCGGATAGAGGATAGGATAGGATAGAGGATCGGATAGAGGATAGGATAGGATAGAGGATAGGATAGGATAGAGGATAGAGTAGGATAGAGGATAGGATAGGATAAAGGATAGGATTGGATAGAGGATCGGATAGAGGATAGAATAGGATAGAGGATAGGATAGGATAGAGGATAGTATAGGATAGAGGATAGGATAGAATAGAGGATAGGATAGGATAAAGGATAGGATAGGATAGAGGATAGGATAGGATAGGATAGAGGATAGGATAGGATAGGATAGAGGATAGGATAGGACAGGATAGAGGATAGGATAGAGGATAGGATAGGACAGAGGATCGGATAGAGTATAGGATAGGATAGAGGATAGGATAGGATAGAGGAAAGGATAGGATAGAAGATAGGATAGGATAGATGATAGGATAGGAAAGAGGGTAGGATAGGATAGAGGATAGACTATAGGATAGGATAGAGGATAGGATAGGATAGAGGAGAGGATAGGATAGATGATACGATAGGATAGAGGATAGGATAGGATAGAGGATAGAATAGGATAGATGATATTATAGGATAGAGGATAGGATATGATAGAGTAAACGATATTATAGAGGATAGGATTGGATGGAGGATCGGATAGAGGATAGGATAGGATAGAGGATGGTATAGAGGATAGGATAGAGGATAGGATAGGATAGAGGATAGGATAGAGGATCGGATAGAGGATAGGATAGGATAGAGGAAAGGATAGGATAGAGGATAGGATAGGTAATTGGATAGGATAGAGGATAGGATAAGGTAGAGGATAGTATAGGATAGAGGATAGGATGGGATAGAGGATAGGATAGGATAAAGGATAGGATAGGACAGATGATAGGATAGGATAGAGAATAGGATAGGATACAGGATAGGATAGGATAGAGGATAGGATAGAGGATAGGATAGAGGATAGGATAGGATAGAGGATAGGATAGGATAGATGATAGGAAAGGATAGAGGATAGGATGGGGTAGAGGATAGGATAGGATAGAGGATAGGATAGGATAGAGGATAGGATAGGATAGAGGATAGGATAGGAAAGAGGATAGGATAGAGGATAGGATAGGATAGAGGAGAGGATAGGATAGAGGATAGGATAGGATAGAGGATAGGATAAGGTAGAGGATAGTATAGGATAGAGGATAGGATGGGATAGAGGATAGGATAGGATAAAGGATAGGATAGGATAGGGGATAGGATAGGATAGGATAGAGGATAGGATAGAGGATAGGATGGGATAGAGGATCGGATAGAGGATAGGATAGGATAGAGGATAGGATAGGATAGAGGAAAGGATAGGATAGAAGATAGGATAGGATAGTTGATAGGATAGGAAAGAGGGTAGGATAGGATAGAGGATAGAGTATAGGATAGGATAGAGGATAGGATAGGATAGAGGAGAGGATAGGATAGAGGATAGGATAGGATAGAGGATAGGATATGATAGAGGATAGGATAGGATACGATAGAGGATAGGATAGGATAGAGGATAGGATAGGATACGATAGAGGATAGGATAGGATAGAGGATAGGATAGGATAGAGGATAGGATAGGATAGAGGATAGGATAGGATAGAGGATAGGATAGGATAGAGGATAGGATAGGATAGAGGATAGGATAGGATAGGATAGAGGATAGGATAATATAGGATAGAGGATAGAGTATAGGATAGGATAGAGGATAGGATAGGATAGAGGAGAGGATAGGATAGAGGATAGGATAGGATAGAGGATAGGATAGGATAGAGGATAGGATAGGATAGGATAAAGGATAGGATAGGATAGAGGATGGAATAGGATACGATAGAGGATAGGATAGGATAGAGGATAGGATAGGATAGAGGATAGGATAGGATAGAGGATAGGATAGGATAGAGGATAGGATAGGATAGAGGATAGGATAGGTAATTGGATAGGATAGGATAGAGGATAGGATAGGATAGAGGTTAGAATAGGATAGATGATAGGATAGGATAGAGAATAGGATAGGATAGAGGATAGGATAGGATAGAGGAGAGGATAGGATAGAGGATAGGATAGGATAGAGGATAGGATAGGATAGATAATAGGATAGGATAGGATAGAGGATAGGATAGGATAGAGGATAGAATAGGATTGAGGAGCGTTTAGGATAGAGGATAGGATATGATAGAGGATAGGATAGGATACGATAGAGGATAGGATAGGATAGAGGATAGGATAGGATAGAGGATAGGATAGGATAGAGGATAGGATAGGATAGAGGATAGGATAGGATAGAGGATAGGATAGGATAGAGGATAGGATAGGATAGAGGATAGGATAGGATAGAGGATAGGATAGGATAGAGGATAGGATAGGATAGAGGATAGGATAGGATAGAGGATAGGATAGGATAGAGGATAGGATAGGATAGAGGATAGGATAGGATAGAGGATAGGATAGGATAGGATAGAGGATAGGATAGGATAGGATAGAGGATAGGATAATATAGGATAGAGGATAGAGTATAGGATAGGATAGAGGATAGGATAGGATAGAGGAGAGGATAGGATAGAGGATAGGATAGGATAGAGGATAGGATAGGATAGAGGATAGGATAGGTAATTGGATAGGATAGGATAGAGGATAGGATAGGATAGAGGATAGAATAGGATAGATGATAGGATAGGATAGAGAATAGGATAGGATAGAGGATAGGATAGGATAGAGGATAGGATAGAGGATAGGATAGGATAGAGGATAGGAAAGGATAGAGGATAGGATGGGATAGAGGATAGGATAGGATAGAGGATAGGATAGGATAGAGGATAGGATAGGATAGAGGATAGGATAGAGGATCGGATAGAGGATAGGATAGGATAGAGGACAGGATAGGATAGAGGATAGGATAGGTAATTGGATAGGATAGAGGATAGGATAAGGTAGAGGATAGTATAGGATAGAGGATAGGATAGGATAGAGGATAGGATAGGATAAAGGATGGGATAGGATAGAGGATCGGATAGGATAGAGGATAGGATAGGATAGAGGATCGGATAGAGGATAGGATAGGATAGAGGATCGGATAGAGGATAGGATAGGATAGAGGATAGGATAGGATAGAGGATAGAGTAGGATAGAGGATAGGATAGGATAAAGGATAGGATTGGATAGAGGATCGGATAGAGGATAGGATAGGATAGACGATAGTATAGGATAGAGGACAGGATAGAATAGAGGATAGGATAGGATAAAGGATAGGATAGGATAGAGGATAGGATAGGATAGGATAGAGGATAGAATAGGATACGATAGAGGATAGGATAGGATAGAGGATAGGATAGGATAGAGGATAGGATAGGATAGAGGATAGGATAGGATAGAGGATAGGATAGGTAATTGGATAGGATAGGATAGAGGATAGGATAGGATAGAGGATAGATTAGGATAGATGATAGGATATTATAGAGATTAGGATAGGATAGAGGATAGGATAGGATAGAGGATAGGATAGAGGATAGGATAGGATAGAGGATAGGAAAGGATAGAGGATAGGATGGGATAGAGGATAGGATAGGATAGAGGATAGGATAGGATAGAGGATAGGATAGGATAGAGGATAGGATAGGATAGAGGATAGGATAGAGGATCGGATAGAGGATAGGATAGGATAGAGGACAGGATAGGATAGAGGATAGGATAGGTAATTGGATAGGATAGAGGATAGGATAAGGTAGAGGATAGTATAGGATAGAGGATAGGATAGGATAGAGGATAGGATAGGATAAAGGATAGGATAGGATAGAGGATAGGATAGGATAGAGGATAGGATAGGATAGAGGATCGGATAGAGGATAGGATAGGATAGAGGATCGGATAGAGGATAGGATAGGATAGAGGATAGGATAGGATAGAGGATAGAGTAGGATAGAGGATAGGATAGGATAAAGGATAGGATTGGATAGAGGATCGGATAGAGGATAGAATAGGATAGAGGATAGGATAGGATAGACGATAGTATAGGATAGAGGACAGGATAGAATAGAGGATAGGATAGGATAAAGGATAGGGTAGGATAGAGGATAGGATAGGATAGGATAGAGGATAGGATAGGATAGAGGATAGGATAGAGGATCGGATAGAGGATAGGATAGGATAGAGGACAGGATATTATAGAGGATAGGATAGGTAATGGGATAGGATAGAGGATAGGATAAGGTAGAGGATAGTATAGGATAGAGGATAGGATAGGATAGAGGATAGGATAGAGGATAGGATAGAGGATAGGATAGGATAGAGGAAAGGATAGGATAGAGGAGAGGATAGGATAGAGGATAGGATAGGATAGAGGATAGGATAGGATAGAGGATAGGATAGGATAGAGGATCGGATAGAGGATAGGATAGGATAGAGGATCGGATAGAGGATAGGATAGGATAGATGATAGGATAGGATAGAGGATAGAGTAGGATAGAGGATAGGATAGGATAAAGGATAGGATTGGATAGAGGACCGGATAGAGGATAGAATAGGATAGAGGATAGGATAGGATAGAGGATAGGATAGGATAGGATAGAGGATAGGATAGAGGATAGGATAGGATAGAGGATAGGATAGGATAAAGGATAGGATAGGATAGAGGATAGGATAGGATAGGATAGAGGATAGGATAGGATAGAGGATCGGATAGAGGATAGGATAGGATAGAGGATCGGATAGAGGATAGGATAGGATAGATGATAGGATAGGATAGAGGATAGAGTAGGATAGAGGATAGGATAGGATAAAGGATAGGATTGGATAGAGGATCGGATAGAGGATAGAATAGGATAGAGGATAGGATAGGATAGAGGATAGGATAGGATAGGATAGAGGATAGGATAGAGGATAGGATAGGACAGAGGATCGGATAGAGGATAGGATAGGATAGAGCATAGGATAGGATAGAGGAAAGGATAGGATAGAAGATAGGATAGGATAGATGATAGGATAGGAAAGAGGGTAGGATAGGATAGAGGATAGACTATAGGATAGGATAGAGGAGAGGATAGGATAGAGGATAGGATAGGATAGAGGATAGGATAGGATAGAGGATAGGATAGAGGATAGGATAGGATAGAGGATAGGATAGGATAGGATAGAGGATAGGATAGGATAGAGGATAGGATAATATAGGATAGAGGATAGAGTATAGGATAGGATAGAGGATAGGATAGGATAGAGGAGAGGATAGGATAGAGGATAGGATAGGATAGAGGATAGGATAGGATAGAGGATAGGATAGGTAATTGGATAGGATAGGATAGAGGATAGGATAGGATAGAGGATAGATTAGGATAGATGATAGGATAGGATAGAGAATAGGATAGGATAGAGGATAGGATAGGATAGAGGATAGGATAGAGGATAGGATAGGATAGAGGATAGGAAAGGATAGAGGATAGGATGGGATAGAGGATAGGATAGGATAGAGGATAGGATAGGATAGAGGATAGGATAGGATAGAGGATAGGATAGGATAGAGGATAGGATAGGATAGAGGACAGGATAGGATAGAGGATAGGATAGGTAATTGGATAGGATAGAGGATAGGATAAGGTAGAGGATAGTATAGGATAGAGGATAGGATAGGATAGAGGATAGGATAGGATAAAGGATAGGATAGGATAGAGGATAGGATAGGATAGAGGATAGGATAGGATAGAGGATAGAGTAGGATAGAGGATAGGATAGGATACAGGATAGGATTGGATAGAGGATCGGATAGAGGATAGAATAGGATAGAGGATAGGATAGGATAGACGATAGTATAGGATAGAGGACAGGATAGAATAGAGGATAGGATAGGATAAAGGATAGGATAGGATAGAGGATAGGATAGGATAGGATAGAGGATAGGATAGGATAGAGGATAGGATAGAGGATCGGATAGAGGATAGGACAGGATAGAGGACAGGATAGGATAGAGGATAGGATAGGTAATTGGATAGGATAGAGGATAGGATAAGGTAGAGGATAGTATAGGATAGAGGATAGGATAGGATAGAGGATAGGATAGAAGATAGGATAGAGGATAGGATAGAGGATAGGATAGGATAGAGGAAAGGATAGGATAGAGGAGAGGATAGGATAGAGGATAGGATAGGATAGAGGATAGGATAGGATAGAGGATAGGATAGGATAGAGGATCGGATAGAGGATAGGATAGGATAGAGGATCGGATAGAGGATAGGATAGGATAGATGATAGGATAGGATAGAGGATAGAGTAGGATAGAGGATAGGATAGGATAAAGGATAGGATTGGATAGAGGATCGGATAGAGGATAGAATAGGATAGAGGATAGGATAGGATAGAGGATAGGATAGGATAGGATAGAGGATAGGATAGAGGATAGGATAGGATAGAGGATAGGATAGGATAAAGGATAGGATAGGATAGAGGATAGGATAGGATAGAGGATAGGATAGGATAGAGGATCGGATAGAGGATAGGATAGAGGATCGGATAGAGGATAGGATAGGATAGATGATAGGATAGGATAGAGGATAGAGTAGGATAGAGGATAGGATAGGATAAAGGATAGGATTGGATAGAGGATCGGATAGAGGATAGAATAGGATAGAGGATAGGATAGGATAGAGGATAGGATAGGATAGGATAGAGGATAGGATAGAGGATAGGATAGGACAGAGGATCGGATAGAGGATAGGATAGGATAGAGCATAGGATAGGATAGAGGAAAGGATAGGATAGAAGATAGGATAGGATAGATGATAGGATAGGAAAGAGGGTAGGATAGGATAGAGGATAGACTATAGGATAGGATAGAGGAGAGGATAGGATAGAGGATAGGATAGGATAGAGGATAGGATAGGATAGAGGATAGGATAGGATAGGATAGAGGATAGGATAGGATAGAGGATAGGATAATATAGGATAGAGGATAGAGTATAGGATAGGATAGAGGATAGGATAGGATAGAGGATAGGATAGGTAATTGGATAGGATAGGATAGAGGATAGGATAGGATAGAGGATAGATTAGGATAGATGATAGGATAGGATAGAGAATAGGATAGGATAGAGGATAGGATAGGATAGAGGATAGGATAGAGGATAGGATAGGATAGAGGATAGGAAAGGATAGAGGATAGGATGGGATAGAGGATAGGATAGGATAGAGGATAGGATAGGATAGAGGATAGGATAGGATAGAGGATAGGATAGGATAGAGGATAGGATAGGATAGAGGACAGGATAGGATAGAGGATAGGATAGGTAATTGGATAGGATAGAGGATAGGATAAGGTAGAGGATAGTATAGGATAGAGGATAGGATAGGATAGAGGATAGGATAGGACAAAGGATAGGATAGGATAGAGGATAGGATAGGATAGAGGATAGGATAGGATAGAGGATCGGATAGAGGATAGGATAGGATAGAGGATCGGATAGAGGATAGGATAGGATAGAGGATAGGATAGGATAGAGGATAGAGTAGGATAGAGGATAGGATAGGATAAAGGATAGGATTGGATAGAGGATCGGATAGAGGATAGAATAGGATAGAGGATAGGATAGGATAGACGATAGTATAGGATAGAGGACAGGATAGAATAGAGGATAGGATAGGATAAAGGATAGGATAGGATAGAGGATAGGATAGGATAGGATAGAGGATAGGATAGGATAGAGGATAGGATAGGATAGAGGATAGGATAGAGGATCGGATAGAGGATAGGATAGGATAGAGGACAGGATAGGATAGAGGATAGGATAGGTAATTGGATAGGATAGAGGATAGGATAAGGTAGAGGATAGTATAGGATAGAGGATAGGATAGGATAGAGGATAGGATAGGATAAAGGATAGGATAGGATAGGATAGAGGATAGGATAGGATAGACGATCGGATAGAGGATAGGATAGGATAGAGGATCGGATAGAGGATGGGATAGGATAGAGGATAGGATAGGATAGAGGATAGAGTAGGATAGAGGATAGGATAGGATAAAGGATAGGATTGGATAGAGGATCGGATAGAGGATAGAATAGGATAGAGGATAGGATAGGATAGAGGATAGAGTAGGATAGAGGATAGGATAGGATAAAGGATAGGATTGGATAGAGGATCGGATAGAGGATAGAATAGGATAGAGGATAGGATAGGATAGACGATAGTATAGGATAGAGGATAGGATAGGATAGAGGATAGGATGGGATAGAGGAAAGGATAGGATAGAGGATAGAGTAGGATAGAGGATAGGATAGGATAAAGGATAGGATTGGATAGAGGATCGGATAGAGGATAGAATAGGATAGAGGATAGGATAGGATAGACGATAGTATAGGATAGAGGACAGGATAGAATAGAGGATAGGATAGGATAAAGGATAGGATAGGATAGAGGATAGGATAGGATAGGATAGAGGATAGGATAGGATAGAGGATAGGATAGGATAGAGGATAGGATAGAGGATCGGATAGAGGATAGGATAGGATAGAGGACAGGATAGGATAGAGGATAGGATAGGTAATTGGATAGGATAGAGGATAGGATAAGGTAGAGGATAGTATAGGATAGAGGATAGGATAGGATAGAGGATAGGATAGGATAAAGGATAGGATAGGATAGGATAGAGGATAGGATAGGATAGACGATCGGATAGAGGATAGGATAGGATAGAGGATCGGATAGAGGATAGGATAGGATAGAGGATAGGATAGGATAGAGGATAGAGTAGGATAGAGGATAGGATAGGATAAAGGATAGGATTGGATAGAGGATCGGATAGAGGATAGAATAGGATAGAGGATAGGATAGGATAGACGATAGTATAGGATAGAGGATAGGATAGGATAGAGGATAGGATGGGATAGAGGAAAGGATAGGATAGAAGATAGGATAGGATAGATGATAGGATAGGAAAGAGGGTAGGATAGGATAGAGGATAGAGGATAGGATAGAGGATAGGATAGAGGATAGGATAGGATAGAGGAAAGGTTAGGATAGAGGATAGGATAGGTAATTGGATAGGATAGAGGATAGGATAAGGTAGAGGATAGTATAGGATAGAGGATAGGATAGGATAGAGGATAGGATAGGATAAAGGATAGGATAGGATAGAGGATAGGATAGGATAGATGATACGATAGGATAGAGGATAGGATAGGATAGAGGATAGAATAGGATAGATGATATTATAGGATAGAGGATAGGATATGATAGAGTAAACGATATTATAGAGGATAGGATAGGATGGAGGATCGGATAGAGGATAGGATAGGATAGAGGATAGGATAGGAAAGAGGATTGGATAGGATACGATAGAGGATAGGATAGATGATAGGATAGGATAGAGGATGGGATAGGATAGAGGATAAAATATGATAGAGGATAGGATAGGATAGAGGATCGGATAGAGGATAGAATAGGATAGAGGATAGGATAGGATAGAGGATAGTATAGGATAGAGGATAGGATAGAGTAGAGGATAGGATAGGATAAAGGAGAGGATAGGATAGAGGATAGGATAGGATAGAGGATAGGATAGTATAGAGGATAGAATAGGATAGATGATATTATAGGATAGAGGATAGGATATGATAGAGTAAACGATATTCTAGAGGATAGGATAGGATAGAGGATCGGATAGAGGATAGGATAGGATAGAGGATGGTATAGAGGATAGGATAGAGGATAGGATAGGATAGAGGATAGGATAGGATAGAGGATAGTATAGGATAGAGAATAGGATAGATTAGAGGATAGGATAGGATAAAGGATAGGATAGGATAGAGGATAGGATAGAGGATAGGATAGGATAGGATAGAGGATAGGATAGGATAGGATAGAGGATAGGATAGAGGATAGGATAGGATAGATGATCGGATAGAGGATAGGATAGGATAGAGGATAGGATAGGATAGAGGAAAGGATAGGATAGAATATAGGATAGGATAGATGATAGGATAGGAAAGAGGGTAGGATAGGATAGAGGATAGAGTATAGGATAGGATAGAGGATAGGATAGGATAGAGGAGAGGATAGGATAGAGGATAGGATAGGATAGAGGATAGGATATGATAGAGGATAGGATAGGATACGATAGAGGATAGGATAGGATAGAGGATAGGATAGGATAGAGGATAGGATAGGATAGAGGATAGGATAGGATAGAGGATAGGATAGGATAGAGGATAGGATAGGATAGGATAGAGGATAGGATAATATAGGATAGAGGATAGAGTATAGGATAGGATAGAGGATAGGATAGGATAGAGGAGAGGATAGGATAGAGGATAGGATAGGATAGAGGATAGGATAGGATAGAGGATAGGATAGGATAGGATAGAGGATAGGATAGGATAGAGGATAGAATAGGATACGATAGAGGATAGGATAGGATAGAGGATAGGATAGGATAGAGGATAGGATAGGATAGAGGATAGGATAGGTAATTGGATAGGATAGGATAGAGGATAGGATAGGATAGAGGATAGAATAGGATAGATGATAGGATAGGATAGAGAATAGGATAGGATAGAGGATAGGATAGGATAGAGGAGAGGATAGGATAGAGGATAGGATAGGATAGAGGATAGGATAGGATAGATAATAGGATAGGATAGGATAGTGGATAGGATAGGATAGAGGATAGAATAGGATTGAGGAGCGTTTAGGATAGAGGATAGGATATGATAGAGGATAGGATAGGATACGATAGAGGATAGGATAGGATAGAGGATAGGATAGGATAGAGGATAGGATAGGATAGAGGATAGGATAGGATAGAGGATAGGATAGGATAGAGGATAGGATAGGATAGAGGATAGGATAGGATAGAGGATAGGATAGGATAGAGGATAGGATAGGATAAAGGATAGGATAGGATAGAGGATAGGATAGGGTAGAGGATAGAATAGGATAGATGATAGGATAGGATGGAGAATAGGATAGGATAGAGGATAGGATAGGATAGAGGATAGGATAGAGGATAGGATAGGATAGAGGATAGGAAAGGATAGAGGATAGGATGGGATAGAGGATAGGATACGATAGAGGATAGGATAGGATAGAGGATAGGATAGGATAGAGGATAGGATAGAGGATAGGATAGAGGATAGGATAGAGGATAGGATAGGATAGAGGAAAGGATAGGATAGAGGATAGGATAGGTAATTGGATAGGATAGAGGATAGGATAAGGTAGAGGATAGTATAGGATAGAGGATAGGATAGGATAGAGGATAGGATAGGATAAAGGATAGGATAGGATAGAGGATAGGATAGGATAGAGGATAGGATAGGATAGAGGATCGGATAGAGGATAGGATAGGATAGAGGATCGGATAGAGGATAGGATATGATAGAGGATAGGATAGGATAGAGGATAGAGTAGGATAGAGGATAGGATAAGGTAGAGGATAGTATAGGATAGAGGATAGGATAGGATAGAGGATAGGATAGGATAAAGGATAGGATAGGATAGAGGATAGGATAGGATAGAGGATCGGATAGATGATAGGATAGGAAAGAGGGTAGGATAGAGGATAGACTATAGGATAGGATAGAGGATAGAATAGGATAGAGGATAGGATAGGATAGAGGATAGGATAGGATAGAGGATAGGATAGGATAAAGGATAGGATAGGATAGAGGATAGGATAGGATAAAGGATAGGATAGGATAGGATAGAGGATAGGATAGGATAGACGATCGGATAGAGGATAGGATAGGATAGAGGATCGGATAGAGGATAGGATAGGATAGAGGATAGGATAGGATAGAGGATAGAGTAGGATAGAGGATAGGATAGGATAAAGGATAGGATTGGATAGAGGATCGGATAGAGGATAGAATAGGATAGAGGATAGGATAGGATAGACGATAGTATAGGATAGAGGATAGGATAGGATAGAGGATAGGATGGGATAGAGGAAAGGATAGGATAGAAGATAGGATAGGATAGATGATAGGATAGGAAAGAGGGTAGGATAGGATAGAGGATAGAGGATAGGATAGAGGATAGGATAGAGGATAGGATAGGATAGAGGAAAGGTTAGGATGGAGGATAGGATAGGTAATTGGATAGGATAGAGGATAGGATAAGGTAGAGGATAGTATAGGATAGAGGATAGGATAGGATAGAGGATAGGATAGGATAAAGGATAGGATAGGATAGAGGATAGGATAGGATAGATGATACGATAGGATAGAGGATAGGATAGGATAGAGGATAGAATAGGATAGATGATATTATAGGATAGAGGATAGGATATGATAGAGTAAACGATATTATAGAGGATAGGATAGGATGGAGGATCGGATAGAGGATAGGATAGGATAGAGGATAGGATAGGAAAGAGGATAGGATAGGATACGATAGAGGATAGGATAGATGATAGGATAGGATAGAGGATGGGATAGGATAGAGGATAAAATATGATAGAGGATAGGATAGGATAGAGGATCGGATAGAGGATAGAATAGGATAGAGGATAGGATAGGATAGAGGATAGTATAGGATAGAGGATAGGATAGAGTAGAGGATAGGATAGGATAAAGGAGAGGATATGATAGAGTAAACGATATTCTAGAGGATAGGATAGGATAGAGGATCGGATAGAGGATAGGATAGGATAGAGGATGGTATAGAGGATAGGATAGAGGATAGGATAGAGGATCGGATAGAGGATAGGATAGGATAGAGGATGGTATAGAGGATAGGATAGAGGATAGGATAGGATAGAGGATAGGATAGGATAGAGGATAGTATAGGATAGAGAATAGGATAGATTAGAGGATAGGATAGGATAAAGGATAGGATAGGATAGAGGATAGGATAGAGGATAGGATAGGATAGGATAGAGGATAGGATAGGATAGGATAGAGGACAGGATAGAGGATAGGATAGGATAGATGATCGGATAGAGGATAGGATAGGATAGAGGATAGGATAGGATAGAGGAAAGGATAGGATAGAAGATAGGATAGGATAGATGATAGGATAGGAAAGAGGGTAGGATAGGATACGATAGAGGATAGGATAGGATAGAGGATAGGATAGGATAGAGGATAGGATAGGATAGAGGATAGGATAGGATAGAGGATAGGATAGGATAGAGGATAGGATAGGATAGGATAGAGGATAGGATAATATAGGATAGAGGATAGAGTATAGGATAGGATAGAGGATAGGATAGGATAGAGGAGAGGATAGGATAGAGGATAGGATAGGATAGAGGATAGGATAGGATAGAGGATAGGATAGGATAGGATAGAGGATAGGATAGGATAGAGGATAGAATAGGATACGATAGAGGATAGGATAGGATAGAGGATAGGATAGGATAGAGGATAGGATAGGATAGAGGATAGGATAGGTAATTGGATAGGATAGGATAGAGGATAGGATAGGATAGAGGATAGAATAGGATAGATGATAGGATAGGATAGAGAATAGGATAGGATAGAGGATAGGATAGGATAGAGGAGAGGATAGGATAGAGGATAGGATAGGATAGAGGATAGGATAGGATAGATAATAGGATAGGATAGGATAGAGGATAGGATAGGATAGAGGATAGAATAGGATTGAGGAGCGTTTAGGATAGAGGATAGGATATGATAGAGGATAGGATAGGATACGATAGAGGATAGGATAGGATAGAGGATAGGATAGGATAGAGGATAGGATAGGATAGAGGATAGGATAGGATAGAGGATAGGATAGGATAGAGGATAGGATAGGATAGAGGATAGGATAGGATAGAGGATAGGATAGGATAAAGGATAGGATAGGATAGAGGATAGGATAGGGTAGAGGATAGAATAGGATAGATGATAGGATAGGATGGAGAATAGGATAGGATAGAGGATAGGATAGGATAGAGGATAGGATAGAGGATAGGATAGGATAGAGGATAGGAAAGGATAGAGGATAGGATGGGATAGAGGATAGGATACGATAGAGGATAGGATAGGATAGAGGATAGGATAGGATAGAGGATAGGATAGAGGATAGGATAGAGGATAGGATAGAGGATAGGATAGGATAGAGGAAAGGATAGGATAGAGGATAGGATAGGTAATTGGATAGGATAGAGGATAGGATAAGGTAGAGGATAGTATAGGATAGAGGATAGGATAGGATAGAGGATAGGATAGGATAAAGGATAGGATAGGATAGAGGATAGGATAGGATAGAGGATAGGATAGGATAGAGGATCGGATAGAGGATAGGATAGGATAGAGGATCGGATAGAGGATAGGATATGATAGAGGATAGGATAGGATAGAGGATAGAGTAGGATAGAGGATAGGATAAGGTAGAGGATAGTATAGGATAGAGGATAGGATAGGATAGAGGATAGGATAGGATAAAGGATAGGATAGGATAGAGGATAGGATAGGATAGAGGAGAGGATAGGATAGAGGATCGGATAGAGGATAGGATAGGATAGAGGATCGGATAGATGATAGGATAGGAAAGAGGGTAGGATAGAGGATAGACTATAGGATAGGATAGAGGATAGAATAGGATAGAGGATAGGATAGGATAGAGGATAGGATAGGATAGAGGATAGGATAGGATAAAGGATAGGATAGGATAGAGGATAGGATAGGATAAAGGATAGGATAGGATAGGATAGAGGATAGGATAGGATAGACGATCGGATAGAGGATAGGATAGGATAGAGGATCGGATAGAGGATAGGATAGGATAGAGGATAGGATAGGATAGAGGATAGAGTAGGATAGAGGATAGGATAGGATAAAGGATAGGATTGGATAGAGGATCGGATAGAGGATAGAATAGGATAGAGGATAGGATAGGATAGACGATAGTATAGGATAGAGGATAGGATAGGATAGAGGATAGGATGGGATAGAGGAAAGGATAGGATAGAAGATAGGATAGGATAGATGATAGGATAGGAAAGAGGGTAGGATAGGATAGAGGATAGAGGATAGGATAGAGGATAGGATAGAGGATAGGATAGGATAGAGGAAAGGTTAGGATAGAGGATAGGATAGGTAATTGGATAGGATAGAGGATAGGATAAGGTAGAGGATAGTATAGGATAGAGGATAGGATAGGATAGAGGATAGGATAGGATAAAGGATAGGATAGGATAGAGGATAGGATAGGATAGATGATACGATAGGATAGAGGATAGGATAGGATAGAGGATAGAATAGGATAGATGATATTATAGGATAGAGGATAGGATATGATAGAGTAAACGATATTATAGAGGATAGGATAGGATGGAGGATCGGATAGAGGATAGGATAGGATAGAGGATAGGATAGGAAAGAGGATAGGATAGGATACGATAGAGGATAGGATAGATGATAGGATAGGATAGAGGATGGGATAGGATAGAGGATAAAATATGATAGAGGATAGGATAGGATAGAGGATCGGATAGAGGATAGAATAGGATAGAGGATAGGATAGGATAGAGGATAGTATAGGATAGAGGATAGGATAGAGTAGAGGATAGGATAGGATAAAGGAGAGGATAGGATAGAGGATAGGATAGGATAGAGGATAGGATAGTATAGAGGATAGAATAGGATAGATGATATTATAGGATAGAGGATAGGATATGATAGAGTAAACGATATTCTAGAGGATAGGATAGGATAGAGGATCGGATAGAGGATAGGATAGGATAGAGGATGGTATAGAGGATAGGATAGAGGATAGGATAGGATAGAGGATAGGATAGGATAGAGGATAGTATAGGATAGAGAATAGGATAGATTAGAGGATAGGATAGGATAAAGGATAGGATAGGATAGAGGATAGGATAGAGGATAGGATAGGATAGGATAGAGGATAGGATAGGATAGGATAGAGGATAGGATAGAGGATAGGATAGGATAGATGATCGGATAGAGGATAGGATAGGATAGAGGATAGGATAGGATAGAGGAAAGGATAGGATAGAAGATAGGATAGGATAGATGATAGGATAGGAAAGAGGGTAGGATAGGATAGAGGATAGAGTATAGGATAGGATAGAGGATAGGATAGGATAGAGGAGAGGATAGGATAGAGGATAGGATAGGATAGAGGATAGGATATGATAGAGGATAGGATAGGATACGATAGAGGATAGGATAGGATAGAGGATAGGATAGGATAGAGGATAGGATAGGATAGAGGATAGGATAGGATAGAGGATAGGATAGGATAGAGGATAGGATAGGATAGGATAGAGGATAGGATAATATAGGATAGAGGATAGAGTATAGGATAGGATAGAGGATAGGATAGGATAGAGGATAGGATAGGATAGAGGATAGGATAGGATAGAGGATAGGATAGGATAGAGGATAGGATAGGATAGGATAGAGGATAGGATAATATAGGATAGAGGATAGAGTATAGGATAGGATAGAGGATAGGATAGGATAGAGGAGAGGATAGGATAGAGGATAGGATAGGATAGAGGATAGGATAGGATAGAGGATAGGATAGGATAGGATAGAGGATAGGATAGGATAGAGGATAGAATAGGATACGATAGAGGATAGGATAGGATAGAGGATAGGATAGGATAGAGGATAGGATAGGATAGAGGATAGGATAGGTAATTGGATAGGATAGGATAGAGGATAGGATAGGATAGAGGATAGAATAGGATAGATGATAGGATAGGATAGAGAATAGGATAGGATAGAGGATAGGATAGGATAGAGGAGAGGATAGGATAGAGGATAGGATAGGATAGAGGATAGGATAGGATAGAGGATAGAATAGGATTGAGGAGCGTTTAGGATAGAGGATAGGATATGATAGAGGATAGGATAGGATACGATAGAGGATAGGATAGGATAGAGGATAGGATAGGATAGAGGATAGGATAGGATAGAGGATAGGATAGGATAGAGGATAGGATAGGATAGAGGATAGGATAGGATAGAGGATAGGATAGGATAGAGGATAGGATAGGATAGAGGATAGGATAGGATAGAGGATAGGATAGGATAGAGGATAGGATAGGATAGAGGATAGGATAGGATAAAGGATAGGATAGGATAGAGGATAGGATAGGGTAGAGGATAGAATAGGATAGATGATAGGATAGGATGGAGAATAGGATAGGATAGAGGATAGGATAGGATAGAGGATAGGATAGAGGATAGGATAGGATAGAGGATAGGAAAGGATAGAGGATAGGATGGGATAGAGGATAGGATACGATAGAGGATAGGATAGGATAGAGGATAGGATAGGATAGAGGATAGGATAGAGGATAGGATAGAGGATAGGATAGAGGATAGGATAGGATAGAGGAAAGGATAGGATAGAGGATAGGATAGGTAATTGGATAGGATAGAGGATAGGATAAGGTAGAGGATAGTATAGGATAGAGGATAGGATAGGATAGAGGATAGGATAGGATAAAGGATAGGATAGGATAGAGGATAGGATAGGATAGAGGATAGGATAGGATAGAGGATCGGATAGAGGATAGGATAGGATAGAGGATCGGATAGAGGATAGGATATGATAGAGGATAGGATAGGATAGAGGATAGAGTAGGATAGAGGATAGGATAAGGTAGAGGATAGTATAGGATAGAGGATAGGATAGGATAGAGGATAGGATAGGATAAAGGATAGGATAGGATAGAGGATAGGATAGGATAGAGGAGAGGATAGGATAGAGGATCGGATAGAGGATAGGATAGCATAGAGGATCGGATAGATGATAGGATAGGAAAGAGGGTAGGATAGAGGATAGACTATAGGATAGGATAGAGGATAGAATAGGATAGAGGATAGGATAGGATAGAGGATAGGATAGGATAGAGGATAGGATAGGATAAAGGATAGGATAGGATAGAGGATAGGATAGGGTAGAGGATAGAATAGGATAGATGATAGGATAGGATAGAGAATAGGATAGGATAGAGGATAGGATAGGATAGAGGATAGGATAGAGGATAGGATAGAGGATAGGATAGGATAGAGGATAGGAAAGGATAGAGGATAGGATGGGATAGAGGATAGGATAGGATAGAGGATAGGATAGGATAGAGGATAGGATAGGATAGAGGATAGGATAGAGGATAGGATAGAGGATAGGATAGGATAGAGGATCGGATAGAGGATAGGATAGGATAGAGGATAGGATAGGATAGAGGATAGAGTAGGATAGAGGATAGGATAGGATAAAGGATAGGATTGGATAGAGGATCGGATAGAGGATAGAATAGGATAGAGGATAGGATAGGATAGACGATAGTATAGGATAGAGGACAGGATAGAATAGAGGATAGGATAGGATAAAGGATAGGATAGGATAGAGGATAGGATAGGATAGGATAGAGGATAGGATAGGATAGAGGATAGGATAGAGGATCGGATAGAGGATAGGATAGGATAGAGGACAGGATAGGATAGAGGATAGGATAGGTAATTGGATAGGATAGAGGATAGGATAAGGTAGAGGATAGTATAGGATAGAGGATAGGATAGGATAGAGGATAGGATAGGATAAAGGATAGGATAGGATAGAGGATAGGATAGGATAGATGATACGATAGGATAGAGGATAGGATAGGATAGAGGATAGAATAGGATAGATGATATTATAGGATAGAGGATAGGATATGATAGAGTAAACGATATTATAGAGGATAGGATAGGATGGAGGATCGGATAGAGGATAGGATAGGATAGAGGATGGTATAGAGGATAGGATAGAGGATAGGATAGGATAGAGGATAGGATAGGAAAGAGGATAGGATAGGATACGATAGAGGATAGGATAGATGATAGCATAGGATAGAGGATGGGATAGGATAGAGGATAAAATATGATAGAGGATAGGATAGGATAGAGGATCGGATAGAGGATAGAATAGGATAGAGGATAGGATAGGATAGAGGATAGTTTAGGATAGAGGATAGGATAGAGTAGAGGATAGGATAGGATAATTGAGAGGATAGGATAGAGGATAGGATAGGATAGAGGATAGGATAGTATAGAGGATAGAATAGGATAGATGATATTATAGGATAGAGGATAGGATATGATAGAGTAAACGATATTCTAGAGGATAGGATAGGATAGAGGATCGGATAGAGGATAGGATAGGATAGAGGATGGTATAGAGGATAGGATAGAGGATAGGATAGGATAGAGGATAGGATAGGATAGAGGATAGTATAGGATAGAGAATAGGATAGATTAGAGGATAGGATAGGATAAAGGATAGGATAGGATAGAGGATAGGATAGAGGATAGGATAGGATAGGATAGAGGATAGGATAGGATAGGATAGAGGATAGGATAGAGGATAGGATAGGATAGAGGATCGGATAGAGGATAGGATAGGATAGAGGATAGGATAGGATAGAGGAAAGGATAGGATAGAAGATAGGATAGGATAGATGATAGGATAGGAAAGAGGGTAGGATAGGATAGAGGATAGAGTATAGGATAGGATAGAGGATAGGATAGGATAGAGGAGAGGATAGGATAGAGGATAGGATAGGATAGAGGATAGGATATGATAGAGGATAGGATAGGATACGATAGAGGATAGGATAGGATAGAGGATAGGATAGGATAGAGGATAGGATAGGATAGAGGATAGGATAGGATAGAGGATAGGATAGGATAGAGGATAGGATAGGATAGAGGATAGGATAGGATAGGATAGAGGATAGGATAATATAGGATAGAGGATAGAGTATAGGATAGGATAGAGGATAGGATAGGATAGAGGAGAGGATAGGATAGAGGATAGGATAGGATAGAGGATAGGATAGGATAGAGGATAGGATAGGATAGGATAGAGGATAGGATAGGATAGAGGATAGAATAGGATACGATAGAGGATAGGATAGGATAGAGGATAGGATAGGATAGAGGATAGGATAGGATAGAGGATAGGATAGGATAGAGGATAGGATAGGTAATTGGATAGGATAGGATAGAGGATAGGATAGGATAGAGGATAGAATAGGATAGATGATAGGATAGGATAGAGAATAGGATAGGATAGAGGATAGGATAGGATAGAGGAGAGGATAGGATAGAGGATAGGATAGGATAGAGGATAGGATAGGATAGATAATAGGATAGGATAGGATAGAGGATAGGATAGGATAGAGGATAGAATAGGATTGAGGAGCGTTTAGGATAGAGGATAGGATATGATAGAGGATAGGATAGGATACGATAGAGGATAGGATAGGATAGAGGATAGGATAGGATAGAGGATAGGATAGGATAGAGGATAGGATAGGATAGAGGATAGGATAGGATAGAGGATAGGATAGGATAGAGGATAGGATAGGATAAAGGATAGGATAGGATAGAGGATAGCATAGGGTAGAGGATAGAATAGGATAGATGATAGGATAGGATGGAGAATAGGATAGGATAGAGGATAGGATAGGATAGAGGATAGGATAGAGGATAGGATAGGATAGAGGATAGGAAAGGATAGAGGATAGGATGGGATAGAGGATAGGATAGGATAGAGGATAGGATAGGATAGAGGATAGGATAGGATAGAGGATAGGATAGAGGATAGGATAGAGGATAGGATAGGATAGAGGAAAGGATAGGATAGAGGATAGGATAGGTAATTGGATAGGATAGAGGATAGGATAAGGTAGAGGATAGTATAGGATAGAGGATAGGATAGGATAGAGGATAGGATAGGATAAAGGATAGGATAGGATAGAGGATAGGATAGGATAGAGGATAGGATAGGATAGAGGATCGGATAGAGGATAGGATAGGATAGAGGATCGGATAGAGGATAGGATATGATAGAGGATAGGATAGGATAGAGGATAGAGTAGGATAGAGGATAGGATAAGGTAGAGGATAGTATAGGATAGAGGATAGGATAGGATAGAGGATAGGATAGGATAAAGGATAGGATAGGATAGAGGATAGGATAGGATAGAGGAGAGGATAGGATAGAGGATCGGATAGAGGATAGGATAGGATAGAGGATCGGATAGATGATAGGATAGGAAAGAGGGTAGGATAGGATAGAGGATAGACTATAGGATAGGATAGAGGATAGAATAGGATAGAGGATAGGATAGGATAGAGGATAGGATAGGATAGAGGATAGGATAGGATAAAGGATAGGATAGGATAGAGGATAGGATAGGGTAGAGGATAGAATAGGATAGATGATAGGATAGGATAGAGAATAGGATAGGATAGAGGATAGGATAGGATAGAGGATAGGATAGAGGATAGGATAGGATAGAGGATAGGAAAGGATAGAGGATAGGATGGGATAGAGGATAGGATAGGATAGAGGATAGGATAGGATAGAGGATAGGATAGGATAGAGGATAGGATAGAGGATAGGATAGAGGATAGGATAGGTAATTGGATAGGATAGAGGATAGGATAAGGTAGAGGATAGTATAGGATTAGAGGATAGGATAGGATAGAGGATAGAGGATAGGATAGGATAAAGGATAGGATAGGATAGAGGATAGGATAGGATAGAGGATAGGATAGGATAGAGGATCGGATAGAGGATAGGATAGGATAGAGGATCGGATAGAGGATAGGATATGATAGAGGATAGGATAGGATAGAGGATAGAGTAGGATAGAGGATAGGATAAGGTAGAGGATAGTATAGGATAGAGGATAGGATAGGATAGAGGATAGGATAGGATAAAGGATAGGATAGGATAGAGGATAGGATAGGATAGAGGAGAGGATAGGATAGAGGATCGGATAGAGGATAGGATAGGATAGAGGATCGGATAGATGATAGGATAGGAAAGAGGGTAGGATAGGATAGAGGATAGGATAGGATAGAGGAGAGGATAGGATAGAGGATACGATAGGATAGAGGATAGGATAGGATAGAGGATAGAATAGGATAGATGATATTATAGGATAGAGGATAGGATATGATAGAGTAAACGATATTATAGAGGATAGGATAGGCTAGAGGATCGGATAGAGGATAGGATAGGATAGAGGATGGTATAGAGGATAGGATAGAGGATAGGATAGGATAGAGGATAGGATAGGATAGAGGATAGTATAGGATAGAGAATAGGATAGAATAGAGGATAGGATAGGATAAAGGATAGGATAGGATAGAGGATAGGATAGGATAGGATAGAGGATAGGATAGGATAGGATAGAGGATAGGATAGGATAGGATAGAGGATAGGATAGAGGATAGGATAGGATAGAGGATCGGATAGAGGATAGGATAGGATAGAGGATAGGATAGGATTGAGGAAAGGATAGGATAGAAGATAGGATAGGATAGATGATAGGATAGGAAAGAGGGTAGGATAGGATAGAGGATAGAGTATAGGATACGATAGAGGATAGGATAGGATAGAGGATAGGATAGGATAGAGGATAGAGTATAGGATAGGATAGAGGATAGGATAGGATAGAGGAGAGGATAGGATAGAGGATAGGATAGAGGATAGGATAGGATAGAGGATAGGATAGGATAGAGGATAGGATAGGATAGAGGATAGGATAGGATAGAGGATAGGATAGGATAGAGGATAGGATAGGATACGATAGAGGATAGGATAGGATAGAGGATAGGATAGGTAATTGGATAGGATAGAGGATAGGATAAGTTAGAGGATAGTATAGGATAGAGGATAGGATAGGATAGAGGATAGGATAGGATAGAGGAGAGGATAGGATAGAGGATAGGATAGAGGATAGGATAGGATAGAGGAGAGGATAGGATAGAGGATAGGATAGAGGATAGGATAGGATAGAGGAGAGGATAGGATAGAGGATAGGATAGAGGATAGGATAGGATAGAGGATAGGATAGGATAGAGGATAGGATAGGATAGGATAGAGGATAGGATAGGATAGAGGATAGAATAGGATTGAGGAGCGTTTAGGATAGAGGATAGGATATGATAGAGGATAGGATAGGATACGATAGAGGATAGGATAGGATAGAGGATAGGATAGGATAGAGGATAGGATAGGATAGAGGATAGGATAGGATAGAGGATAGGATAGGATAGGATAGAGGATAGGATAGGATAGGATAGAGGATAGGATAGGATAGAGGATAGAGTATAGGATAGGATAGAGGATAGGATAGGATAGAGGATAGGATAGGATAGAGGAAAGGATAGGATAGAAGATAGGATAGGATAGATGATAGGATAGGAAAGAGGGTAGGATAGGATAGAGGATAGAGTATAGGATAGGATAGAGGATAGGATAGGATAGAGGAGAGGATATGATAGAGGATAGGATAGGATAGAGGATAGGATAGGATAGAGGATAGGATAGGATAGGATAGAGGATAGGATAGGATAGAGGATAGAATAGGATTGAGGAGCGTTTAGGATAGAGGATAGGATATGATAGAGGATAGGATAGGATACGATAGAGGATAGGATAGGATAGAGGATAGGATAGGATAGAGGATAGGATAGGATAGAGGATAGGATAGGATAGGATAGAGGATAGGATAGGATAGGATAAAGGATAGGATAGGATAGAGGATAGGATAGGATAGAGGATAGGATAGGATTGAGGAAAGGATAGGATAGAAGATAGGATAGGATAGATGATAGGATAGGAAAGAGGGTAGGATAGGATAGAGGATAGGATAGGATAGAGGAGAGGATAGGATAGAGAATACGATAGGATAGAGGATAGGATAGGATAGAGGATAGAATAGGATAGATGATATTATAGGATAGAGGATAGGATATGATAGAGTAAACGATATTATAGAGGATAGGATAGGCTAGAGGATCGGATAGAGGATAGGATAGGATAGAGGATGGTATAGAGGATAGGATAGAGGATAGGATAGGATAGAGGATAGGATAGGATAGAGGATAGTATAGGATAGAGAATAGGATAGAATAGAGGATAGGATAGGATAAAGGATAGGATAGGATAGAGGATAGGATAGGATAGGATAGAGGATAGGATAGGATAGGATAGAGGATAGGATAGGATAGGATTGAGGAAAGGATAGGATAGAAGATAGGATAGGATAGATGATAGGATAGGAAAGAGGGTAGGATAGGATAGAGGATAGAGTATAGGATACGATAGAGGATAGGATAGGATAGAGGATAGGATAGGATAGAGGATAGAGTATAGGATACGATAGAGGATAGGATAGGATAGAGGATAGGATAGGATAGAGGATAGAGTATAGGATAGGATAGAGGATAGGATAGGATAGAGGAGAGGATAGGATAGAGGATAGGATAGAGGATAGGATAGGATAGAGGATAGGATAGGATAGAGGATAGGATAGGATAGAGGATAGGATAGGATAGAGGATAGGATAGGATACGATAGAGGATAGGATAGGATAGAGGATAGGATAGGATAGAGGATAGGATAGGATAGAGGATAGGATAGGTAATTGGATAGGATAGAGGATAGGATAAGTTAGAGGATAGTATAGGATAGAGGATAGGATAGGATAGAGGATAGGATAGGATAGAGGAGAGGATAGGATAGAGGATAGGATAGAGGATAGGATAGGATAGAGGATAGGATAGGATAGAGGATAGGATAGGATAGAGGATAGGATAGGATAGGATAGGATAGAGGATAGGATAGGATAGAGGATAGAATAGGATTGAGGAGCGTTTAGGATAGAGGATAGGATATGATAGAGGATAGGATAGGATACGATAGAGGATAGGATAGGATAGAGGATAGGATAGGATAGAGGATAGGATAGGATAGAGGATAGGATAGGATAGGATAGAGGATAGGATAGGATAGGATAAAGGATAGGATAGGATAGAGGATAGGATAGGATAGATGATATTATAGGATAGAGGATAGGATAGGATAGAGGATAGGATAGGAAAGAGGATAGGATAGGATACGATAGAGGATAGGATAGATGATAGGATAGGATAGAGGATGGGTTAGGATAGAGGATAGGATAGTATAGAGGATAGAATAGGATAGATGATATTATAGGATAGAGGATAGGATATGATAGAGTAAACGATATTCTAGAGGATAGGACAGGATAGAGGATCGGATAGAGGATAGGATAGGATAGAGGATGGTATAGAGGATAGGATAGAGGATAGGATAGGATAGAGGATAGTATAGGATAGAGAATAGGATAGAATAGAGGATAGGATAGGATAAAGGATAGGATAGGATAGAGGATAGAGGATAGGATAGGATAGGATAGAGGATAGGATAGGATAGGATAGGATAGAGGATAGGATAGAGGATAGGATAGGATAGAGGATCGGATAGAGGATAGGATAGGATAGAGGATAGGATAGGATAGAGGAAAGGATAGGATAGAAGATAGGATAGGATAGATGATAGGATAGGAAAGAGGGTAGGATAGGATAGAGGATAGAGTATAGGATAGGATAGAGGATAGGATAGGATAGAGGAGAGGATAGGATAGAGGATAGGATAGGATAGAGGATAGGATAGGTTAGAGGATAGGATAGGATAGGATAGAGGATAGGATAGGATAGAGGATAGAATAGGATTGAGGAGCGTTTAGGATAGAGGATAGGATATGATAGAGGATAGGATAGGATGCGATAGAGGATAGGATAGGATAGAGGATAGGATAGGATAGGGGATAGGATAGGATAGAGGATAGGATAGAGGATAGGATAGGATAGGATAGAGGATAGGATAGGATAGAGGATAGGATAGAGGATAGGATAGGATAGAGGATAGGAAAGGATAGAGGATAGGATGGGATAGAGGATAGGATAGAATAGAGGATAGGATAGGATAGAGGATAGGATAGGATGGATGGTAGGATAGGATAGAGGATAGGATAGGATAGAGGATAGGATAGGTAATTGGATAGGATAGAGTATAGGATAAGGTAGAGGATAGGATAGGATAGGATAGAGGATAGGATAGAGGATCGGATAGAGGATAGGATAGGATAGAGGAAAGGATAGGATAGAGGATATAATAGGTAATTGGATAGGATAGAGGATAGGATAAGATAGAGGATAGTATAGGATAGAGGATAGGATAGGATAGAGGATAGGATAGGATAGAGGATAGGATAGGATAGAGGATCGGATAGAGGATAGGATAGGATAGAGGATCGGATAGAGGATAGGATAGGATAGAGGATAGGATAGGATAGAGGATAGGATAGGATAGAGGATAGGATAGGATAGAGGATAGAGTAGGATAGAGGATAGGATAGGGTAAAGGATAGGATTGGATAGAGGATCGGATAGAGGATAGAATAGGATAGAGGATAGGATAGGATAGAGGATAGTATAGGATAGAGGATAGGATAGAGTAGAGGATAGGATAGGATAAAGGAGAGGATAGGATAGAGGATAGGATAGGATAGAGGATAGGATAGTATAGAGGATAGAATAGGATAGATGATATTATAGGATAGAGGATAGGATATGATAGAGTAAACGATATTCTAGAGGATAGGATAGGATAGAGGATCGGATAGAGGATAGGATATGATAGAGGATGGAATAGAGGATAGGATAGAGGATAGGATAGGATAGAGGATAGGATAGGATAGAGGATAGTATAGGATAGAGAATAGGATAGAATAGAGGATAGGATAGGATAAAGGATAGGATAGGATAGAGGATAGGATAGAGGATAGGATAGGATAGAGGATCGGATAGGATAGAGGATAGGATAGATGATAGGATAGGATAGAGAATAGGATAGGATAGAGGATAGGATAGGATAGAGGATAGGATAGAGGATAGGATAGGATAGAGGATAGGAAAGGATAGAGGATAGGATGGGATAGAGGATAGGATAGGATAGAGGATAGGATAGGATAGAGGATAGGATAGGATGGAGGATAGGATAGGATAGAGGATAGGATAGAGGATAGGATAGGATAGAGGATAGGATAGGATAGAGGATGGTATAGAGGATAGGATAGAGGATAGGATAGGATAGAGGATAGGATAGGATAGAGTATAGTATAGGATAGAGAATAGGATAGAATAGAGGATAGGATAGGATAAAGGATAGGATAGGATAGAGGATAGGATAGGATAGGATAGAGGATAGGATAGAGGATAGGATAGGATAGAGGATCGGATAGAGGATAGGATAGGATAGAGGATAGGATAGGATAGAGGAAAGGATAGGATAGAAGATAGGATAGGATAGATGATAGGATAGGAAAGAGGGTAGGATAGGATAGAGGATAGAGTATAGGATAGGATAGAGGATAGGATAGGATAGAGGAGAGGATAGGATAGAGGATAGGATAGGATAGAGGATAGGATAGGATAGAGGATAGGATAGGATAGGATAGAGGATAGGATAGGATAGAGGATAGGATAGGATAGAGGATAGGATAGGATAGGATAGAGGATAGGATAGGATAGAGGATAGAATAGGATTGAGGAGCGTTTAGGATAGAGGATAGGATATGATAGAGGATAGGATAGGATACGATAGAGGATAGGATAGGATAGAGGATAGGATAGGATAGAGGATAGGATAGGATAGGATAGAGGATAGGATAGGATAGGATAGAGGATAGGATAGGATAGGATAGAGGATAGAGTATAGGATAGGATAGAGGATAGGATAGGATAGAGGAGAGGATAGGATAGAGGATAGGATAGGATAGAGGATAGGATAGGATAGAGGATAGGATAGGATAGGATAGAGGATAGGATAGGATAGAGGATAGAATAGGATACGATAGAGGATAGGATAGGATAGAGGATAGAATAGGATACGATAGAGGATAGGATAGGATAGAGGATAGGATAGGATAGAGGATAGGATAGGATAGAGGATAGGATAGGATAGAGGATAGGATAGGTAATTGGATAGGATAGAGGACAGGATAAGGTAGAGGATAGGATAGGATAGGATAGAGGATAGGATAGAGGATCGGATAGAGGATAGGATAGGATAGAGGAAAGGATAGGATAGAGGATATAATAGGTAATTGGATAGGATAGAGGATAGGATAAGGTAGAGGATAGTATAGGATACAGGATAGGATAGGATAGAGGATAGGATAGGATAAAGGATAGGATAGGATAGAGGATAGGATAGGATAGAGGATAGGATAGGATAGAGGATCGGATAGAGGATAGGATAGGATAGAGGATCGGATAGAGGATAGGATAGGATAGAGGATAGGATAGGATAGAGGATAGAGTAGGATAGAGGATAGGATAGGGTAAAGGATAGGATTGGATAGAGGATCGGATAGAGGATAGAATAGGATAGAGGATAGGATAGGATAGAGGATAGTATAGGATAGAGGATAGGATAGAATAGAGGATAGGATAGGATAAAGGATAGGATAGGATAGAGGATAGGATAGGATAGGATAGAGGATAGGATAGGATAGGATAGAGGATAGGATAGAGGATAGGATAGGATAGAGGATAGGATAGGATAGGATAGAGGATAGGATAGGATAGGATAGAGGATAGGATAGAGGATAGGATAGGATGGAGGAGAGGATAGGATAGAGGATAGGATAGGATAGAGGATAGGATAGGATAGAGGATAGGATAGGATAGGATAGAGGATAGAATAGGATTGAGGAGCGTTTAGGATAGAGGATAGGATATGATAGAGGATAGGATAGGATACGATAGAGGATAGGATAGGATAGAGGATAGGATAGGATAGAGGATAGGATAGGATAGGATAGAGGATAGGATAGGATAGGATAGAGGATAGGATAGGATAGAGGATAGAGTATAGGATAGGATAGAGGATAGGATAGGATAGAGGAGAGGATAGGATAGAGGATAGGATAGGATAGAGGATAGGATAGGATAGAGGATAGGATAGGATAGGATAGAGGATAGGATAGGATAGAGGATAGAATAGGATTCGATAGAGGATAGGATAGGATAGGATAGAGGATAGGATAGGATAGAGGATAGAATAGGATACGATAGAGGATAGGATAGGATAGAGCATAGGATAGGATAGAGGATAGGATAGGATAGAGGATAGGATAGGTAATTGGATAGGATAGAGGATAGGATAAGTTAGAGGATAGTATAGGATAGAGGATAGGATAGGATAGAGGATAGGATAGGATAGAGGATAGGATAGGATAGAGGATAGGATAGGATAGAGGATAGAATAGGATAGACGATAGGATAGGATAGAGAATAGGATAGGATAGAGGATAGGATAGGATAGAGGATAGGATAGAGGATAGGATAGGATAGAGGATAGGAAAGGATAGAGGATAGGATGGGATAGAGGATAGGATAGGATAGAGGATAGGATAGCATAGAGGATAGGATAGGATGGAGGATAGGATAGGATAGAGGATAGGATAGAGGATAGGATAGGATAGAGGATAGGATAGGTAATTGGATAGGATAGAGTATAGGATAAGGTAGAGGATAGGATAGGATAGGATAGAGGATAGGATAGGATAGAGGATAGGATAGAGGATCGGATAGAGGATAGGATAGGATAGAGGAAAGGATAGGATAGAGGATAGGATAGGTAATTGGATAGGTTAGAGGATAGGATAAGGTAGAGGATAGTATAGGATAGAGGATAGGATAGGATAGAGGATAGGATAGGATAAAGGATAGGATAGGATAGAGGATAGGATAGGATAGAGGATAGGATAGGATAGAGGATCGGATAGAGGATAGGATAGGATAGAGGATAGGATATGATAGAGTAAACGATATTATAGAGGATAGGATAGGATAGAGGATCGGATAGAGGATAGGATAGGATAGAGGATGGCATAGAGGATAGGATAGAGGATAGGATAGGATAGAGGATAGGATAGGATAGAGGATAGAGTAGGATAGAGGATAGGATAGGATAAAGGATAGGATTGGATAGAGGATCGGATAGAGGATAGAACAGGATAGAGGATAGGATAGGATAGAGGATAGTATAGGATAGAGGATAGGATAGAATAGAGGATAGGATAGGATAAAGGATAGGATAGGATAGGATAGGAAAGAGGATAGGATAGGATAGGATAGAGGATAGGATAGGACAGAGGATCGGATAGAGGATAGTATAGGATAGAGGATAGGATATGATAGAGTAAACGATATTATAGAGGATAGGATAGGATAGAGGATGGCATAGAGGATAGGATAGAGGATAGGATAGGATAGAGGATAGGATAGGAAAGAGGATAGGATAGGATACGATAGAGGATAGGATAGATGATAGGATAGGATAGAGGATCTGATAGAGGATACGATCGGATAGAGGATAGGATAGGATAGAGGATCGGATAGGTAATTGGATAGGATAGGGGAGAGGATAAGGTAGAGACTAGTATAGGATAGAGGATCTGATAGAGGATAGGATAGGATGGAGGATAGGATAGGATCGAGGATAGGATAGGTAATTGGATAGGATAGAGGATAGGATATGGTAGAGGATAGTATAGGATAGAGGATAGGATAGAGGATCGGATAGGATAGGATAGAGGATAGGATACAGGATACGATAGAGGATCGGATAGAGGATAGGATAGGATAGAGGAAAGGATAGGATAGAGGATAGGATAGGTAATTGGATATTTTGAGGATAGGATAAGTTAGAGGATAGTATAGGATAGAGGATAGGATAGGATAGAGGATAGGATAGGATAAAGGATAGGATAGGATAGAGGATAGGATAGGATAGAGGATAGAATAGGATAGATGATAGGATAGGATAGAGAATAGGATAGGATAGAGGATAGGATAGGATAGAGGATAGGATAGAGGATAGGATAGGATAGAGGATAGGAAAGGATAGAGGATAGGATGGGATAGAGGATAGGATAGGTTAGAGGATAGGATAGGATAGAGGATAGGATAGGATAGAGGATAGGATAGGATAGAGGATAGGATAGGATAGAGGATAGAGTAGGATAGAGGATAGGATAGGGTAAAGGATAGGATTGGATAGAGGATCGGATAGAGGATAGAATAGGATAGAGGATAGGATAGGATAGAGGATAGTATAGGATAGAGGATAGGATAGAATAGAGGATAGGATAGGATAAAGGATAGGATAGGATAGAGGATAGGATAGGATAGGATAGAGGATAGGATAGGATAGGATAGAGGATAGGATAGAGGATAGGATAGGATAGAGGATAGGATAGGATAGAGGAGAGGATAGGATAGAGGATAGGATAGGATAGAGGATAGGATAGGATAGAGGATAGGATAGGATAGGATAGAGGATAGAATAGGATTGAGGAGCGTTTAGGATAGAGGATAGGATATGATAGAGGATAGGATAGGATACGATAGAGGATAGGATAGGATAGAGGATAGGATAGGATAGAGGATAGGATAGGATAGGATAGAGGATAGGATAGGATAGGATAGAGGATAGGATAGGATAGAGGATAGAGTATAGGATAGGATAGAGGATAGGATAGGATAGAGGAGAGGATAGGATAGAGGATAGGATAGGATAGAGGATAGAATAGGATTCGATAGAGGATAGGATAGGATAGGATAGAGGATAGGATAGGATAGAGGATAGAATAGGATACGATAGAGGATAGGATAGGATAGAGCATAGGATAGGATAGAGGATAGGATAGGATAGAGGATAGGATAGGTAATTGGATAGGATAGAGGATAGGATAAGTTAGAGGATAGTATAGGATAGAGGATAGGATAGGATAGAGGATAGGATAGGATAGAGGATAGGATAGGATAGAGGATAGGATAGGATAGAGGATAGAATAGGATAGACGATAGGATAGGATAGAGAATAGGATAGGATAGAGGATAGGATAGGATAGAGGATAGGATAGAGGATAGGATAGGATAGAGGATAGGAAAGGATAGAGGATAGGATGGGATAGAGGATAGGATAGGATAGAGGATAGGATAGCATAGAGGATAGGAAAGGATAGAGGATAGGATGGGATAGAGGATAGGATAGGATAGAGGATAGGATAGCATAGAGGATAGGATAGGATGGAGGATAGGATAGGACAGAGGATAGGATAGGATAGGATAGAGGATAGGATAGGATAGAGGATAGGATAGGATAGAGGATAGGATAGGATAGAGGATAGGATAGGATGGAGGATAGGATAGGATAGAGGATAGGATAGGATAGGATAGAGGATAGGATAGGATAGAGGATAGGATAGGATAGAGGATAGGATAGGATAGGATAGAGGATAGGATAGGATAGAGGATAGAATAGGATTGAGGAGCGTTTAGGATAGAGGATAGGATATGATAGAGGATAGGATAGGATACGATAGAGGATAGGATAGGATAGAGGATAGGATAGGATAGAGGATAGGATAGGATAGGATAGAGGATAGGATAGGATAGGATAGAGGATAGGATAGGATAGGATAGAGGATAGAGTATAGGATAGGATAGAGGATAGGATAGGATAGAGGATAGGATAGGATAGAGGATAGGATAGGATAGAGGATAGGATAGGATAGAGGATAGGATAGGATAGGATAGAGGATAGGATAGGATAGAGGATAGAATAGGATACGATAGAGGATAGGATAGGATAGGATAGAGGATAGGATAGGTTAGAGGATAGAATAGGATACGATAGAGGATAGGATAGGATAGAGGATAGGATAGGATAGAGGATAGGATAGGATAGAGGATAGGATAGGATAGAGGATAGGATAGGTAATTGGATAGGATAGAGTACAGGATAAGGTAGAGGATAGGATAGGATAGGATAGAGGATAGGATAGAGGATCGGATAGAGGATAGGATAGGATAGAGGAAAGGATAGGATAGAGGATATAATAGGTAATTGGATAGGATAGAGGATAGGATAAGGTAGAGGATAGTATAGGATACAGGATAGGATAGGATAGAGGATAGGATAGGATAAAGGATAGGATAGGATAGAGGATAGGATAGGATAGAGGATAGGATAGGATAGAGGATCGGATAGAGGATAGGATAGGATAGAGGATCGGATAGAGGATAGGATAGGATAGAGGATAGGATAGGATAGAGGATAGAGTAGGATAGAGGATAGGATAGGGTAAAGGATAGAATAGGATAGAGGATAGGATAGGATAGAGGATAGTATAGGATAGAGGATAGGATAGAATAGAGGATAGGATAGGATAAAGGATAGGATAGGATAGAGGATAGGATAGGATAGGATAGAGGATAGGATAGGATAGGATAGAGGATAGGATAGAGGATAGGATAGGATAGAGGATAGGATAGGATGGAGGAGAGGATAGGATAGAGGATAGGATAGGATAGAGGATAGGATAGGATAGAGGATAGGATAGGATAGGATAGAGGATAGAATAGGATTGAGGAGCGTTTAGGATAGAGGATAGGATATGATAGAGGATAGGATAGGATACGATAGAGGATAGGATAGGATAGAGGATAGGATAGGATAGAGGATAGGATAGGATAGGATAGAGGATAGGATAGGATAGGATAGAGGATAGGATAGGATAGAGGATAGAGTATAGGATAGGATAGAGGATAGGATAGGATAGAGGAGAGGATAGGATAGAGGATAGGATAGGATAGAGGATAGGATAGGATAGAGGATAGGATAGGATAGGATAGAGGATAGGATAGGATAGAGGATAGAATAGGATTCGATAGAGGATAGGATAGGATAGGATAGAGGATAGGATAGGATAGAGGATAGAATAGGATACGATAGAGGATAGGATAGGATAGAGCATAGGATAGGATAGAGGATAGGATAGGATAGAGGATAGGATAGGTAATTGGATAGGATAGAGGATAGGATAAGTTAGAGGATAGTATAGGATAGAGGATAGGATAGGATAGAGGATAGGATAGGATAGAGGATAGGATAGGATAGAGGATAGGATAGGATAGAGGATAGAATAGGATAGACGATAGGATAGGATAGAGAATAGGATAGGATAGAGGATAGGATAGGATAGAGGATAGGATAGAGGATAGGATAGGATAGAGGATAGGAAAGGATAGAGGATAGGATGGGATAGAGGATAGGATAGGATAGAGGATAGGATAGCATAGAGGATAGGATAGGATGGAGGATAGGATAGGATAGAGGATAGGATAGAGGATAGGATAGGATAGAGGATAGGATAGGTAATTGGATAGGATAGAGTATAGGATAAGGTAGAGGATAGGATAGGATAGGATAGAGGATAGGATAGGATAGAGGATAGGATAGAGGATCGGATAGAGGATAGGATAGGATAGAGGAAAGGATAGGATAGAGGATAGGATAGGTAATTGGATAGGTTAGAGGATAGGATAAGGTAGAGGATAGTATAGGATAGAGGATAGGATAGGATAGAGGATAGGATAGGATAAAGGATAGGATAGGATAGAGGATAGGATAGGATAGAGGATAGGATAGGATAGAGGATCGGATAGAGGATAGGATAGGATAGAGGATAGGATATGATAGAGTAAACGATATTATAGAGGATAGGATAGGATAGAGGATCGGATAGAGGATAGGATAGGATAGAGGATGGCATAGAGGATAGGATAGAGGATAGGATAGGATAGAGGATAGGATAGGATAGAGGATAGAGTAGGATAGAGGATAGGATAGGATAAAGGATAGGATTGGATAGAGGATCGGATAGAGGATAGAACAGGATAGAGGATAGGATAGGATAGAGGATAGTATAGGATAGAGGATAGGATAGAATAGAGGATAGGATAGGATAAAGGATAGGATAGGATAGGATAGGAAAGAGGATAGGATAGGATAGGATAGAGGATAGGATAGGACAGAGGATCGGATAGAGGATAGTATAGGATAGAGGATAGGATATGATAGAGTAAACGATATTATAGAGGATAGGATAGGATAGAGGATGGCATAGAGGATAGGATAGAGGATAGGATAGGATAGAGGATAGGATAGGAAAGAGGATAGGATAGGATACGATAGAGGATAGGATAGATGATAGGATAGGATAGAGGATCTGATAGAGGATACGATCGGATAGAGGATAGGATAGGATAGAGGATCGGATAGGTAATTGGATAGGATAGGGGAGAGGATAAGGTAGAGACTAGTATAGGATAGAGGATCTGATAGAGGATAGGATAGGATGGAGGATAGGATAGGATCGAGGATAGGATAGGTAATTGGATAGGATAGAGGATAGGATATGGTAGAGGATAGTATAGGATAGAGGATAGGATAGAGGATCGGATAGGATAGGATAGAGGATAGGATACAGGATACGATAGAGGATCGGATAGAGGATAGGATAGGATAGAGGAAAGGATAGGATAGAGGATAGGATAGGTAATTGGATAGGTTAGAGGATAGGATAAGTTAGAGGATAGTATAGGATAGAGGATAGGATAGGATAGAGGATAGGATAGGATAAAGGATAGGATAGGATAGAGGATAGGATAGGATAGAGGATAGAATAGGATAGATGATAGGATAGGATAGAGAATAGGATAGGATAGAGGATAGGATAGGATAGAGGATAGGATAGAGGATAGGATAGGATAGAGGATAGGAAAGGATAGAGGATAGGATGGGATAGAGGATAGGATAGGTTAGAGGATAGGATAGGATAGAGGATAGGATAGGATAGAGGATAGGATAGGATAGAGGATAGGATAGGATAGAGGATAGGATAGAGGATCGGATAGAGGATAGGATAGGATAGAGGAAAGGATAGGATAGAGGATAGGATAGGTAATTGGATAGGATAGAGGATAGGATAAGGTAGAGGATAGTATAGGATAGAGGATAGGATAGGATAGAGGATAGGATAGGATAGATGATAGGATAGGAAAGAGGGTAGGATAGGATAGAGGATAGACTATAGGATAGGATAGAGGATAGGATAGGATAGAGGAGAGGATAGGATAGAGGATACGATAGGATAGAGGATAGGATAGGATAGAGGATAGAATAGGATAGATGATATTATAGGATAGAGGATAGGATATGATAGAGTAAACGATATTATAGAGGATAGGATAGGATAGAGGATCGGATAGAGGATAGGATAGGATAGAGGATGGTATAGAGGATAGGATAGAGGATAGGATAGGATAGAGGATAGGATAGGAAAGAGGATAGGATAGGATACGATAGAGGATAGGATAGATGATAGGATAGGATAGAGGATCTGATAGAGGATACGATCGGATAGAGGATAGGATAGGATAAGGCATCGGATAGGTAATTGGATAGGATAGGGGAGAGGATAAGGTAGAGGCTAGTATAGGATAGAGGATCTGATAGAGGATAGGATAGGATGGAGGATAGGATAGGATCGAGGATAGGATAGGTAATTGGATAGGATAGAGGATTGGATAAGGTAGAGGATAGTATAGGATAGAGGATAGGATAGAGGACCGGATAGGATAGGATAGAGGATAGGATAAGGTAGAGGATAGTATAGGATAGAGGATAGGATAGAGGACCGGATAGGATAGGATAGAGGATAGGATAGAGGATCGGATAGAGGATAGGATAGGATAGAGGAAAGGATAGGTTAGAGGATAGGATAGGTAATTGGATAGGATAGAGGATATGATAAGTTAGAGGATAGTATAGGATAGAGGATAGGATAGGATAGAGGATAGGATAGGATAAAAGATAGGATAGGATAGAGGATAGGATAGGATAGATGATATTATAGGATAGAGGATAGGATATGATAGAGTAAACGATATTATAGAGGATAGGACAAGATACAGGATCGGATAGAGGATAGGATAGGATAGAGGATGGTATAGAGGATAGGATAGAGGATAGGATAGGATAGAGGATAGGATAGGAAAGAGGATAGGATAGGATACGATAGAGGATAGGATAGATGATAGGATAGGATAGAGGATCTGATAGAGGATACGATCGGATAGAGGATAGGATAGGATAGAGGATCGGATAGGTAATTGGATAGGATAGGGGAGAGGATAAGGTAGAGGCTAGTATAGGATAGAGGATCTGATAGAGGATAGGATAGGATGGAGGATAGGATAGGATCGAGGATAGGATAGGTAATTGGATAGGATAGAGGATAGGATATGGTAGAGGATAGTATAGGATAGAGGATAGGATAGAGGATAGGATAGGATAGAGGATAGGATAGGATAGAGGATAGGATAGGATAGAGGATAGGATAGGAAAGAGGATAGGATAGAATTGAGGATGGGATAGGCTTGAGGATAGGATAGGATAGAGGATAGGATAGGATAGGGGATTGGATAGGATAGAGGATAGGATAGGATTGAGGATAGGATAGGTTAGAGGCTCGGATATTATAGAGGATAGGATATAATACAGGATATGATAGGATAGATGATATTATAGGATAGAGGACGGGATAGGATAGAGGATACGATCTTATGGAGGATAGGATAGGATAGAGTAAAGTATAGGGTAGTGGAAAGGATAGGATAGAGGATAGGATAGGGGATTGGATAGGATAGAGGATAGGAGGCGAAAGAGGATAGGATTGGATAGAGAATAGGATAGAGGATAGGATAGAGGATTGGATAGGATAGAGGATATTATAGGATAGAGGATAGGATAGGATAGCGGATAGGATAGGATGTAGGATTGGATAGGATAGAGGATAGGATACGATAGAGGATAGGATAGTATTGAGGATAGGATAGGATAGAGGATAGGATATAGTATTGCATAGGATAGAGGATAGGATACCATAGAGGATAGGGTTGGATAGCGGATAGGATAGGATAGAGGATGGGATAGTATAGAGGATAGGACAGGATAGAGGATAGGATAGAGAATAGGATAGGATAGAGGATAGGATAGGATAGAGGATAGGATAGGATAGACGATAGGATAGGATACAGGATAGGATAGGATAGAGTATAGGATATAGGATTGGATAGGATAGAGGATAGGGTAGGATAGCGGATAGGATAGGATAGAGTATAGAATATTATAGAAGACAGGATAGGATAGAGGATAGGATAGAATTGAGGATAGGATAGGATAGAGGATAGGATGGGATTGAGGCTAGGATAGAGGATAGGATAGGATAGAGGATAGGATAGGAAAGAGGATAGTATAGGATAGAGGATAGGATCGAATAGAGGATAGGATAGGATAGAGGATAGATAGGATAGAGGATAGGATTGGATAGAGGATAGGATAGGATAGAGGATCGGATAGAGGATAGGATAGGATAGAGGATCGGATAGAGGATACGATCGGACAGAGGATAGGATAGGATAGAGGATCGGGTAGGTAATTGGATAGGATAGGGGAGAGGATAAGGTAGAGGCTAGTATAGGATAGAGGATCTGATAGATGATAGGATAGGATGGAGGATAGGATAGGATCGAGGATAGGATAGGTAATTGGATAGGATAGAGGATAGGATAAGGTAGAGGATAGTATAGGATAGAGGATAGGATAGAGGATCGGATAGGTTATTGGATAGGATAGGGGAGAGGATAAGGTAGAGGCTAGTATAGGATAGAGGATCTGATAGAGGATAGGATAGGATGGAGGATAGGATAGGATCGAGGATAGGATAGGTAATTGGATAGGATAGAGGATAGGATATGGTAGAGGATAGTATAGGATAGAGGATAGGATAGAGGATCGGATAGGATAGGATAGAGGATAGGATAGAGGATACGATAGAGGATCGGATAGAGGATAGGATAGGATAGAGGAAAGGATAGGACAGAGGATAGGATAGGTAAGTGGATAGGATAGAGGATAGGATAAGTTAGAGGATAGTATAGGATAGAGGATAGGATAGGATAGAGGATAGGATAGGATAAAGGATAGGATAGGATAGAGGATAGGATAGGATAGAGGATAGAATAGGATAGATGATAGAATAGGATAGAGAATAGGATAGGATAGAGGATAGGATAGGATAGAGGATCGGATAGGTAATTGGATAGGATAGGGGAGAGGATAAGGTAGAGACTAGTATAGGATAGAGGATCTGATAGAGGATAGGATAGGATGGAGGATAGGATAGGATCGAGGATAGGATAGGTAATTGGATAGGATAGAGGATAGGATATGGTAGAGGATAGTATAGGATAGAGGATAGGATAGAGGATCGGATAGGATAGGATAGAGGATAGGATACAGGATACGATAGAGGATCGGATAGAGGATAGGATAGGATAGAGGAAAGGATAGGATAGAGGATAGGATAGGTAATTGGATAGGTTAGAGGATAGGATAAGTTAGAGGATAGTATAGGATAGAGGATAGGATAGGATAGAGGATAGGATAGGATAAAGGATAGGATAGGATAGAGGATAGGATAGGATAGAGGATAGAATAGGATAGATGATAGGATAGGATAGAGAATAGGATAGGATAGAGGATAGGATAGGATAGAGGATAGGATAGAGGATAGGATAGGATAGAGGATAGGAAAGGATAGAGGATAGGATGGGATAGAGGATAGGATAGGTTAGAGGATAGGATAGGATAGAGGATAGGATAGGATAGAGGATAGGATAGGATAGAGGATAGGATAGGATAGAGGATAGGATAGAGGATCGGATAGAGGATAGGATAGGATAGAGGAAAGGATAGGATAGAGGATAGGATAGGTAATTGGATAGGATAGAGGATAGGATAAGGTAGAGGATAGTATAGGATAGAGGATAGGATAGGATAGAGGATAGGATAGGATAGATGATAGGATAGGAAAGAGGGTAGGATAGGATAGAGGATAGACTATAGGATAGGATAGAGGATAGGATAGGATAGAGGAGAGGATAGGATAGAGGATACGATAGGATAGAGGATAGGATAGGATAGAGGATAGAATAGGATAGATGATATTATAGGATAGAGGATAGGATATGATAGAGTAAACGATATTATAGAGGATAGGATAGGATAGAGGATCGGATAGAGGATAGGATAGGATAGAGGATGGTATAGAGGATAGGATAGAGGATAGGATAGGATAGAGGATAGGATAGGAAAGAGGATAGGATAGGATACGATAGAGGATAGGATAGATGATAGGATAGGATAGAGGATCTGATAGAGGATACGATCGGATAGAGGATAGGATAGGATAAGGCATCGGATAGGTAATTGGATAGGATAGGGGAGAGGATAAGGTAGAGGCTAGTATAGGATAGAGGATCTGATAGAGGATAGGATAGGATGGAGGATAGGATAGGATCGAGGATAGGATAGGTAATTGGATAGGATAGAGGATTGGATAAGGTAGAGGATAGTATAGGATAGAGGATAGGATAGAGGACCGGATAGGATAGGATAGAGGATAGGATAAGGTAGAGGATAGTATAGGATAGAGGATAGGATAGAGGACCGGATAGGATAGGATAGAGGATAGGATAGAGGATCGGATAGAGGATAGGATAGGATAGAGGAAAGGATAGGTTAGAGGATAGGATAGGTAATTGGATAGGATAGAGGATATGATAAGTTAGAGGATAGTATAGGATAGAGGATAGGATAGGATAGAGGATAGGATAGGATAAAAGATAGGATAGGATAGAGGATAGGATAGGATAGATGATATTATAGGATAGAGGATAGGATATGATAGAGTAAACGATATTATAGAGGATAGGACAAGATACAGGATCGGATAGAGGATAGGATAGGATAGAGGATGGTATAGAGGATAGGATAGAGGATAGGATAGGATAGAGGATAGGATAGGAAAGAGGATAGGATAGGATACGATAGAGGATAGGATAGATGATAGGATAGGATAGAGGATCTGATAGAGGATACGATCGGATAGAGGATAGGATAGGATAGAGGATCGGATAGGTAATTGGATAGGATAGGGGAGAGGATAAGGTAGAGGCTAGTATAGGATAGAGGATCTGATAGAGGATAGGATAGGATGGAGGATAGGATAGGATCGAGGATAGGATAGGTAATTGGATAGGATAGAGGATAGGATATGGTAGAGGATAGTATAGGATAGAGGATAGGATAGAGGATAGGATAGGATAGAGGATAGGATAGGATAGAGGATAGGATAGGATAGAGGACAGGATAGGAAAGAGGATAGGATAGAATTGAGGATGGGATAGGCTTGAGGATAGGATAGGATAGAGGATAGGATAGGATAGGGGATTGGATAGGATAGAGGATAGGATAGGATTGAGGATAGGATAGGTTAGAGGCTCGGATATTATAGAGGATAGGATATAATACAGGATATGATAGGATAGATGATATTATAGGATAGAGGACGGGATAGGATAGAGGATACGATCTTATGGAGGATAGGATAGGATAGAGTAAAGTATAGGGTAGTGGAAAGGATAGGATAGAGGATAGGATAGGGGATTGGATAGGATAGAGGATAGGAGGCGAAAGAGGATAGGATTGGATAGAGAATAGGATAGAGGATAGGATAGAGGATTGGATAGGATAGAGGATATTATAGGATAGAGGATAGGATAGGATAGCGGATAGGATAGGATGTAGGATTGGATAGGATAGAGGATAGGATACGATAGAGGATAGGATAGTATTGAGGATAGGATAGGATAGAGGATAGGATATAGTATTGCATAGGATAGAGGATAGGATACCATAGAGGATAGGGTTGGATAGCGGATAGGATAGGATAGAGGATGGGATAGTATAGAGGATAGGACAGGATAGAGGATAGGATAGAGAATAGGATAGGATAGAGGATAGGATAGGATAGAGGATAGGATAGGATAGACGATAGGATAGGATACAGGATAGGATAGGATAGAGTATAGGATATAGGATTGGATAGGATAGAGGATAGGGTAGGATAGCGGATAGGATAGGATAGAGTATAGAATATTATAGAAGACAGGATAGGATAGAGGATAGGATAGAATTGAGGATAGGATAGGATAGAGGATAGGATGGGATTGAGGCTAGGATAGAGGATAGGATAGGATAGAGGATAGGATAGGAAAGAGGATAGTATAGGATAGAGGATAGGATCGAATAGAGGATAGGATAGGATAGAGGATAGATAGGATAGAGGATAGGATTGGATAGAGGATAGGATAGGATAGAGGATCGGATAGAGGATAGGATAGGATAGAGGATCGGATAGAGGATACGATCGGACAGAGGATAGGATAGGATAGAGGATCGGGTAGGTAATTGGATAGGATAGGGGAGAGGATAAGGTAGAGGCTAGTATAGGATAGAGGATCTGATAGAGGATAGGATAGGATGGAGGATAGGATAGGATCGAGGATAGGATAGGTAATTGGATAGGATAGAGGATAGGATAAGGTAGAGGATAGTATAGGATAGAGGATAGGATAGAGGATCGGATAGGTTATTGGATAGGATAGGGGAGAGGATAAGGTAGAGGCTAGTATAGGATAGAGGATCTGATAGAGGATAGGATAGGATGGAGGATAGGATAGGATCGAGGATAGGATAGGTAATTGGATAGGATAGAGGATAGGATATGGTAGAGGATAGTATAGGATAGAGGATAGGATAGAGGATCGGATAGGATAGGATAGAGGATAGGATAGAGGATACGATAGAGGATCGGATAGAGGATAGGATAGGATAGAGGAAAGGATAGGACAGAGGATAGGATAGGTAAGTGGATAGGATAGAGGATAGGATAAGTTAGAGGATAGTATAGGATAGAGGATAGGATAGGATAGAGGATAGGATAGGATAAAGGATAGGATAGGATAGAGGATAGGATAGGATAGAGGATAGAATAGGATAGATGATAGAATAGGATAGAGAATAGGATAGGATAGAGGATAGGATAGGATAGAGGATAGGATAGAGGATAGGATAGAGGATAGGATAGGATAGAGGATAGGATAGGATAGAGGATAGGAAAGGATAGAGGATAGGATGGGATAGAGGATAGGATAGGATAGAGGATAGGATAGGATAGAGGATAGGATAGGATAGAGGATAGGAGAGGATAGAGGATAGGATAGAGGATAGGATAGGATAGAGTATAGGATAAGGTAGAGGATAGGATAGGATAGGATACAGGATAGGATAGGATAGAGGATAGGATAGAGGATCGGATAGAGGATAGGATAGGATAGAGGAAAGGATAGGATAGAGGATAGGATAGGTAATTGGATAGGAAAGAGGATAGGATAAGGTAGAGGATAGTATAGGATAGAGGATAGGATAGGATAGAGGACAGGATAGGATAAAGGATAGGATAGGATAGAGGATAGGATAGGATAGAGGATAGGATAGGATAGAGGATCGGATAGAGGATAGGATAGGATAGAGGATCGGATAGAGGATAGGATAGGATAGAGGATAGGATAGGATAGAGGATAGAGTAGGATAGAGGATAGGATAGGATAAAGGATAGGATTGGATAGAGGATCGGATAGAGGATAGAATAGGATAGAGGATAGGATAGGATAGAGGATAGTATAGGATAGAGGATAGGATAGAATAGAGGATAGGATAGGATAAAGGATAGGATAGGATAGAGGATAGGATAGGATAGGATAGAGGATAGGATAGGATAGGATATTGGATAGGATAGGATAGGATAGAGGATAGGATAGAGGATAGGATAGGACAGAGGATCGGATAGAGGATAGGATAGGATAGAGGATAGGATAGGATAGAGGAAACGATAGGATAGAAGATAGGATAGGATAGATGATAGGATAGGAAAGAGGGTAGGATAGGATAGAGGATAGATTATAGGATAGGATAGAGGATAGGATAGGATAGAGGAGAGGATAGGATAGAGGATAGGATAGGATAGAGGATAGGATAGTATAGAGGATAGAATAGGATAGATGATATTATAGGATAGAGGATAGGATATGATAGAGTAAACGATATTATAGAGGATAGGATAGGATAGAGGATCGGATAGAGAATAGGATAGGATAGAGGAAAGGATAGGATAGAGGATAGGATAGGCAATTGGATAGGATAGAGGATAGGATAAGGTAGAGGATAGTATAGGATAGAGGATAGGATAGGATAGAGGATAGGATAGGATAAAGGATAGGATAGGATAGAGGATAGGATAGGATAGAGGATCGGACAGAGGATAGGATAGGATAGAGGATAGGATAGGATAGAGGATAGAGTAGGATAGAGGATAGGATAGGATAAAGGATAGGATTGGATAGAGGATCGGATAGAGGATAGGATAGGGTAGAGGATAGGATAGGATAGAGGATAGTATAGGATAGAGGATAGGATAGAATAGAGGATAGGATAGGATACAGGATAGGATAGGATAGAGGATAGGATAGGATAGGATAGAGGATAGGATAGGTTAGGATAGAGGATAGCATAGAGGATAGGATAGGATAGAGGATAGGATAGGATAGAGGATAGTATAGGATAGAGGATAGGATAGGATAGGATAGAGGATAGGATAGGATAAAGGATAGGATAGGATAGAGGATAGGATAGGATAGAGGATCGGACAGAGGATAGGATAGGATAGAGGATAGGATAGGATAGAGGATAGAGTAGGATAGAGGATAGGATAGGATAAAGGATAGGATTGGATAGAGGATCGGATAGAGGATAGGATAGGATAGAGGATAGGATAGGATAGAGGATAGGATAGGATAGAGGATGGGATAGGATAGAGGATAGGATATGATAGAGGATAGGATAGGATAGGATAGAGGATAGGATAGGATAGGATAGAGGATAGGATAGAGGATAGGATAGAGGATAGGATAGAGGATAGGATAGGATAGAGGATAGGATAGGATAGAGGAGAGGATAGGATAGAGGATAGGATAGGATAGAGGATAGGATAGAGGATAGGATAGGATAGAGCATAGGATAGAGGATAGGATAGGATAGAGGATAGGATAGGATAGAGGATGGGATAGGATAGAGGATAGGATATGATAGAGGATAGGATAGGATAGAGGATCGGATAGAGGATACGATCGGATAGAGGATAGGATAGGATAGAGGATCGGGTAGGTAATTGGATAGGATAGGGGAGAGGATAAGGTAGAGGCTAGTATAGAATAGAGGATCTGATAGAGGATAGGATAGGATGGAGGATAGGATAGGATCGAGGATAGGATAGGTAATTGGATAGGATAGAGGATAGGATAAGGTAGAGGATAGTATAGGATAGAGGATAGGATAGAGGATCGGATAGGTTATTGGATAGGATAGGGGAGAGGATAAGGTAGAGGCTAGTATAGGATAGAGGATCTGATAGAGGATAGGATAGGATGGAGGATAGGATAGGATCGAGGATAGGATAGGTAATTGGATAGGATAGAGGATAGGATATGGTAGAGGATAGTATAGGATAGAGGATAGGATAGAGGATCGGATAGGATAGGATAGAGGATAGGATAGAGGATACGATAGAGGATCGGATAGAGGATAGGATAGGATAGAGGAAAGGATAGGAGAGAGGATAGTATAGGTAAGTGGATAGGATAGAGGATATGATAAGTTAGAGGATAGTATAGGATAGAGGATAGGATAGGATAGAGGGTAGGATAGGATAAAGGATAGGATAGGATAGAGGATAGGATAGGATAGAGGATAGAATAGGATAGATGATAGAATAGGATAGAGAATAGGATAGGATAGAGGATAGGATAGGATAGAGGATAGGATAGAGGATAGGATAGAGGATAGGATAGGATAGAGGATAGGATAGGATAGAGGATAGGAAAGGATAGAGGATAGGATGGGATAGAGGATAGGATAGGATAGAGGATAGGATAGGATAGAGGATAGGATAGGATAGAGGATAGGAGAGGATAGAGGATAGGATAGAGGATAGGATAGAATAGAGTATAGGATAAGGTAGAGGATAGGATAGGATAGGATACAGGATAGGATAGGATAGAGGATAGGATAGAGGATCGGATAGAGGATAGGATAGGATAGAGGAAAGGATAGGATAGAGGATAGGATAGGTAATTGGATAGGATAGAGGATAGGATAAGGTAGAGGATAGTATAGGATAGAGGATAGGATAGGATAGAGGACAGGATAGGATAAAGGATAGGATAGGATAGAGGATAGGATAGGATAGAGGATAGGATAGGATAGAGGATCGGATAGAGGATAGGATAGGATAGAGGATCGGATAGAGGATAGGATAGGATAGAGGATAGGATAGGATAGAGGATAGGATAGGATAGAGGATAGGATAGGATAGAGGATAGGATAGAGGATAGGATAGAGGATAGGATAGGATAGAGGATAGGATAGGATAGAGGATAGGAAAGGATAGAGGATAGGATGGGATAGAGGATAGGATAGGATAGAGGATAGGATAGGATAGAGGATAGGATAGGATAGAGGATAGGATAGGAAAGAGGATAGGATAGAATTGAGGATGGGATAGGCTTGAGGATAGGATAGGATAGAGGATAGGATAGGATAGGGGATTGGATAGGATAGAGGATAGGATAGGATTGAGGATAGGACAGGTTAGAGGCTCGGATATTATAGAGGATAGGATATAATACAGGATATGATAGGATAGATGATATTATAGGATAGAGGACGGGATAGGATAGAGGATACGATCTTATGGAGGATAGGATAGGATAGAGTAAAGTATAGGGTAGTGGAAAGGATAGGATAGAGGATAGGATAGGGGATTGGATAGGATAGAGGATAGGAGGCGAAAGAGGATAGGATTGGATAGAGAATAGGATAGAGGATAGGATAGAGGATTGGATAGGATAGAGGATATTATAGGATAGAGGATAGGATAGGATAGCGGATAGGATAGGATGTAGGATTGGATAGGATAGAGGATAGGATACGATAGAGGATAGGATAGTATTGAGGATAGGATAGGATAGAGGATAGGATATAGTATTGCATAGGATAGAGGATAGGATACCATAGAGGATAGGGTTGGATAGCGGATAGGATAGGATAGAGGATGGGATAGTATAGAGGATAGGACAGGATAGAGGATAGGATAGAGAATAGGATAGGATAGAGGATAGGATAGGATAGAGGATAGGATAGGATAGACGATAGGATAGGATACAGGATAGGATAGGATAGAGTATAGGATATAGGATTGGATAGGATAGAGGATAGGGTAGGATAGCGGATAGGATAGGATAGAGTATAGAATATTATAGAAGACAGGATAGGATAGAGGATAGGATAGAATTGAGGATAGGATAGGATAGAGGATAGGATAGGATTGAGGCTAGGATAGAGGATAGGATAGGATAGAGGATAGGATAGGAAAGAGGATAGTATAGGATAGAGGATAGGATCGAATAGAGGATAGGATAGGATAGAGGATAGATAGGATAGAGGATAGGATTGGATAGAGGATAGGATAGGATAGAGGATCGGATAGAGGATAGGATAGGATAGAGGATCGGATAGAGGATACGATCGGATAGAGGATAGGATAGGATAGAGGATCGGGTAGGTAATTGGATAGGATAGGGGAGAGGATAAGGTAGAGGCTAGTATAGGATAGAGGATCTGATAGAGGATAGGATAGGATGGAGGATAGGATAGGATCGAGGATAGGATAGGTAATTGGATAGGATAGAGGATAGGATAAGGTAGAGGATAGTATAGGATAGAGGATAGGATAGAGGATCGGATAGGTTATTGGATAGGATAGGGGAGAGGATAAGGTAGAGGCTAGTATAGGATAGAGGATCTGATAGAGGATAGGATAGGATGGAGGATAGGATAGGATCGAGGATAGGATAGGTAATTGGATAGGATAGAGGATAGGATATGGTAGAGGATAGTATAGGATAGAGGATAGGATAGAGGATCGGATAGGATAGGATAGAGGATAGGATAGAGGATACGATAGAGGATCGGATAGAGGATAGGATAGGATAGAGGAAAGGATAGGATAGAGGATAGGATAGGTAAGTGGATAGGATAGAGGATAGGATAAGTTAGAGGATAGTATAGGATAGAGGATAGGATAGGATAGAGGATAGGATAGGATAAAGGATAGGATAGGATAGAGGATAGGATAGGATAGAGGATAGAATAGGATAGATGATAGAATAGGATAGAGAATAGGATAGGATAGAGGATAGGATAGGATAGAGGATAGGATAGAGGATAGGATAGAGGATAGGATAGAGGATAGGATAGGATAGAGGATAGGATAGGATAGAGGATAGGAAAGGATAGAGGATAGGATGGGATAGAGGATAGGATAGGATAGAGGATAGGATAGGATAGAGGATAGGATAGGATAGAGGATAGGAGAGGATAGAGGATAGGATAGAGGATAGGATAGGATAGAGTATAGGATAAGGTAGAGGATAGGATAGGATAGGATACAGGATAGGATAGGATAGAGGATAGGATAGAGGATCGGATAGAGGATAGGATAGGATAGAGGAAAGGATAGGATAGAGGATAGGATAGGTAATTGGATAGGAAAGAGGATAGGATAAGGTAGAGGATAGTATAGGATAGAGGATAGGATAGGATAGAGGACAGGATAGGATAAAGGATAGGATAGGATAGAGGATAGGATAGGATAGAGGATAGGATAGGATAGAGGATCGGATAGGATAAAGGATAGGATAGGATAGAGGATAGGATAGGATAGAGGATAGGATAGGATAGAGGATCGGATAGAGGATAGGATAGGATAGAGGATCGGATAGAGGATAGGATAGGATAGAGGATAGGATAGGATAGAGGATAGGATAGGATAGAGGATAGGATAGGATAGAGGATAGGATAGGATAGAGGATAGGATAGGATAGAGGATAGGATAGGATAGAGGATAGGATAGAGGATAGGATAGAGGATAGGATAGGATAGAGGATAGGATAGGATAGAGGATAGGAAAGGATAGAGGATAGGATGGGATAGAGGATAGGATAGGATAGAGGATAGGATAGGATAGAGGATAGGATAGGATAGAGGATAGGATAGGAAAGAGGATAGGGTAGAATTGAGGATGGGATAGGCTTGAGGATAGGATAGGATAGAGGATAGGATAGGATAGGGGATTGGATAGGATAGAGGATAGGATAGGATTGAGGATAGGACAGGTTAGAGGCTCGGATATTATAGAGGATAGGATATAATACAGGATATGATAGGATAGATGATATTATAGGATAGAGGACGGGATAGGATAGAGGATACGATCTTATGGAGGATAGGATAGGATAGAGTAAAGTATAGGGTAGTGGAAAGGATAGGATAGAGGATAGGATAGGGGATTGGATAGGATAGAGGATAGGAGGCGAAAGAGGATAGGATAGGATAGAGTAAAGTATAGGGTAGTGGAAAGGATAGGATAGAGGATAGGATAGGGGATTGGATAGGATAGAGGATAGGAGGCGAAAGAGGATAGGATTGGATAGAGAATAGGATAGAGGATAGGATAGAGGATTGGATAGGATAGAGGATATTATAGGATAGAGGATAGGATAGGATAGCGGATAGGATAGGATGTAGGATTGGATAGGATAGAGGATAGGATACGATAGAGGATAGGATAGTATTGAGGATAGGATAGGATAGAGGATAGGATATAGTATTGCATAGGATAGAGGATAGGATACCATAGAGGATAGGGTTGGATAGCGGATAGGATAGGATAGAGGATGGGATAGTATAGAGGATAGGACAGGATAGAGGATAGGATAGAGAATAGGATAGGATAGAGGATAGGATAGGATAGAGGATAGGATAGGATAGACGATAGGATAGGATACAGGATAGGATAGGATAGAGTATAGGATATAGGATTGGATAGGATAGAGGATAGGGTAGGATAGCGGATAGGATAGGATAGAGTATAGAATATTATAGAAGACAGGATAGGATAGAGGATAGGATAGAATTGAGGATAGGATAGGATAGAGGATAGGATAGGATTGAGGCTAGGATAGAGGATAGGATAGGATAGAGGATAGGATAGGAAAGAGGATAGTATAGGATAGAGGATAGGATCGAATAGAGGATAGGATAGGATAGAGGATAGATAGGATAGAGGATAGGATTGGATAGAGGATAGGATAGGATAGAGGATCGGATAGAGGATAGGATAGGATAGAGGATCGGATAGAGGATACGATCGGATAGAGGATAGGATAGGATAGAGGATCGGGTAGGTAATTGGATAGGATAGGGGAGAGGATAAGGTAGAGGCTAGTATAGGATAGAGGATAGGATAGAGGATCGGATAGGTTATTGGATAGGATAGGGGAGAGGATAAGGTAGAGGCTAGTATAGGATAGAGGATCTGATAGAGGATAGGATAGGATGGAGGATAGGATAGGTAATTGGATAGGAAAGAGGATAGGATAAGGTAGAGGATAGTATAGGATAGAGGATAGGATAGGATAGAGGACAGGATAGGATAAAGGATAGGATAGGATAGAGGATAGGATAGGATAGAGGATAGGATAGGATAGAGGATCGGATAGAGGATAGGATAGGATAGAGGATCGGATAGAGGATAGGATAGGATAGAGGATAGGATAGGATAGAGGATAGAGTAGGATAGAGGATAGGATAGGATAAAGGATAGGATTGGATAGAGGATCGGATAGAGGATAGAATAGGATAGAGGATAGGATAGGATAGAGGATAGTATAGGATAGAGGATAGGATAGAATAGAGGATAGGATAGGATAAAGGAAAGGATAGGATAGAGGATAGGATAGGATAGGATAGAGGATAGGATAGGATACGATATTGGATAGGATAGGATAGGTTAGAGGATAGGATAGAGGATAGGATAGGACAGAGGATCGGATAGAGAATAGGATAGGATAGAGGATAGGATAGGATAGAGGAAACGATAGGATAGAAGATAGGATAGGATAGATGATAGGATAGGAAAGAGGGTAGGATAGGATAGAGGATAGATTATAGGATAGGATAGAGGATAGGATAGGATAGAGGAGAGGATAGGATAGAGGATAGGATAGGATAGAGGATAGGATAGTATAGAGGATAGAATAGGATAGATGATATTATAGGATAGAGGATAGGATATGATAGAGTAAACGATATTATAGAGGATAGGATAGGATAGAGGATCGGATAGAGAACAGGATAGGATAGAGGAAAGGATAGGATAGAGGATAGGATAGGCAATTGGATAGGATAGAGGATAGGATAAGGTAGAGGATAGTATAGGATAGAGGATAGGATAGGATAGAGGATAGGATAGGATAAAGGATAGGATAGGATAGAGGATAGGATAGGATAGAGGATCGGACAGAGGATAGGATAGGATAGAGGATAGGATAGGATAGAGGATAGAGTAGGATAGAGGATAGGATAGGATAAAGGATAGGATTGGATAGAGGATCGGATAGAGGATAGGATAGGATAGAGGATAGGATAGGATAGAGGATAGTATAGGATAGAGGATAGGATAGAATAGAGGATAGGATAGGATACAGGATAGGATAGGATAGAGGATAGGATAGGATAGGATAGAGGATAGGATAGGTTAGGATAGAGGATAGCATAGAGGATAGGATAGGATAGAGGATAGGATAGGATAGAGGATAGTATAGGATAGAGGATAGGATAGGATAGAGGATAGGATAGGATAAAGGATAGGATAGGATAGAGGATAGGATAGGATAGAGGATCGGACAGAGGATAGGATAGGATAGAGGATAGGATAGGATAGAGGATAGAGTAGGATAGAGGATAGGATAGGATAAAGGATAGGATTGGATAGAGGATCGGATAGAGGATAGGATAGGATAGAGGATAGGATAGGATAGAGGATAGGATAGGATAGAGGATGGGATAGGATAGAGGATAGGATATGATAGAGGATAGGATAGGATAGGATAGAGGATAGGATAGGATAGGATAGAGGGTAGGATAGAGGATAGGATAGAGGATAGGATAGGATAGAGGATAGGATAGGATAGAGGAGAGGATAGGATAGAGGATAGGATAGGATAGAGGATAGGATAGAGGATAGGATAGGATAGAGGATAGGATAGAGGATAGGATAGGATAGAGGATAGGATAGGATAGAGGATGGGATAGGATAGAGGATAGGATATGATAGAGGATAGGATAGGATAGAGGATCGGATAGAGGATACGATCGGATAGAGGATAGGATAGGATAGAGGATCGGGTAGGTAATTGGATAGGATAGGGGAGAGGATAAGGTAGAGGCTAGTATAGAATAGAGGATCTGATAGAGGATAGGATAGGATGGAGGATAGGATAGGATCGAGGATAGGATAGGTAATTGGATAGGATAGAGGATAGGATAAGGTAGAGGATAGTATAGGATAGAGGATAGGATAGAGGATCGGATAGGTTATTGGATAGGATAGGGGAGAGGATAAGGTAGAGGCTAGTATAGGATAGAGGATCTGATAGAGGATAGGATAGGATGGAGGATAGGATAGGATCGAGGATAGGATAGGTAATTGGATAGGATAGAGGATAGGATATGGTAGAGGATAGTATAGGATAGAGGATAGGATAGAGGATCGGATAGGATAGGATAGAGGATAGGATAGAGGATACGATAGAGGATCGGATAGAGGATAGGATAGGATAGAGGAAAGGATAGGATAGAGGATAGGATAGGTAAGTGGATAGGATAGAGGATATGATAAGTTAGAGGATAGTATAGGATAGAGGATAGGATAGGATAGAGGATAGGATAGGATAAAGGATAGGATAGGATAGAGGATAGGATAGGATAGAGGATAGAATAGGATAGATGATATAATAGGATAGAGAATAGGATAGGATAGAGGATAGGATAGGATAGAGGATAGGATAGAGGATAGGATAGAGGATAGGATAGGATAGAGGATAGGATAGGATAGAGGATAGGAAAGGATAGAGGATAGGATGGGATAGAGGATAGGATAGGATAGAGGATAGGATAGGATAGAGGATAGGATAGGATAGAGGATAGGAGAGGATAGAGGATAGGATAGGATAGAGGACAGGATAGGATAAAGGATAGGATAGGATAGAGGATAGGATAGGATAGAGGATAGGATAGGATAGAGGATCGGATAGAGGATAGGATAGGATAGAGGATCGGATAGAGGATAGGATAGGATAGAGGATAGGATAGGATAGAGGATAGAGTAGGATAGAGGATAGGATAGGATAAAGGATAGGATTGGATAGAGGATCGGATAGAGGATAGAATAGGATAGAGGATAGGATAGGATAGAGGATAGTATAGGATAGAGGATAGGATAGAATAGAGGATAGGATAGGATAAAGGATAGGATAGGATAGAGGATAGGATAGGATAGGATAGAGGATAGGATAGGATAGGATATTGGATAGGATAGGATAGGATAGAGGATAGGATAGAGGATAGGATAGGACAGAGGATCGGATAGAGGATAGGATAGGATAGAGGATAGGATAGGATAGAGGAAACGATAGGATAGAAGATAGGATAGGATAGATGATAGGATAGGAAAGAGGGTAGGATAGGATAGAGGATAGATTATAGGATAGGATAGAGGATAGGATAGGATAGAGGATAGGATATGATAGAGTAAACGATATTATAGAGGATAGGATAGGATAGAGGATCGGATAGAGAATAGGATAGGATAGAGGAAAGGATAGGATAGAGGATAGGATAGGCAATTGGATAGGATAGAGGATAGGATAAGGTAGAGGATAGTATAGGATAGAGGATAGGATACGATAGAGGATAGGATAGGATAAAGGATAGGATAGGATAGAGGATAGGATAGGATAGAGGATCGGACAGAGGATAGGATAGGATAGAGGATAGGATAGGATAGAGGATAGAGTAGGATAGAGGATAGGATAGGATAAAGGATAGGATTGGATAGAGGATCGGATAGAGGATAGGATAGGATAGAGAATAGGATAGGATAGAGGATAGTATAGGATAGAGGATAGGATAGAATAGAAGATAGGATAGGATACAGGATAGGATAGGATAGAGGATAGGATAGGATAGGATAGAGGATAGGATAGGTTAGGATAGAGGATAGCATAGAGGATAGGATAGGATAGAGGATAGGATAGGATAGAGGATAGTATAGGATAGAGGATAGGATAGGATAGAGGATAGGATATTATAAAGGATAGGATAGGATAGAGGATAGGATAGGATAGAGGATCGGACAGAGGATAGGATAGGATAGAGGAGAGGATAGGATAGAGGATAGAGTAGGATAGAGGATAGGAAAGGATAAAGGATAGGATAGGATAGAGGATCGGATAGAGGATAGGATAGGATAGAGGATAGGATAGGATAGAGGATAGGATAGGATAGAGGATGGGATAGGATAGAGGATAGGATATGATAGAGGATAGGATAGGATAGGATAGAGGATAGGATAGGATAGGATAGAGGATAGGATAGAGGATAGGATAGAGGATAGGATAGGATAGAGGATAGGATAGGATAGAGGAGAGGATAGGATAGAGGATAGGATAGGATAGAGGATAGGATAGAGGATAGGATAGGATAGAGGATAGGATAGAGGATAGGATAGGATAGAGGATAGGATAGGATAGAGGATGGGATAGGATAGAGGATAGGATATGATAGAGGATAGGATAGGATAGAGGATCGGATAGAGGATAGGATAGGATAGAGGATAGGATAGGATAGAGGATAGAGTAGGATAGAGGATAGGATAGTATAAAGGATAGGATTGGATAGAGGATCGGATAGAGGATAGAATAGGATAGAGGATAGGATAGGATAGAGGATAGTATAGGATAGAGGATAGGATAGAGTAGAGGATAGGATAGGATAAAGGAGAGGATAGGATAGAGGATAGAATAGGATAGAGGATAAGATAGTATAGAGGATAGAATAGGATAGATGATATTACAGGATAGAGGATAGGCTATGATAGAGTAAACGATATTCTAGAGGATAGGATAGGATAGAGGATCGGATAGAGGATAGGATAGGATAGAGGATGGTATAGAGGATAGGATAGAGGATAGGATAGGATAGAGGATAGGATAGGATAGAGGATGGTATAGAGGATAGGATAGAGGATAGGATAGGATAGAGGATAGGATAGGATAGAGGATAGTATAGGATAGAGAGTAGGATAGAATAGAGGAAAGGATAGGATAAAGGATAGGATAGGATAGAGGATAGGATAGGATAGAGAATAGGATAGGATAGAGGATAGGATAGGATAGGATAGAGGATAGGATAGGTTAGGATAGAGGATAGCATAGAGGATAGGATAGGATAGAGGATAGGATAGGATAGAGGATAGTATAGGATAGAGGATAGGATAGGATAGAGGATAGGATATTATAAAGGATAGGATAGGATAGAGGATAGGATAGGATAGAGGATCGGACAGAGGATAGGATAGGATAGAGGAGAGGATAGGATAGAGGATAGAGTAGGATAGAGGATAGGATAGGATAAAGGATAGGATAGGATAGAGGATCGGATAGAGGATAGGATAGGATAGAGGATAGGATAGGATAGAGGATAGGATAGGATAGAGGATGGGATAGGATAGAGGATAGGATATGATAGAGGATAGGATAGGATAGGATAGAGGATAGGATAGGATAGGATAGAGGATAGGATAGAGGATAGGATAGAGGATAGGATAGGATAGAGGATAGGATAGGATAGAGGAGAGGATAGGATAGAGGATAGGATAGGATAGAGGATAGGATAGAGGATAGGATAGGATAGAGGATAGGATAGAGGATAGGATAGGATAGAGGATAGGATAGGATAGAGGATGGGATAGGATAGAGGATAGGATATGATAGAGGATAGGATAGGATAGAGGATCGGATAGAGGATAGGATAGGATAGAGGATAGGATAGGATAGAGGATAGAGTAGGATAGAGGATAGGATAGTATAAAGGATAGGATTGGATAGAGGATCGGATAGAGGATAGAATAGGATAGAGGATAGGATAGGATAGAGGATAGTATAGGATAGAGGATAGGATAGAGTAGAGGATAGGATAGGATAAAGGAGAGGATAGGATAGAGGATAGAATAGGATAGAGGATAAGATAGTATAGAGGATAGAATAGGATAGATGATATTACAGGATAGAGGATAGGCTATGATAGAGTAAACGATATTCTAGAGGATAGGATAGGATAGAGGATCGGATAGAGGATAGGATAGGATAGAGGATGGTATAGAGGATAGGATAGAGGATAGGATAGGATAGAGGATAGGATAGGATAGAGGATGGTATAGAGGATAGGATAGAGGATAGGATAGGATAGAGGATAGGATAGGATAGAGGATAGTATAGGATAGAGAGTAGGATAGAATAGAGGAAAGGATAGGATAAAGGATAGGATAGGATAGAGGATAGGATAGGATAGGATAGAGGATAGGATAGGATAGGATAGAGGATAGGATAGAGGATAGGATAGGATAGAGGATCGGATAGAGGATAGGATAGGATAGAGGATAGGATAGGATAGAGGAAAGGATAGGATAGAAGATAGGATAGGATAGATGATAGGATAGGAAAGAGGGTAGGATAGGATAGAGGATAGAGTATAGGATAGGATAGAGGATAGGATAGGATAGAGGAGAGGAGAGGATAGAGGATAGGATAGGATAGAGGATAGGATAGGATAGAGGATAGGATAGGATAGGATAGAGGATAGGATAGGATAGAGGATAGAATAGGATTGAGGAGCGTTTAGGATAGAGGATAGGATATGATAGAGGATAGGATAGGATACGATAGAGGATAGGATAGGATTGAGGATAGGATAGGTTAGAGGATAGGATAGGATAGAGGATAGGATAGGATAGAGGATAGGATAGGATAGGATAGAGGATAGGATAGGATAGGATAGAGGATAGGATAGGATAGAGGATAGGATAGAGGATCGGATAGAGGATAGGATAGGATAGAGGAAAGGATAGGATAGAGGATAGGATAGGTAATTGGATAGGATAGAGGATAGGATAAGGTAGAGGATAGTATAGGATAGAGGATAGGATAGGATAGAGGATAGGATAGGATAAAGGATAGGATAGGATAGAGGATAGGATATGATAGAGGGTCGGACAGAGGATAGGATAGGATAGAGGATAGGATAGGATAGGATAGAGGATAGAGTAGGATAGAGGATAGGATAGGATAAAGGATAGGATTGGACAGAGGATCGGATAGAGGATAGGATAGAGGATCGGATAGAGGATAGGATAGGATAGAGGAAAGGATAGGATAGAGGATAGGATAGGTAATTGGATAGGATAGAGGATAGGATAAGGTAGAGGATAGTATAGGATAGAGGATAGGATAGGATAGAGGATAGGATAGGATAAAGGATAGGATAGGATAGAGGATAGGATAGGATAGAGGATCGGACAGAGGATAGGATAGGATAGAGGATAGGATAGGATAGAGGATAGAGTAGGATAGAGGATAGGATAGGATAAAGGATAGGATTGGATAGAGGATCGGATAGAGGATAGGATAGGATAGAGAATAGGATAGGATAGAGGATAGTATAGGATAGAGGATAGGATAGAATAGAGGATAGGATAGGATACAGGATAGGATAGGATAGAGGATAGGATAGGATAGGATAGAGGATAGGATAGGTTAGGATAGAGGATAGCATAGAGGATAGGATAGGATAGAGGATAGGATAGGATAGAGGATAGTATAGGATAGAGGATAGGATATGATAGAGTAAACGATATTATAGAGGATAGGATAGGATAGAGGATCGGATAGAGAATAGGATAGGATAGAGGAAAGGATAGGATAGAGGATAGGATAGGCAATTGGATAGGATAGAGGATAGGATAAGGTAGAGGATAGTATAGGATAGAGGATAGGATACGATAGAGGATAGGATAGGATAAAGGATAGGATAGGATAGAGGATAGGATAGGATAGAGGATCGGACAGAGGATAGGATAGGATAGAGGATAGGATAGGATAGAGGATAGAGTAGGATAGAGGATAGGATAGGATAAAGGATAGGATTGGATAGAGGATCGGATAGAGGATAGGATAGGATAGAGAATAGGATAGGATAAAGGATAGTATAGGATAGAGGATAGGATAGAATAGAGGATAGGATAGGATACAGGATAGGATAGGATAGAGGATAGGATAGGATAGGATAGAGGATAGGATAGGTTAGGATAGAGGATAGCATAGAGGATAGGATAGGATAGAGGATAGGATAGGATAGAGGATAGTATAGGATAGAGGATAGGATAGGATAGAGGATAGGATATTATAAAGGATAGGATAGGATAGAGGATAGGATAGGATAGAGGATCGGACAGAGGATAGGATAGGATAGAGGAGAGGATAGGATAGAGGATAGAGTAGGATAGAGGATAGGATAGGATAAAGGATAGGATAGGATAGAGGATCGGATAGAGGATAGGATAGGATAGAGGATAGGATAGGATAGAGGATAGGATAGGATAGAGGATGGGATAGGATAGAGGATAGGATATGATAGAGGATAGGATAGGATAGGATAGAGGATAGGATAGGATAGGATAGAGGATAGGATAGAGGATAGGATAGAGGATAGGATAGGATAGAGGATAGGATAGGATAGAGGAGAGGATAGGATAGAGGATAGGATAGGATAGAGGATAGGATAGAGGATAGGATAGGATAGAGGATAGGATAGAGGATAGGATAGGATAGAGGATAGGATAGGATAGAGGATGGGATAGGATAGAGGATAGGATATGATAGAGGATAGGATAGGATAGAGGATCGGATAGAGGATAGGATAGGATAGAGGATAGGATAGGATAGAGGATAGAGTAGGATAGAGGATAGGATAGTATAAAGGATAGGATTGGATAGAGGATCGGATAGAGGATAGAATAGGATAGAGGATAGGATAGGATAGAGGATAGTATAGGATAGAGGATAGGATAGAGTAGAGGATAGGATAGGATAAAGGAGAGGATAGGATAGAGGATAGAATAGGATAGAGGATAAGATAGTATAGAGGATAGAATAGGATAGATGATATTACAGGATAGAGGATAGGCTATGATAGAGTAAACGATATTCTAGAGGATAGGATAGGATAGAGGATCGGATAGAGGATAGGATAGGATAGAGGATGGTATAGAGGATAGGATAGAGGATAGGATAGGATAGAGGATAGGATAGGATAGAGGATAGTATAGGATAGAGAGTAGGATAGAATAGAGGAAAGGATAGGATAAAGGATAGGATAGGATAGAGGATAGGATAGGATAGGATAGAGGATAGGATAGGATAGGATAGAGGATAGGATAGAGGATAGGATAGGATAGAGGATCGGATAGAGGATAGGATAGGATAGAGGATAGGATAGGATAGAGGAAAGGATAGGATAGAAGATAGGATAGGATAGATGATAGGATAGGAAAGAGGGTAGGATAGGATAGAGGATAGAGTATAGGATAGGATAGAGGATAGGATAGGATAGAGGAGAGGAGAGGATAGAGGATAGGATAGGATAGAGGATAGGATAGGATAGAGGATAGGATAGGATAGGATAGAGGATAGGATAGGATAGAGGATAGAATAGGATTGAGGAGCGTTTAGGATAGAGGATAGGATATGATAGAGGATAGGATAGGATACGATAGAGGATAGGATAGGATTGAGGATAGGATAGGTTAGAGGATAGGATAGGATAGAGGATAGGATAGGATAGAGGATAGGATAGGATAGGATAGAGGATAGGATAGGATAGGATAGAGGATAGGATAGGATAGAGGATAGGATAGAGGATCGGATAGAGGATAGGATAGGATAGAGGAAAGGATAGGATAGAGGATAGGATAGGTAATTGGATAGGATAGAGGATAGGATAAGGTAGAGGATAGTATAGGATAGAGGATAGGATAGGATAGAGGATAGGATAGGATAAAGGATAGGATAGGATAGAGGATAGGATATGATAGAGGGTCGGACAGAGGATAGGATAGGATAGAGGATAGGATAGGATAGGATAGAGGATAGAGTAGGATAGAGGATAGGATAGGATAAAGGATAGGATTGGACAGAGGATCGGATAGAGGATAGGATAGAGGATCGGATAGAGGATAGGATAGGATAGAGGAAAGGATAGGATAGAGGATAGGATAGGTAATTGGATAGGATAGAGGATAGGATAAGGTAGAGGATAGTATAGGATAGAGGATAGGATAGGATAGAGGATAGGATAGGATAAAGGATAGGATAGGATAGAGGATAGGATATGATAGAGGGTCGGACAGAGGATAGGATAGGATAGAGGATAGGATAGGATAGAGAATAGAGTAGGATAGAGGATAGGATAGGATAAAGGATAGGATTGGATAGAGGATCGGATAGAGAATAGGATAGGATAGAGGATAGGATAGGATAGACGATAGTATAGGATAGAGGATAGGATAGAATAGAGGATAGGATAGGATACAGGATAGGATAGGATAGAGGATAGGATAGGATAGAGGATAGGATAGAGGATAGGATAGAGGATCGGATAGAGGATAGGATAGGATAGAGGAAAGGATATAATAGAGGATAGGATAGGTAATTGGATAGGATAGAGGATAGGATAAGGTAGAGGATAGTATAGGATAGAGGATAGGATGGGATAGAGGATAGGATAGGATAAAGGATAGGATAGGATAGAGGATAGGATAGGATAGGATAGAGGATAGGATAGAGGATAGGATAGGACAGAGGATCGGATAGAGGATAGGATAGGATAGAGGATAGGATATGATAGAGTAAACGATATTATAGAGGATAGGATAGGACAGAGGATCGGATAGAGGATAGGATAGGATAGAGGATGGCATAGAGGATAGGATAGAGGATAGGATAGGATAGAGGATAGGATAGGAAAGAGGATAGGATAGGATACGATAGAGGATAGGATAGATGATAGGATAGGATAGAGGATAGGATAGGATAAAGGATAGGATAGGATAGAGGATAGGATAGGATAGAGGATAGGATAGGTTAGAGGATAGGATAGGATAGGATAGAGGATAGGATAGAGGATAGGATAGGTAATTGGATAGGATAGAGTATAGGATAAGGTAGATAATAGGATAGGATAGAGGGTAGGATAGGATAGAGGATAGGATAGAGGATAGGATAGGATAGAGGATAGGATAGGATAGAGGATGGGATAGGATACAGGATAGGATATGAGAGAGGATAGGATAGGATAGAGGATCGGATAGAGGATAGGATAGGATAGAGGATCGGATAGAGGATAGGATACGATAGAGGATAGAGTAGGATAGAGGATAGGATAGGATAGAGGATAGGATAGGATAGAGGATAGACTATAGGATAGGATAGAGGATAGGATAGGATAGAGGAGAGGATAGGATAGAGGATAGGATAGGATAGAGGATAGGATAGGATAGAGGATAGAATAGGATAGATGATATTATAGGATAGAGGATAGGATATGATAGAGTAAACGATATTATAGAGGATAGGATAGGATAGAGGATCGGATAGAGGATAGGATAGGATAGAGGATGGTATAGAGGATAGAATAGAGGATAGGATAGGATAGAGGATAGGATAGGAAAGAGGATAGGATAGGATACGATAGAGGATAGGATAGATGATAGGATAGGATAGAGGATCTGATAGAGGATACGATCGGATAGAGGATAGGATAGGATAGAGGATCGGATAGGTAATTGGATAGGATAGGGGAGAGGATAAGGTAGAGGCTAGTATAGGATAGAGGATCTGATAGAGGATAGGATAGGATGGAGGATAGGATAGGATAGAGGATAGGATAGTATAGAGGATAGAATAGGATAGATGATATTACAGGATAGAGGATAGGATATGATAGAGTAAACGATATTCTAGAGGATAGGATAGGATAGAGGATCGGATAGAGGATAGGATAGGATAGAGGATGGTATAGAGGATAGGATAGAGGATAGGATAGGATAGAGGATAGGATAGGATAGGTCATAGGATAGGATAGAGGATAGTATAGGATAGAGAATAGGATAGAATAGAGGAAAGGATAGGATAAAGGATAGGATAGGATAGAGGATAGGATAGGATAGGATAGGATAGAGGATAGGATAGGATAGAGGATAGGATAGGATAGAGGATAGGATAGGATAGAGGATAAGATAGGATAGAGGATCGGATAGAGGATAGGATAGGATAGAGGATAGGATAGGATAGAGGAAAGGATAGGATAGAAGATAGGATAGGATAGATGATAGGATAGGAAAGAGGGTAGGATAGGATAGGATAGAGGATAGGATAGGATAGAGGATAGAATAGGATTGAGGAGCGTTTAGGATAGAGGATAGGATATGATAGAGGATAGGATAGGATACGATAGAGGATAGGATAGGATAGAGGATAGGATAGGATAGAGGATAGGATAGGATACAGGATAGGATAGGATAGAGGATAGGATAGGATAGGATAGAGGATAGGATAGGATAGGATAGAGGATAGGATAGGATAGAGGATAGGATAGAGGATAGGATAGGATAGAGGAGAGGATAGGATAGAGGATAGGATAGGATAGAGGATAGGATAGGATAGAGGATAGGATAGGATAGGATAGAGGATAGGATAGGATAGAGGATAGAATAGGATACGATAGAAGATAGGATAGGATAGAGGATAGGATAGGATAGAGGATAGGATAGGAAAAAGGATAGGATAGGATAGAGGATAGGATAGGATAGAGGGTCGGACAGAGGATAGGATAGGATAGAGGATAGGATAGGATAGAGGATAGAGTAGGATAGAGGATAGGATAGGATAAAGGATAGGATTGGATAGAGGATCGGATAGAGGATAGGATAGGATAGAGGACAGGATAGGATAGAGGATAGTATAGGATAGAGGATAGGATAGAATAGAGGATAGGTTAGGATACAGGATAGGATAGGATAGAGGATAGGATAGGATAGGATAGAGGATAGGAAAGGATAGGATAGAGGATAGGATAGAGGATAGGATAGGATAGAGGATAGGATAGGATAGAGTTGAGGATAGGATAGAGGATAGGATAGGATAGATGATATTATAGGATAGAGGATAGGATATGTTAGAGTAAACGATATTATAGAGGATAGGATAGGATACAGGATCGGATAGAGGATAGGATAGGATAGAGGATGGTATAGAGGATAGGATAGAGGATAGGATAGGATAGAGGATAGGACAGGAACGAGGATAGGATAGGATACGATAGAGGATAGGATAGATGATAGGATAGGATAGAGGATCTGATAGAGGATAGGATAGGATAGAGGATCGGATAGGTAATTGGATAGGATAGGGGAGAGGATAAGGTAGAGGCTAGTATAGGATAGAGGATCTGATAGAGGATAGGATAGGATGGAGGATAGGATAGGATCGAGGATAGGATAGGTAATTGGATAGGATAGAGGATAGGATAAGGTAGATGATAGTATAGGATAGAGGATAGGATAGAGAATCGGATAGGATAGGATAGAGGATAGGATAGAGGATAGGGTAGAGGATCGGATAGAGGATAGGATAGGATAGAGGAAAGGATAGGATAGAGGATAGGATAGGTAATTGGATAGGATAGAGGATAGGATAAGTTAGAGGATACTATAGGATAGAGGATAGGATAGGATAGAGGATAGGATAGGATAAAGGATAGGATAGTATAGAGGATAGGATAGGATAGAGGATAGAATAGGATAGATGATAGGATAGGATAGAGAATAGGATAGGATAGAGGATAGGATAGGATAGAGGATAGGATAGGATAGAGGATAGGAAAGGATAGAGGATAGGATGGGATAGAGGATAGGATAGGATAGAGGATAGGATAGGATAGAGGATAGGATAGGATAGAGGATAGGATAGAGGATAGGATAGAGGATAGGATATAGGATCGGATAGAGGATAGGATAGGATAGAGGAAAGGATAGGATAGAGGATAGGATAGGTAATTGGATAGGATAGAGGATAGGATAAGGTAGAGGATAGTATAGGATAGAGGATAGGATGGGATAGAGGATAGGATAGGATAAAGGATAGGATAGGACAGATGATAGGATAGGATCGAGAATAGGATAGGATACAGGATAGGATAGGATAGAGGATAGGATAGAGGATAGGATAGGATAGAGGATAGGAAAGGATAGAGGATAGGATGGGGTAGAGGATAGGATAGGATAGAGGATAGGATAGGATAGAGGATAGGATAGGATAGAGGATAGGATAGGAAAGAGGATAGGATAGAGGATAGGATAGGATAGAGGATAGGATAGGTAATTGGATAGGATAGAGGATAGAGTAGGATAGAGGATAGGATAGAGGAGAGGATAGGATAGAGGATAGGATAGGATAGAGGATAGAATAGGATAGAGGATAGGATAGGTAATTGGATAGGATAGAGGATAGGATAAGGTAGAGGATAGTATAGGATAGAGGATAGGATAGGATAGAGGATAGGATAGGATAGGATAAAGGATAGGATAGGATAGAGGATAGGATAGGATAGAGGATAGGATAGGTTAGAGGATAGGATAGGATAGGATAGAGGATAGGATAGAGGATAGGATAGGTAATTGGATAGGATAGAGTATAGGATAAGGTAGAGGATAGGATAGGATAGAGGGTAGGATAGGATAGAGGATAGGATAGAGGATAGGATAGGATAGAGGATAGGATAGGATAGAGGATGGGATAGGATACAGGATAGGATATGAGAGAGGATAGGATAGGATAGAGGATCGGATAGAGGATAGGATAGGATAGAGGATCGGATAGAGGATAGGATAGGATAGAGGATAGGATAGGATAGAGGATAGGATAGGATAGAGGATAGAGTACGATAGAGGATAGGATAGAGGAGAGGATAGGATAGAGGATAGGATAGGATAGAGGATAGGATAGAGGATAGAGTACGATAGAGGATAGGATAGAGGAGAGGATAGGATAGAGGATAGGATAGGATAGAGGATAGAGTACGATAGAGGATAGGATAGAGGATAGGATAGGATAGAGGATAGAGTACGATAGAGGATAGGATAGAGGAGAGGATAGGATAGAGGATAGGATAGGATAGAGGATAGGATAGAGGATAGAGTACGATAGAGGATAGGATAGAGGAGAGGATAGGATAGAGGATAGGATAGGATAGAGGATAGAGTACGATAGAGGATAGGATAGAGGAGAGGATAGGATAGAGGGTAGGATAGGATAGAGGATAGGATAGGATAGAGGATAGGATAGGATAGAGGATATAATAGGGTAGAGGATAGGATAGGATAGAAGATAGGATAGGAAAGAGGATAGGATAGGATAGAGGGTAGGATAGGATAGAGGATAGGATAGGATAGAGGATGGGATAGGATAGAGGATAGGATATGATAGAGGATAGGATAGGATAGAGGATCGGATAGAGGATCGGATAGGATAGGATAGAGGATAGGATAGAGGATACGATAGAGGATCGGATAGAGGATAGGATAGGATAGAGGAAAGGATAGGATAGAGGATAGGATAGGTAATTGGATAGGATAGAGGATAATATAAGTTAGAGGATAGTATAGGATAGAGGATAGGATAGGATAGAGGATAGGATAGGATAAAGGATAGGATAGGATAGAGGATAGGATAGGATAGAGGATAGAATAGGATAGATGATAGGATAGGATAGAGAATAGGATAGGATAGAGGATAGGATAGGATAGAGGATAGGATAGAGGATAGGATAGGATAGAGGATAGGAAAGGATAGAGGATAGGATGGGATAGAGGATAGGATAGGATAGAGGATAGGATAGGATAGAGGATAGGATAGGATGGAGGATAGGATAGGATAGAGGATAGGATAGAGGATAGGATAGGATAGAGGATAGGATAGGTAATTGGATAGGATAGAGTATAGGATAATGTAGAGGATAGGATAGGATAGGATAGAGGATAGGATAGGATAGAGGATAGGATAGGATAGAGGATAGGATAGGATAGAGGATAGGATAGGATAGAGGATAGGATAGAGGATCGGATAGAGGATAGGATAGGATAGAGGAAAGGATAGGATAGAGGATAGGATAGGTAATTGGATAGGATAGAGGATAGGATAAGGTAGAGGATAGTATAGGATAGAGGATAGGATAGGATAGAGTATAGGATAGGGTAAAGGATAGGATAGGATAGAGGATAGGATAGGATAGAGGATAGGATAGGATAGAGGATCGGATAGAGGATAGGATAGGATAGAGGATCGGATAGAGGATAGGATAGGATAGAGGATAGAGTAGGATAGAGGATAGGATAGGATAAAGGATAGGATTGGATAGAGGATCGGATAGAGGATAGAATAGGATAGAGGATAGGATAGGATAGAGGATAGTATAGGATAGAGGATAGGATAGAATAGAGGATAGGATAGGATAAAGGATAGGATAGGATAGAGGATAGGATAGGATAGGATAGAGGATAGGATAGGATAGGATAGGATAGGATAGGATAGAGGATAGGATAGGATAGGATAGAGGATAGGATAGAGGATAGGATAGGATAGAGGATAGGATAGGATAGAGGATAGGATAGGATAGAGGATAGGATAGGATTGAGGATAGGATAGGATAGAGGATAGGATAGAGGATAGAGTACGATAGAGGATAGGATAGAGGAGAGGATAGGATATAGGATAGGATAGGATAGAGGATAGAGTACGATAGAGGATAGGATAGAGGAGAGGATAGGATAGAGGATAGGATAGGATAGAGGATAGGATAGGATAGAGGATAGGATAGGTTAGAGGATAGGATAGGATTGAGGATAGGATAGGATAGAGGATAGGATAGAGGATAGAGTACGATAGAGGATAGGATAGAGGAGAGGATAGGATAGAGGATAGGATAGGATAGAGGATAGAGTACGATAGAGGATAGGATAGAGGAGAGGATAGGATAGAGGATAGGATAGGATAGAGGATAGGATAGGATAGAGGATAGGATAGGTTAGAGGATAGGATAGGATAGAGGATAGGATAGAGGATAGGATAGGAAATTGGATAGGATAGAGTATAGGATAAGGTAGAGGATAGGATAGGATAGAGGATATAATAGGGTAGAGGATAGGATAGGATAGAGGATAGGATAGGAAAGAGGATAGGATAGGATAGAGGGTAGGATAGGATAGAGGATAGGATAGGATAGAGGATGGGATAGGATAGAGGATAGGATATGATAGAGGATAGGATAGGATAGAGGATAGGATAGGATAGAGGATCGGATAGAGGATAGGATAGGATAGAGGATCGGATAGAGGATAGGATAGGATAGAGGATAGGATAGGATAGAGGATAGGATAGGATAGAGGATAGTATAGGATAGAGGATAGGATAGAATAGAGGATAGGATAGGATAAAGGATAGGATAGGATAGAGGATAGGATAGGATAGGATAGAGGATAGGATAGGATAGGATAGGATAGGATAGGATAGAGGATAGGATAGGATAGGATAGAGGATAGGATCGGATAGGATAGAGGATAGGATAGAGGATAGGATAGGACAGAGGATCGGATAGAGGATAGGATAGGATAGAGGATAGGATATGATAGAGTAAACGATATTATAGAGGATAGGATAGGACAGAGGATCGGATAGAGGATAGGATAGGATAGAGGATGGCATAGAGGATAGGATAGAGGATAGGATAGGATAGAGGATAGGATAGGAAAGAGGATAGGATAGGATACGATAGAGGATAGGATAGATGATAGGATAGGATAGAGGATCTGATAGAGGATACGATCGGATAGAGGATAGGATAGGATAGAGGATCGGATAGGTAATTGGATAGGATAGGGGAGAGGATAAGGTAGAGACTAGTATAGGATAGAGGATCTGATAGAGGATAGGATAGGATGAAGGATAGGATAGGATCGAGGATAGGATAGGTAATTGGATAGGATAGAGGATAGGATGGAGGATAGGATAGGATCGAGGATAGGATAGGTAATTGGATAGGATAGAGGATAGGATAAGGTAGAGGATAGTATAGGATAGAGGATAGGATAGGATAGAGGATAGGATAGGATAAAGGATAGGATAGGATAGAGGATAGGATAGGATAGAGGATAGGATAGGTTAGAGGATAGGATAGGATAGGATAGAGGATAGGATAGAGGATAGGATAGGTAATTGGATAGGATAGAGTATAGAATAAGGTAGAGGATAGGATAGGATAGAGGGTAGGATAGGATAGAGGATAGGATAGAGGATAGGATAGGATAGAGGATAGGATAGGATAGAGGATGGGATAGGATACAGGATAGGATATGAGAGAGGATAGGATAGGATAGAGGATCGGATAGAGGATAGGATAGGATAGAGGATCGGATAGAGGATAGGATAGGATAGAGGATAGGATAGGTAATTGGATAGGATAGAGGATAGGATATGGTAGAGGATACTATAGGATAGAGGATAGGATAGAGGATCGGATAGGATAGGATAGAGGATAGGATAGGATAGAGGATAGGATAGGATAGAGGATAGAATAGGATAGATGATAGAATAGGATAGAGAATAGGATAGGATAGAGGATAGGATAGGATAGAGGATAGGATAGAGGATAGGATAGGATACAGGATAGGAAAGGATAGAGGATAGGATGGGATAGAGGATAGGATAGGATAGAGGATAGGATAGGATAGAGGATAGGATAGGATAGAGGATAGGAGAGGATAGAGGATAGGATAGAGGATAGGATAGGATAGAGTATAGGATAAGGTAGAGGATAGGATAGGATAGGATAGAGGATAGGATAGAGGATCGGATAGAGGATAGGATAGGATAGAGGAAAGGATAGGATAGAGGATAGGATAGGTAATTGGATAGGATAGTGGATAGGATAAGGTAGAGGATAGTATAGGATAGAGGATAGGATAGGATAGAGGATAGGATAGGATAAAGGATAGGATAAAGGATAGGATAGGATAGAGGATAGGATAGGATAGAGGATAGGATAGAGGATAGGATAGGATAGAGGATAGGATAGGTAATTGGATAGGATAGAGCATAGGATAAGGTAGAGGATAGGATAGGATAGGATAGAGGATAGGATAGGATAGAGGATAGGATAGAGGATCGGATAGAGGATAGGATAGGATAGAGGAAAGGATAGGATAGAGGATAGGATAGGTAATTGGATAGGATAGAGGATAGGATAAGGTAGAGGATAGTATAGGATAGAGGATAGGATAGGATAGAGTATAGGATAGGGTAAAGGATAGGATAGGATAGAGGATAGGATAGGATAGAGGATAGGATAGGATAGAGGATCGGATAGAGGATAGGATAGGATAGAGGATCGGATAGAGGATAGGATAGGATAGAGGATAGGATAGGATAGAGGATAGAGTAGGATAGAGGATAGGATAGGATAAAGGATAGGATTGGATAGAGGATCGGATAGAGGATAGAATAGGATAGAGGATAGGATAGGATAGAGGATAGTATAGAATAGAGGATAGGATAGAATAGAGGATAGGATAGGATAAAGGATAGGATAGGATAGAGGATAGGATAGGATAGGATAGGATAGGATAGGATAGGATAGAGGATAGGATAGGATAGGATAGAGGATAGGATCGGATAGGATAGAGGATAGGATAGAGGATAGGATAGGACAGAGGATCGGATAGAGGATAGGATAGGATAGAGGATAGGATATGATAGAGTAAACGATATTATAGAGGATAGGATAGGACAGAGGATCGGATAGAGGATAGGATAGGATAGAGGATGGCATAGAGGATAGGATAGAGGATAGGATAGGATAGAGGATAGGATAGGAAAGAGGATAGGATAGGATACGATAGAGGATAGGATAGATGATAGGATAGGATAGAGGATCTGATAGAGGATACGATCGGATAGAGGATAGGATAGGATAGACGATCGGATAGGTAATTGGATAGGATAGGGGAGAGGATAAGGTAGAGACTAGTATAGGATAGAGGATCTGATAGAGGATAGGATAGGATGAAGGATAGTCTAGGATCGAGGATAGGATAGGTAATTGGATAAGATAGAGGATAGGATAAGGTAGAGGATAGTATAGGATAGAGGATAGGATAGGATAGAGGATAGGATAGGATAAAGGATAGGATAGGATAGAGGATAGGATAGGATAGAGGATAGGATAGGCTAGAGGATAGGATAGGATAGGATAGAGGATAGGATAGGTTAGAGGATAGGATAGGATAGGATAGAGGATAGGATAGAGGATAGGATAGGTAATTGGATAGGATAGAGTATAGGATAAGGTAGAGGATAGGATAGGATAGAGGGTAGGATAGGATAGAGGATAGGATAGGATAGAGGATAGGATAGGATAGAGGATGGGATAGGATACAGGATAGGATATGAGAGAGGATAGGATAGGATAGAGGATCGGATAGAGGATAGGATAGGATAGAGGATCGGATAGAGGATAGGATAGGATAGAGGATAGGATAGGATAGAGGATAGAGTAGGATAGAGGATAGGATAGGATAAAGGATAGGATTGGATAGAGGATCGGATAGAGGATAGAATAGGATAGAGGATAGGATAGGATAGAGGATAGTATGGGATAGAGGATAGGATAGAATAGAGGATAGGATAGGATAAAGGATAGGATAGGATAGAGGATAGCATAGGATAGGATAGAGGATAGGATAGGATAGGATAGAGGATAGGATAGGATAAAGGATAGGATAGGATAGAGGATAGGATAGGATAGGATAGAGGATAGGATAGGATAGGATAGAGGATAGGATAGGATAGGATAGAGGATAGGATAGGAAAGAGGGTAGGATAGGATAGAGGATAGACTATAGGATAGGATAGAGGATAGGATATGATAGAGGATAGACTATAGGATAGGATAGAGGATAGGATAGGATAGAGGAGAGGATAGGATAGAGGATAGGATAGGATAGAGGATAGGATAGGATAGAGGATAGGATAGGATAGGATAGAGGATAGGATAGAGGATAGGATAGGTAATTGGATAGGATAGAGTATAGGATAAGGTAGATGATATTATAGGATAGAGGGTAGGATATGATAGAGTAAACGATATTATAGAGGATAGGATAGGATAGAGGATCGGATAGAGGATAGGATAGGATAGAGGATGGTATAGAGGATAGAATAGAGGATAGGATAGGATAGAGGATAGGATAGGAAAGAGGATATTATAGATGATAGGATAGGATAGAGGATCTGATAGAGGATACGATCGGATAGAGGATAGGATAGGATAGAGGATCGGATAGGTAATTGGATAGGATAGGGGAGAGGATAAGGTAGAGGCTAGTATAGGATAGAGGATCTGATAGAGGATAGGATAGGATAAAGGATAGGATTGGATAGAGGATCGGATAGAGGATAGAATAGGATAGAGGATAGGATAGGATAGAGGATAGTATAGGATAGAGGATAGGATAGAATAGAGGATAGGATAGGATAAAGGATAGGATAGGATAGAGGATAGGATAGGATAGGATAGAGGATAGGATAGGATAGGATAGGATAGGATAGGATAGAGGATAGGATAGGATAGGATAGAGGATAGGATCGGATAGGATAGAGGATAGGATAGAGGATAGGATAGGACAGAGGATCGGATAGAGGATAGGATAGGATAGAGGATAGGATATGATAGAGTAAACGATATTATAGAGGATAGGATAGGACAGAGGATCGGATAGAGGATAGGATAGGATAGAGGATGGCATAGAGGATAGGATAGAGGATAGGATAGGATAGAGGATAGGATAGGAAAGAGGATAGGATAGGATACGATAGAGGATAGTATAGATGATAGGATAGGATAGAGGATCTGATAGAGGATACGATCGGATAGAGGATAGGATAGGATAGAGGATCGGATAGGTAATTGGATAGGATAGGGGAGAGGATAAGGTAGAGACTAGTATAGGATAGAGGATCTGATAGAGGATAGGATAGGATGAAGGATAGGATAGGATCGAGGATAGGATAGGTAATTGGATAGGATAGAGGATAGGATGGAGGATAGTCTAGGATCGAGGATAGGATAGGTAATTGGATAGGATAGAGGATAGGATAAGGTAGAGGATAGTATAGGATAGAGGATAGGATAGGATAGAGTATAGGATAGGATAAAGGATAGGATAGGATAGAGGATAGGATAGGATAGAGGATAGGATAGGTTACAGGATAGGATAGGATAGGATAGAGGATAGGATAGAGGATAGGATAGGATAGAGGATAGGATAGGATAGAGGATGGGATAGGATACAGGATAGGATATGAGAGAGGATAGGATAGGATAGAGGATCGGATAGAGGATAGGATAGGATAGAGGATCGGATAGAGGATAGGATAGGATAGAGGATAGGATAGGATAGAGGATAGAGTAGGATAGAGGATAGGATAGGATAAAGGATAGGATTGGATAGAGGATCGGATAGAGGATAGAATAGGATAGAGGATAGGATAGGATAGAGGATAGTATGGGATAGAGGATAGGATAGAATAGAGGATAGGATAGGATAAAGGATAGGATAGGATAGAGGATAGGATAGGATAGGATAGAGGATAGGATAGGATAGGATAGAGGATAGGATAGGAAAGAGGGTAGGATAGGATAGAGGATAGACTATAGGATAGGATAGAGTATAGGATAGGATAGAGGATAGACTATAGGATAGGATAGAGGATAGGATAGGATAGAGGAGAGGATAGGATAGGATAGAGGATAGGATAGGATAGAGGATAGGATAGGATAGAGGATAGAATAGGATAGATGATATTATAGGATAGAGGATAGGATATGATAGAGTAAACGATATTATAGAGGATAGGATAGGATAGAGGATCGGATAGAGGATAGGATAGGATAGAGGATGGTATAGAGGATAGAATAGAGGATAGGATAGGATAGAGGATAGGATAGGAAAGAGGATAGGATAGATGATAGGATAGGATAGAGGATCTGATAGAGGATACGATCGGCTAGAGGATCGGATAGGTAATTGGATAGGATAGGGGAGAGGATAAGGTAGAGGCTAGTATAGGATAGAGGATCTGATAGAGGATAGGATAGGATGGAGGATAGGATAGGTAATTGGATAGGATAGAGGATAGGATAAGGTAGAGGATAGTATAGGATAGAGGATAGGATAGAGGATCGGATAGGATAGGATAGAGGATAGGATAGAGGATCGGATAGAGGATAGGATAGGATAGGATAGAGGAAAGGATAGGATAGAGGATAGGATAGGTAATTGGATAGGATAGAGGATAGGATAAGTTAGAGGATAGTATAGGATAGAGGATAGGATAGGATAAAAGGTAGGATAGGATAGAGGACAGGATAGGATAGATGATACTATAGGATAGAGGATAGGATATGATAGAGTAAACGATATTATAGAGGATAGGATAGGATAGAGGATCGGATAGAGGATAGGATAGGATAGAGGATGGTATAGAGGATAGGATAGAGGATAGGATAGGATAGAGGATAGGATAGGAAAGAGGATAGGATAGGATACGATAGAGGATAGGATAGATGATAGGATAGGATAGAGGATCTGATAGAGGATACGATCGGATAGAGGATAGGATAGGATAGAGGATCGGATAGGTTATTGGATAGGATAGGGGAGAGGATAAGGTAGAGGCTAGTATAGGATAGAGGATCTGATAGAGGATAGGATAGGATGGAGGATAGGATAGGATCGAGGATAGGATAGGTAATTGGATAGGATAGAGGATAGGATATGGTAGAGGATAGTATAGGATAGAGGATAGGATAGAGGATCGGATCGGATAGGATAGAGGATAGGATAGAGGATACGATAGAGGATCGGATAGAGGATAGGATAGGATAGAGGAAAGGATAGGATAGAGGATAGGATAGGTAAGTGGATAGGATAGAGGCTAGGATAAGTTAGAGGATAGTATAGGATAGAGGATAGGATAGGATAGAGGATAGGATAGGATAAAGGATAGGATAGGATAGAGGATAGGATAGGATAGAGGATAGAATAGGATAGATGATAGAATAGGATAGAGAATAGGATAGGATAGAGGATAGGATAGGATAGAGGATAGGATAGAGGATAGGATAGGATACAGGATAGGAAAGGATAGAGGATAGGATGGGATAGAGGATAGGATAGGATAGAGGATAGGATAGGATAGAGGATAGGATAGGATAGAGGATAGGATAGGATAGAGGATAGGATAGGATAGAGGAAACGATAGGATAGAAGATAGGATAGGATAGATGATAGGATAGGAAAGAGGGTAGGATAGGATAGAGGATAGATTATAGGATAGGATAGAGGATAGGATAGGATAGAGGAGAGGATAGGATAGAGGATAGGATAGGATAGAGTATAGGATAGTATAGAGGATAGAATAGGATAGATGATATTATAGGATAGAGGATAGGATATGATAGAGTAAACGATATTATAGAGGATAGGATAGGATAGAGGATCGGATGTAGGATAGGATAGGATAGAGGAAAGGATAGGATAGAGGATAGGATAGGCAATTGGATAGGATAGAGGATAGGATAAGGTAGAGGATAGGATAGGATAGAGGATAGGATAGGATAGAGGATAGAGTAGGATAGAGGATAGGATAGGATAAAGGATAGGATTGGATAGAGGATCGGATAGAGGATAGGATAGGATAGAGGATAGGATAGGATACAGGATAGTATAGGATAGAGGATAGGATAGAATAGAGGATAGGATAGGATACAGGATAGGATAGGATAGAGGATAGGATAGAGGATAGGATAGGATAGGATAGAGGATAGGATAGGATAGGATAGAGGATAGGATAGAGGATAGGATAGGATAGAGGATAGGATTGGATAGAGGATCGGATAGGATACGATAGAGCATAGGATAGATGATAGGATAGGATAGAAGATCTGATAGAGGATACGATCGGATAGAGGATAGGATAGGATAGAGGATCGGATAGGTAATTGGATAGGATAGGGAAGAGGATAAGGTAGAGGCTAGTATAGGATAGAGGATCTGATAGAGGATAGGATAGGATGGAGGATAGGATAGGATCGAGGATAGGATAGGTAATTGGATAGGATAGAGGATAGGATAAGGTAGAGGATAGTATAGGATAGAGGATAGGATAGAGGATCGGATAGGATAGGATAGAGGATAGGATAGAGGATCGGATAGAGGATAGGATAGGATAGGATAGAGGAAAGGATAGGATAGAGGATAGGATAGGTAATTGGATAGGATAGAGGATAGGATAAGTTAGAGGATAGTATAGGATAGAGGATAGGATAGGATAAAAGGTAGGATAGGATAGAGGACAGGATAGGATAGATGATACTATAGGATAGAGGATAGGATATGATAGAGTAAACGATATTATAGAGGATAGGATAGGATAGAGGATCGGATAGAGGATAGGATAGGATAGAGGATGGTATAGAGGATAGGATAGAGGATAGGATAGGATAGAGGATAGGATAGGAAAGAGGATAGGATAGGATACGATAGAGGATAGGATAGATGATAGGATAGGATAGAGGATCTGATAGAGGATACGATCGGATAGAGGATAGGATAGGATAGAGGATCGGATAGGTTATTGGATAGGATAGGGGAGAGGATAAGGTAGAGGCTAGTATAGGATAGAGGATCTGATAGAGGATAGGATAGGATGGAGGATAGGATAGGATCGAGGATAGGATAGGTAATTGGATAGGATAGAGGATAGGATATGGTAGAGGATAGTATAGGATAGAGGATAGGATAGAGGATCGGATAGGATAGGATAGAGGATAGGATAGAGGATACGATAGAGGATCGGATAGAGGATAGGATAGGATAGAGGAAAGGATAGGATAGAGGATAGGATAGGTAAGTGGATAGGATAGAGGCTAGGATAAGTTAGAGGATAGTATAGGATAGAGGATAGGATAGGATAGAGGATAGGATAGGATAAAGGATAGGATAGGATAGAGGATAGGATAGGATAGAGGATAGAATAGGATAGATGATAGAATAGGATAGAGAATAGGATAGGATAGAGGATAGGATAGGATAGAGGATAGGATAGAGGATAGGATAGGATACAGGATAGGAAAGGATAGAGGATAGGATGGGATAGAGGATAGGATAGGATAGAGGATAGGATAGGATAGAGGATAGGATAGGATAGAGGATAGGATAGGATAGAGGATAGGATAGGATAGAGGAAACGATAGGATAGAAGATAGGATAGGATAGATGATAGGATAGGAAAGAGGGTAGGATAGGATAGAGGATAGATTATAGGATAGGATAGAGGATAGGATAGGATAGAGGAGAGGATAGGATAGAGGATAGGATAGGATAGAGTATAGGATAGTATAGAGGATAGAATAGGATAGATGATATTATAGGATAGAGGATAGGATATGATAGAGTAAACGATATTATAGAGGATAGGATAGGATAGAGGATCGGATAGAGGATAGGATAGGATAGAGGAAAGGATAGGATAGAGGATAGGATAGGCAATTGGATAGGATAGAGGATAGGATAAGGTAGAGGATAGGATAGGATAGAGGATAGGATAGGATAGAGGATAGAGTAGGATAGAGGATAGGATAGGATAAAGGATAGGATTGGATAGAGGATCGGATAGAGGATAGGATAGGATAGAGGATAGGATAGGATACAGGATAGTATAGGATAGAGGATAGGATAGAATAGAGGATAGGATAGGATACAGGATAGGATAGGATAGAGGATAGGATAGAGGATAGGATAGGATAGGATAGAGGATAGGATAGGATAGGATAGAGGATAGGATAGAGGATAGGATAGGATAGAGGATAGGATTGGATAGAGGATCGGATAGGATACGATAGAGGATAGGATAGATGATAGGATAGGATAGAAGATCTGATAGAGGATACGATCGGATAGAGGATAGGATAGGATAGAGGATCGGATAGGTAATTGGATAGGATAGGGGAGAGGATAAGGTAGAGGCTAGTATAGGATAGAGGATCTGATAGAGGATAGGATAGGATGGAGGATAGGATAGGATCGAGGATAGGATAGGTAATTGGATAGGATAGAGGATAGGATAAGGTAGAGGATAGTATAGGATAGAGGATAGGATAGAGGATCGGATAGGATAGGATAGAGGATAGGATAGAGGATCGGATAGAGGATAGGATACGATAGAGGAAAGGATAGGATAGAGGATAGGATAGGTAATTGGATAGGATAGAGGATAGGATAAGTTAGAGGATAGTATAGGATAGAGGATAGGATAGGATAAAAGGTAGGATAGGATAGAGGACAGGATAGGATAGATGATACTATAGGATAGAGGATAGGATATGATAGAGTAAACGATATTATAGAGGATAGGATAGGATAGAGGATCGGATAGAGGATAGGATAGGATAGAGGATGGTATAGAGGATAGGATAGAGGATAGGATAGGATAGAGGATAGGATAGGAAAGAGGATAGGATAGGATACGATAGAGGATAGGATAGATGATAGGATAGGATAGAGGATCTGATAGAGGATACGATCGGATAGAGGATAGGATAGGATAGAGGATCGGATAGGTTATTGGATAGGATAGGGGGGAGGATAAGGTAGAGGCTAGTATAGGATAGAGGATCTGATAGAGGATAGGATAGGATGGAGGATAGGATAGGATCGAGGATAGGATAGGTAATTGGATAGGATAGAGGATAGGATAGGATGGAGGATAGGATAGGATCGAGGATAGGATAGGTAATTGGATAGGATAGAGGATAGGATATGGTAGAGGATAGTATAGGATAGAGGATAGGATAGAGGATCGGATAGGATAGGATAGAGGATAGGATAGAGGATAGGATAGGTAAGTGGATAGGATAGAGGATAGGATAAGTTAGAGGATAGTATAGGATAGAGGATAGGATAGGATAGAGGATAGGATAGGATAAAGGATAGGATAGGATAGAGGATAGGATAGGATAGAGGATAGAATAGGATAGATGATAGAATAGGATAGAGAATAGGATAGGATAGAGGATAGGATAGGATAGAGGATAGGATAGAGGATAGGATAGGATACAGGATAGGAAAGGATAGAGGATAGGATGGGATAGAGGATAGGGTAGGATAGAGGATAGGATAGGATAGAGGATAGGATAGGATAGAGGATAGGAGAGGATAGAGGATAGGATAGAGGATAGGATAGGATAGAGTATAGGATAAGGTAGAGGATAGGATAGGATAGGATAGAGGATAGGATAGGATAGAGGATAGGATAGAGGATCGGATAGAGGATAGGATAGGGTAGAGGAAAGGATAGGATAGAGGATAGGATAGGTAATTGGATAGGATAGAGGATAGGATAAGGTAGAGGATAGTATAGGATAGAGGATAGGATAGGATAGAGGATAGGATAGGATAAAGGATAGGATAGGATAGAGGATAGGATAGGATAGAGGATAGGAATAGGATAGAGGATCGGATAGAGGATAGGATAGGATAGAGGATCGGATAGAGGATAGGATAGGATAGAGGATAGGATAGGATAGAGGATAGAGTAGGATAGAGGATAGGATAGGATAAAGGATAGGATTGGATAGAGGATCGGATAGAGGATAGAATAGGATAGAGGATAGGATAGGATAGAGGATAGTATAGGATAGAGGATAGAATAGAATAGAGGATAGGATAGGATAAAGGATAGGATAGGATAGAGGATAGGATAGGATAGGATAGAGGATAGGATAGGATAGGATAGAGGATAGGATAGAGGATAGGATAGGATAGAGGATAGGATTGGATAGAGGATCGGATAGAGGATAGGATAGGATAGAGGATAGGATAGGATAGAGGATAGAATAGGATAGAGGATGGGATAGGATAGAGGATAGGATATGATAGAGGATAGGATAGGATAGGATAGAGGATAGGATAGGATAGGATAGAGGATAGGATAGAGGATAGGATAGAGGATAGGATAGGCAATTGGATAGGATAGAGGATAGGATAAGGTAGAGGATAGTATAGGATAGAGGATAGGATAGGATAGAGGATAGGATAGGATAAAGGATAGGATAGGATAGAGGATAGGATAGGATAGAGGATCGGACAGAGGATAGGATAGGATAGAGGATAGGATAGGATAGAGGATAGAGTAGGATAGAGGATAGGATAGGATAAAGGATAGGATTGGATAGAGGATCGGATAGAGGATAGGATAGGATAGAGGATAGGATAGGATACAGGATAGTATAGGATAGAGGATAGGATAGAATAGAGGATAGGATAGGATACAGGATAGGATAGGATAGAGGATAGGATAGGATAGGATAGAGGATAGGATAGGATAGGATAGAGTATAGGATAGAGGATAGGATAGGATAGAGGATAGGATTGGATAGAGGATCGGATAGAGGATAGGATAGGATAGAGGATAGGATAGGATAGAGGATAGGACAGGATAGAGGATGGGATAGGATAGAGGATAGGATATGATAGAGGATAGGATAGGATAGGATAGAGGATAGGATAGGATAGGATAGAGGATAGGATAGAGGATAGGATAGGATAGAGGATAGGATAGGATAGAGAGAGGATAGGATAGAGGATAGGATAGGATAGAGGATAGGATAGAGGATAGGATAGGATAGAGGATAGGATAGAGGATAGGATAGGATAGAGGATAGGATAGGATAGAGGATGGGATAGGATAGAGGATAGGATAGGACAGAGGATGGGATAGGATAGAGGATAGGATATGATAGAGGATAGGATAGGATAGGATAGAGGATAGGATAGGATAGGATAGAGGATAGGATAGAGGATAGGATAGAGGATAGGATAGGATAGAGGATAGGATAGGATAGAGGATAGGATATGATAGAGGATAGGATATGATAGAGGATAGGATAGGATAGGATAGAGGATAGGATAGGATAGGATAGAGGATAGGATAGGATATTATAGAGGATAGGATAGGATAGGATAGAGGATAGGATAGAGGATAGGATAGGATAGAGGATAGGATAGGATAGAGGATAGGATATGATAGAGGATAGGATAGGATAGAGGATCGGATAGAGGATAGGATAGGATAGAGGATAGGATAGGATAGAGGATAGAGTAGGATAGAGGATAGGATAGTATAAAGGATAGGATTGGATAGAGGATCGGATAGAGGATAGAATAGGATAGAGGATAGGATAGGATAGAAGATAGTATAGGATAGAGGATAGGATAGAGTAGAGGATAGGATAGGATAAAGGAGAGGATAGGATAGAGGATAGGATAGGATAGAGGATAGGATAGTATAGAGGATAGAATAGGATAGATGATATTATAGGATAGAGGATAGGATATGATAGAGTAAACGATATTCTAGAGGATAGGATAGGATAGAGGATAGAATAGGATTGAGGAGCGTTTAGGATAGAGGATAGGATATGATAGAGGATAGGATAGGATACGATAGAGGATAGGATAGGATAGAGGATAGGATAGGATAGAGGATAGGATAGGATAGAGGATAGGATAGGATAGAGGATAGGATAGGATAGAGGATAGGATAGGAAAGAGGATAGGATAGGATACGATAGAGGATAGGATAGATGATAGGATAGGATAGAAGATCTGATAGAGGATACGATCGGATAGAGGATAGGATAGGATAGAGGATCGGATAGGTAATTGGATAGGATAGGGGAGAGGATAAGGTAGAGGCTAGTATAGGATAGAGGATCTGATAGAGGATAGGATAGGATGGAGGATAGGATAGGATCGAGGATAGGATAGGTAATTGGATAGGATAGAGGATAGGATAAGGTAGAGGATAGTATAGGATAGAGGATAGGATAGATGATCGGATTGGATAGGATAGAGGATAGGATAGAGGATCGGATAGAGGATAGGATACGATAGAGGAAAGGATAGGATAGAGGATAGGATAGGTAATTGGATAGGATAGAGGATAGGATAAGTTAGAGGATAGTATAGGATAGAGGATAGGATAGGATAAAAGGTAGGATAGGATAGAGGACAGGATAGGATAGATGATATTATAGGATAGAGGATAGGATATGATAGAGTAAACGATATTATAGAGGATAGGATAGGATAGAGGATCGGATAGAGGATAGGATAGGATAGAGGAAAGGATAGGATAGGGGATAGGATAGGCAATTGAATAGGATAGAGGATAGGATAAGGTAGAGGATAGTATAGGATAGAGGATAGGATAGGATAGAGGATAGGATAGGATAAAGGATAGGATAGGATAGAGGATAGGATAGGATAGAGGATAGGATAGAGGATAGGATAGGATAGAGGATAGGATTGGATAGAGGATCGGATAGAGGATAGGATAGGATAGAGGATAGGATAGGATAGAGGATAGAATAGGATAGAGGATGGGATAGGATAGAGGATAGGATATGATAGAGGATAGGATAGGATAGGATAGAGGATAGGATAGGATAGGATAGAGGATAGGATAGAGGATAGGATAGAGGATAGGATAGGATAGAGGAGAGGATAGGATAGAGGATAGGATAGGATAGACGATAGGATAGAGGATAGGATAGGATAGAGGATAGGATAGAGGATAGGATAGAGGATAGGATAGGATAGAGGATAGGATAGGATAGAGGATGGGATAGGATAGAGGATAGGATAGGATAGAGGATGGGATAGGATAGAGGATAGGATATGATAGAGGATAGGATAGGATAGGATAGAGGATAGGATAGGATAGGATAGAGGATAGGATAGAGGATAGGATAGAGGATAGGATAGAGGATAGGATAGGATAGAGGATAGGATAGGATAGAGGATAGGATATGATAGAGGATAGGATATGATAGAGGATAGGATAGGATAGGATAGAGGATAGGATAGGATAGGATAGAGGATAGGATAGGATAGGATAGAGGATAGGATAGGATAGGATAGAGGATAGGATAGAGGATAGGATAGGATAGAGGATAGGATAGAGGATAGGATAGAGGATAGGATAGGATAGAGGATAGGATAGGATAGAGGATGGGATAGGATAGAGGATAGGATAGGATAGAGGATAGGATAGGATAGAGGATAGGATAGGATAGAGGATAGAGTAGGATAGAGGATAGGATAGGATAGAGGATAGGATAGGAAAGAGGATAGGATAGGATACGATAGAGGATAGGATAGATGATAGGATAGGATAGAAGATCTGATAGAGGATACGATCGGATAGAGGATAGGATAGGATAGAGGATCGGATAGGTAATTGGATAGGATAGGGGAGAGGATAAGGTAGAGGCTAGTATAGGATAGAGGATCTGATAGAGGATAGGATAGGATGGAGGATAGGATAGGATCGAGGATAGGATAGGTAATTGGATAGGATAGAGGATAGGATAAGGTAGAGGATAGTATAGGATAGAGGATAGGATAGAGGATCGGATTGGATAGGATAGAGGATAGGATAGAGGATCGGATAGAGGATAGGATACGATAGAGGAAAGGATAGGATAGAGGATAGGATAGGTAATTGGATAGGATAGAGGATAGGATAAGTTAGAGGATAGTATAGGATAGAGGATAGGATAGGATAAAAGGTAGGATAGGATAGAGGACAGGATAGGATAGATGATATTATAGGATAGAGGATAGGATATGATAGAGTAAACGATATTATAGAGGATAGGATAGGATAGAGGATCGGATAGAGGATAGGATAGGATAGAGGAAAGGATAGGATAGGGGATAGGATAGGCAATTGAATAGGATAGAGGATAGGATAAGGTAGAGGATAGTATAGGATAGAGGATAGGATAGGATAGAGGATAGGATAGGATAAAGGATAGGATAGGATAGAGGATAGGATAGGATAGAGGATAGGATAGAGGATAGGATAGGATAGAGGATAGGATTGGATAGAGGATCGGATAGAGGATAGGATAGGATAGAGGATAGGATAGGATAGAGGATAGAATAGGATAGAGGATGGGATAGGATAGAGGATAATATATGATAGAGGATAGGATAGGATAGGATAGAGGATAGGATAGGATAGGATAGAGGATAGGATAGAGGATAGGATAGAGGATAGGATAGGATAGAGGAGAGGATAGGATAGAGGATAGGATAGGATAGACGATAGGATAGAGGATAGGATAGGATAGAGGATAGGATAGAGGATAGGATAGAGGATAGGATAGGATAGAGGATAGGATAGGATAGAGGATGGGATAGGATAGAGGATAGGATAGGATAGAGGATGGGATAGGATAGAGGATAGGATATGATAGAGGATAGGATAGGATAGGATAGAGGATAGGATAGGATAGGATAGAGGATAGGATAGAGGATAGGATAGAGGATAGGATAGAGGATAGGATAGGATAGAGGATAGGATAGGATAGAGGATAGGATATGATAGAGGATAGGATATGATAGAGGATAGGATAGGATAGGATAGAGGATAGGATAGGATAGGATAGAGGATAGGATAGGATAGGATAGAGGATAGGATAGGATAGGATAGAGGATAGGATAGAGGATAGGATAGGATAGAGGATAGGATAGAGGATAGGATAGAGGATAGGATAGGATAGAGGATAGGATAGGATAGAGGATGGGATAGGATAGAGGATAGGATAGGATAGAGGATAGGATAGGATAGAGGATAGGATAGGATAGAGGATAGAGTAGGATAGAGGATAGGATAGTATAAAGGATAGGATTGGATAGAGGATCGGATAGAGGATAGAATAGGATAGAGGATAGGATAGGATAGAGGATAGTATAGGATAGAGGATAGGATAGAGTAGAGGATAGGATAGGATAAAGGAGAGGATAGGATAGAGGATAGGATAGGATAGAGGATAGGATAGTATAGAGGATAGAATAGGATAGATGATATTATAGGATAGAGGATAGGATATGATAGAGTAAACGATATTCTAGAGGATAGGATAGGATAGAGGATCGGATAGAGGATAGGATAGGATAGAGGATGGTATAGAGGATAGGATAGAGGATAGGATAGGATAGAGGATAGGATAGGATAGAGGATAGTATAGGATAGAGAATAGGATAGAATAGAGGAAAGGATAGGATAAAGGATAGGATAGGATAGAGGATAGGATAGGATAGGATAGAGGATAGGATAGAGGATAGGATAGGATAGAGGATCGGATAGAGGATAGGATAGGATAGAGGATAGGATAGGATAGAGGATAGTATAGGATAGAGGATAGGATA